>NC_064856.1:40786587-41124087 GCF_024139225.1 Suncus etruscus
ACACAATTTTTAACATATTTTTCTGAATAATTTGTATACTGATGATCACTGATTTTAAAATATAAAAATATATGTTATAAAGTTATTCTAAATGAATATATATTCTGCTATATTTTTAAAATAATTTTTGTATTCTCCATCTTAGTAGTTTATTCATGGCTAGAGTAGCAGTACAGTGGGTAATGTACTTACTTTTTATGTGGCTAAATTCGGTTTGATCCTAGGTACCACATTTAGTTCAACACAGATAGCCAGGAGTGACTCCTGAGCACAGAGTTGAGGTATATTCTGAGCACAGCCAAATAAATTACAATGAATTGCAACTGACTCTTTTTTTTTTAACATAATTTTTATTTTGATCATAGTGGCTTACATATTGTTGACAATAATATCTTAGTTACATATTTACATAAGATCAAAGGGGATTCCCATCACCGGTTTGTCTTCCCTCCTCCTCCCTTTTTGTCCTACCACCCATATCCTCTTCCCTCACCCCTAGGGCTGCTAGAATATGTGGTCCCCTCTGTACCTATCCTATTACTTCGTAGTCTTACACCTGTTTGGTCCTGATGTCTCCTTTTTTTCCCCCTCTAGTTAGGAGGCAGGAGAAGGTAGTTCAAGTTATGTGGTTTTGTTTGAAGAGGAGAAAAGTGATAAACTGGGGTAAAAGTCCAATACGCCAGAAATAAGCAAAATTCTTCTAGAGGCTCTCGTCATCAATTTGAGAGGCGAAGGAGAAAAAGAAGGTGAAACACTCGACCCCTACAAAATGCAGTGTCAAATATCTATTAAGAGTTCCAACGCGAACGCTAAGCACCACCAGAACAGAACAAAACCAACAAATACACAACCAAAAAAAAAAAAAAAAAAACAACAACAACAAAAAAAAAAAACAAAAAAAAACGCCGCGATCTTGAGATAGGCACCATGGCATAGCACATGGAAAGGGAAAAGAAGGGGCCAGAGAGATAATATAGAGGCAAGGCGTCTGCCTTTCATGCAGGAGGTCATCGGCCCGAATCTTGGTGCCCCACATGGTCCCTCATGCCCGCCCGAAGCAATCTCTGAGCCCGGAGCCAGGAAAAATCCCCGAGCGCTGCCTGGTGCCTCCCAAAAATCTGAAAGAAAGAAAAAAAAAAAAAAAGATAAATGGGGCAATAACTTCAATAACCACACTAAAACAAAGAGATCGACCAAAAATAAATAGGTAAATAAAATGATAATAGTAGTACATGAAGATAAAAAGTAATATATGAAAAATAAACAAGATTTTTTCTCCCTGCCCAGGCACAGTAAATATTGGGGTCATTCAAAGAGGGATTCACATGGCCTAAGATGTATGGGGTTTCTCCGCCCTTGGAGTATATTGTCATGGGATCCACTATAGACTCTGTTCATGATCCTTTATTCTCCCGGTGGTCCATTTGTGATGTTTGGGAGGCTTCTGGTCCTTCCTGGGTGATATAGTGAGTCCTCTGTATCTAGCAATCTCAGTATCGGCACAGTTACAGGGGTGGGACTTATGATGAAGTCAGTCTTAGTGGTTGTAGAAGTTCTGTTCCATCAATATTATTTTAGTCCATCTTCTGTGGTTGTTGGTCTTGGTCTTGGCACTAAATCTGGGATGGCACCTAGGATAATGCCTTTCCTTGTGTTTCCAGAAGCCCCATTCCGTTACAATGGTCTCTGCCAGACCTTTGGAACTGGGATCATGGTTGTTGTGCAGGTCGTAGCTCAAACCCTAGGTTAGGGCTTTTTTATTGGTCCCAAGATATATACAGTCTGGTCATGGTTCTAGCAGCCAGTCCTCTGCAAATCGCGTTCTTGGTTTTTGGACCTACCAGCGGGTGACAAGTCTTCTGATTTTGTCTTATCAGTGGCTAGAGGGCCAGGATAACCTGCTCTTAAGTCAAGTTGTTCCCCTTTTCCTCGCAACTGACTCTTTTTTAAGACCATATTTGTATAACTTTTTTATTATTTTGACTGATTTTTTTAGTCTCCATTCTTTTGACTGATGATTCAGTTTTTGTATATCAACAGCCTCACTCTCAGGTATTAATAGTAGGTACCAAGAAGCATGAAAACATGAGAAGGTAGCCAAGGAGGAAAAATAAAGGACAAGCATCTAGCTTCTTTTCCTATTTTATCTCTAAGAAATTATTATAAGTAAATAGATAATAAATCTTACTCATTGTTCTGAAATTTTCTAAAAGCCATGTTTTCACTTGAAAAGTCTAGATTTTCTAGATTTTCTTTCAAAATTTATATCACCAGTTCTGTTCACTCTGCCAGAGTAGCAAACAATAATCAAAATAAAAAAATCAACAAAAATCAAGATACATTCATTGATTTATGAGGTGCAGTACTTTATGGTATTCCATTTTCCTTAACTCTCATACACATTAGCCTCTGACCAGCCACCCATTCTGAACTGATTGGCACAGAAACATGATTAGGTTTTCACTTTTGGAATTAAACAAAGTACATTTCTTCCTAATGTTGCCTCAAGAGTTTTGTCTTATTCGCATTAATCAACAAGTCTTAAATATTTAAAGAATAAAATACTGAAGTAGAATCCTTACTGTTATGTTACTGTGCAGTAAATCAAGGATTAACTTTTTAAGTCTGTTGAAAAAAAAGATAATTGTGTTTTCTTAAAAATAAAAAGCAAGAAGCAAAACATTTTCTTCTGTTCCTTTTCCATAGGCTTAGGCTTCAGTATTGCAGGAGGTGTGGGAAACCAACATATTCCTGGAGACAACAGCATTTATGTAACTAAAATTATAGATGGAGGAGCTGCACAGAAAGATGGAAGATTGCAAGTAGGAGACAGACTACTAATGGTAAGTGTCACGCAAGCAAAACTATGCCTTCTTTATACACGTGTACCTATTTTAGTCCATTCTGGCTGCAAGAATTAAATGCAAAATACCGCAGACAAGGTGCTTCAAAAATAGAAATCGATTTTCTCACAGAAAGAAACTGGAAGTTCAAGATTTTGGTCCATTTAGTTTCTAGCGTTCCAGGTTACAAACAACTTTCTGTTGTTTGGTGGGTTTTTTGTTTGTATGTTTGTTTGGGGGCCACATACATCAGTGTTCAGGTGTTACTCCTTGCTCTGCACTAAGGTATCTCTCCTGGCAGGTTCAGGAGACCATATAAGATGCCAGGGATTTGGTGCTTAAATAAAGATTTTATATATATACACATATATAAAAGAACTCATCTCAGCTTTGTGTTAAGTAAGTGCCCTACCTACTGTGCTCTTGCTCTGACCCCAGCAAATAAATTTTTGCTACATTCATCCACAGCCTTATCTCAGTATTTGTGCTTAGTTATCTCAATTATCTTTCTTTTTGAAGACCTCCAGTCTATTGTTAGATCAAGTTGGTTTCTGTCTCCAGTCATTAAAGATAGGAGGCAAGAGGCCAGATGAAATGTCCTATCAAAAATATTTTATTAGAAAATTAAAAGAAGGAAATGCTACTCGTAACTTATGAGATATGGGGAGAGAAAAGATGGCAACATGAAGAGAAGAGTATATCACTTTTTTCTTTTTCAACCTACCTGATTCACCTTGGGAAGGAAGTGGGAAAGTTGGGGAAAGAAGGAAGTCTGCTTTGTGCACCTGAGAGTAGAACACTTAGGTTACACCAGCTCCATATGGCGTATGTCAAACTGCACCTGGGTCATATTTGTTCAGCTCAGTGTGGAAAGGATAATTTTGCCAATTTGGGGTAGAGTCAAGGAACTTAGATGAGGTATTTCTCTTTGCAGGAAAGGAAAACCATTCCTAACTTCTATCTATGTTTTCCAGTACAATAGCTTTCCCTCAGATAAAAGGAATTTTAGGAAAGATATGAATAACAAAGTAAGATAAATTTATTTAGGGAGTGAAAAGAGAGTTTTGCACTTAAGAATTGGGGTGTGCATCTCCAGAATAAAATAAGTATAGATCCCAAGTATAGCTTCAATAATCCCTAAAATTGACCATGAGGACCATAAAATAAGAAAATAACATAAATAGAGTATCTAACTTGGGAAGAGATATAGGCTATGTATATCTTTGCCTCTGATATGCTAGTTTTTATACAGTTTTCTCCAACTGCCCCCCCCATGTTTGTTGCTAAAGCTGCTGCCAAGAGGGGAAGTTAGGAATTGTTGACTATCTTCTTTTACAACCTTAGCATCTTCTTGTTTTAGCAGTGGAACCTCTTATCCCACAGGATCCAACCATACTCTGTGGTAGAATTTTATATCTTAAGAGTTTTCATGTTTTCTCAAAATAGTCTTGCATCTAAAAATCTTCATTCTGTTGATCTGGTTTGGGTTCCAAACAGTGTCTTATCCAATCGATATTACCAGAATTCCTCATCTCTCTACCTTTAACAAATAAAATTCAGAAATAACTCACAGTATAGGAGAACTCTCAAGAGTGGCTATTCAGGAAGGTTGTTCATTTTATTTTATGCTTCTGTAATCAGGGAGGTAAAAAGGCATATTATTTTTTATCATCTTGATAAACCTGAAGGCTGCAGGACATTTGTTTTTGTGTATGTTTGGTTTGGTTTGGTTTAGTTTTTTTGTTTTTTTTTTGGGGGGGGGTGCACACCAGGGATGTTCAGAAATTACTCCTGACTTTGTACACAAGAATTACTTCTGATGGACTCAGGGGATCATATAGGATGCCAGTGTTTGAACCTGGGTTGGCCATGTACAAGACATGCATACTTCCCACTGTATAATCTCTCTGGCCCCAAGTTGTCACTTTTGCTTTGTGTCCTGTGATTTTTTCATTGATCCCATTCTCAGTAAAATTTTTTTAAAATTAATTTTAACCTACCAAATTTCCCTCATTTTTCACTATTCCCTATATTGTTTCTTCCTCTCAGTTGGAGGCTTTAAAATCTATTAAGGTGCAGAAGTTATGAACTACCAGCTACAAATGATTGGTGAACCAAATTGCAGGAAAAGACCCATATGAAGGGTTTTTTTCTGGGGTCCCTATGTCTCGTTCCTGGGGTTCTCAATTGAAATCAGATGAAATGTCTACTCTGGACAGCATTTTAAACAGCATTTATAATTTAAAGGATTTTATCTAAGAAGGACACATTTTATTAGGTGTTTAAGAAGTATTGAAGTGAATACTAAAAATAGAAGCAAGTGTAATGGGAATAGGAAATAGAGGATTCAAAGTCATATTGATGGTCCCCATTGCTGAATTTGACATTGATAAGTCTGACCCCTTAGTTGGTGGATGGATCCAAAAATTAAAGTAATTACCCTTTTCTCCCAAGTGAACTGGAGCAGAGGATATGGTATGTCAGCATTCCTTCAGCATGGATAAGAGAGTTAGGGAAAGAGGGAAGCAAGAAATTGGAAATAATTACATTTTAGAAGGTGGGGACTGTTTAGTGAGGCAAATGTAGATTTTAAAAAACACCAGAATCGATAACCAATCTACAACAAGCTACACACAAAGGAGACCTCTTACACAAGCAGTCCAAGGGCAAAGGAGAGGTATGGGATGCATGCTGGAACAGGGGTGGAAGGAGGACAACACTGGTGGTGGGAATGGCCCTAATTCTTTGTCACTATAAATCCTAAATATTACTGTGAAAGACTTGTAAATCAGTTTGATCACAATAAAAATTATTTTAAAAAAAAGGAAAAACATCACTATTAAAAGGGATTACAAAAGATGGATATTTTTAGCCAAATTCATTGCGGGTTGTAAAAGCATATAGTTTATTTTGATTTGGAATCTTTTTTTTTCCTTTTCTCCCCCCATCCTTTTTTTCTTTTTGTTTTTTGTTTGTTTGTTTGTTTGTTTTTTAATTTGGAATCTTAACTATAAATTTTATTCTTCAGAACTAGAATCTGAAATCCATGAAAAAGGTTTGTTACTGAAATGAAATTCAATTTTTTTCCACCTTCACTATTAGAATAACAGATTGATTTTTTTGTAAATAGGGTCAGTCATTTTGTGTATCCATAGTAAGGGTGGAGGTAAGAATTCAGAATTCTTTAATATTCAACTTTAAATGTAAACAAATTAGAGCAAAGCAATTTCTACTAAGGAGTATCTTGTTATATTTCCAAAATTGCAGATAATTTTGTTTGTTTAACTTCAGTGAGTCTGTCTTAGTCTTGGAGGAGAGAAAAACATCCTTTACACTCATCTGGTTAGAGGCTATGCCTTTAATGTAGACTTTGTCTTTAAAACATTGTCCTTTACCAAAACACTTTTACTTGTTTGGTTGTTTTTCCTTTAGAGCCCACACTTAGTGATATTCAGAGTTTATCTTTGTTTTACCTTTGGATCTGAGCTCAGGAATCACTACTAGAGGATTTGGGAACCAAGTCAAGTTTTCTGTGTCCAAGGTAATCTAAATCTGCTGTGTCCGAGGCAAACAGGCAAACACCCTACCAGCTCTACTATCACTCAACCACTAAATCGACAGAGTTTTAAATTCTCCTAAATTATTTCTAGCATGGCATAATTACTTGTATTTTTCTCCATTTCACTGGTCCTTTCACCTATATATGACTAAGAGAAAAGTATCTCTAGCTCTCTTAACTCAGATTTTATGTCTGGCACACTGGATTCTTGGATATTTCTAAAGAATCTAAATCCAACTATCTCTGGTTGGCCAGTATGAGGTGGTCTGGTCTTGTGACCTTACGCCATTCTCCATCCAGTGTATACTTTTCCAGTCTGAAACCTTGTTGCTGGACCTTTCTTGTATTATATATAAAGGTTCCCAGATTTTCTTGTCTCCAGTCTGTCATCTCTTTCGGGTAAATACCCTGCCAGATTCTTCCATCTGGGCCTATGGTCTTTACTATCCTGCCTTCTGTTAGCTGTGCGACCTCCCTATCTGATCTTGCAACATGCCTTGGGCATAGATAACTATGCAAAAAAGAGAAAGAGAAAGTAGCAAAAGGAGAAGAGCCAAAGGGCCAGCAGGGAACTTTTATTCATTAATGCTATTATTATTACTTTTTTGTTTTCTGGCAATCCTTAGGGGTTACTACTCCTGGTTCTACACTCAGGAATCACTCCTGTGGGTAGGGGGAGAAATCATTCCTGGAGGTACACAGGGGACCATATGGAATATTGAGGATTGAACCCTTGTCAGACACCTGCAAGGCAAGCACTCTGCCTACTATACTATCTTCCAGTCTTAGGTGTGGCCCTTTTATTTGCTGCCATCTTCTACTCCCAAGTATCCTGTTACCTATTTTAATTGAATACCTTCTCAGTGGTAATATTTAAAATGACCAATAAAATAAACTAGTTTACCTGGTGCTCCACCCTTTCACACTGTAATTTCCATTGAGTGATAATAATATCAGCACACACAAAGGTTCATTTTGTACTTGTATTATTAGTGTAAGAAACTAGCAAGATAAAGGTAGTCCCTTTAACACAAGGTAATTCTCATTAAACACAGGTAGAATAAATTTTTGTATCCAATTTTATGATTCTAAGAGGTCTCTAGTCTTTCAAAATCAACCACCACATTTACAACCAGTTTTTATACACCAAAATTATCTCAGGCCATAGCATTTTGGGTTAATATCTTAACAATTACACATAGAAACAACACAAAAGTAAGGGACTCATATTTCATGTAGACACCAAAGTCTTAGTTTTTACTAAAATCCCATATATCTATAAGAACATACTGTTTAGGTATATAAAAATAAGAGCTGAAGGTATGGAGATATAGTATAGTGAACAATACATTCTCATACCTTGTAAGATTGACATGGATGCAAACTATGACACCTCAAATGGTCCGCCAAGCACCACTATGAATAATTCCTGAGTGCAGAGCCAGGAGTATGCTTGAGTACTGCTGGCTGTGACCCAAAACAAATACAAAGCAAACAAAAGATTAAGAATTTTAATGGGGTTGGAGAGATAGCATGGAGGTAAGGCGTTTGCCTTTCATACAGAAGGTTATTGGTTCGAATTCCGGCAGCCCATATGGTCCCCCGAGCCTGCCAGGAGCGATTTCCGAGCATGGAGCCGGGAGTAATCCTGAGCGCTGCCGAATGTGACCCAAAAACAAAACAAAACAAAACAAAACAAACAAAAAAAGAATTTTATTTGATTTAAATTCATTAGTTTCGTACTTTGGCTCTTAGATGTTTCTCCTTAATGTGTTCTGGATTATACTGTTACTTGTTAGAAAAACAGTCTAATTACTAACTGAATTGGATCTTGGCCTATAAAATAAACTCTACAGGTAATTCAGTAAAGATCTCTTGGCATGGATTTAAATCATAAGAAAGTTCTCCATGGCCACTGAAACTTTAAGATAAATTTAGATATGAGTTGCTTTTAAAAGTCATTTTTCTTGCTTCGATATTCTTACATTAGTTTCTTACCTTTTCAATTCATTCAAATATTTTCTTAATAAGAAATTTTGATTCTTTTAAAGTTCAAGTTTCCTTATGACCAATAATAAATTTAGAAACCTAAATTAATCGTGATACAAATTTAAAAAAAATCACAGCACATGGATAAGTACACAATCTCTCCCAAAGTTACACACAAACCAATTGACTTGCAGATCATATTAAATATTATTCATATTACCAGAAAGCACTCAAGAATTGCCTCAAATTCATAGAATAGAGCCCAGAAAGATAAAAAGGTATTCCTTTATATATATATATATATATTCTTTTAATATATATAAATATATATTATATATTCCTTTATATCACCCATCAGAGAGAAAAGACGAAAAGAATGTAATATTCCCAGAACTGTTCTCCCTCAGCTGGAGTTTCTAGGCCACCCAATGGCTCCAACTATGTTTTGCAAAAATTCTGCAGTGGTGCAGGGAAAGGTGGCAAAACCAGAGGCAGCTAAAGCTGCCTGAAAAGCCTGGCTCAGAGGCTTGAGTGTGTATTTCACTTTTGCAGCACACCTGCTCTCTTGCTCACTTGGACACAATGGCTGACTTGTTTTTAATGTAGAAAATGAGCTGGAGTGGAAGCAGAGTGGAAAGCAAAGATTCTGGGAGAATATTCTTTCACACCAAAATTGTATTAGGGGATCCTACAAGAGCTGAACTTGTCACTCTATCATCTGAGTCAAGACCAGCCACTGCCTTGTTGCACGTTTTGTGGCTCTTAGATGTTTGGTTTTGTTGGTAAAAGGACCTGTTTCTTAAATAAAGAACAGAAAAGAACTAATACATCCTGAAAAAGTCAGGGTTCTGGGTATGCAATGAGTAACCAGAGGGGAGCACCCTAGGAAATGGGCAGAGTAAGTGCTTATGATCATTTCTTGCTGGTAAGCTTTTGCTTGCTGCTGGTACAGACCGAATGTTCTTATCCTAATTACCCACACATGAGAAATTTCTAGCAGTGGGATACTTAACAACCTTTAATTTGCCTACCCCATATCTTCAGATTGTGGCTAGAAGTCAGACTCAGGCTAGGAAAGAAAATAAAAGGGAAAATTATCCACCCTTATTTGTCTTCTCTTGAGGCATTTCCAAGATACATCAGAAATGCTTGGAAATACCAAAAGCATTTACTAATTGTCTGAGTTTACTCCCAGAAACTTTTGAAAACCACATAAAGAAATAGATTACACAAGGGACAGCGACCAAGATGAGATAGGAAAATGGGAGAAACCAGACTGAAAGGTTTAGTTGAGATCCTAAGACTGAGTGAGAAAGGCAGAGATTGGACCTGACATTTACTACACCAATGGACTCCTAGCTAGTTTGTCAAATATTTTTTTTCAACAGGTAGGCATTTATCTCTAGCCAGTGAAATTGGAAGATTGGAAATTAAGTAGTTGTACTCAAGAAATATTTTATTAAACAGATAAACAAAGGGGAAAAGATATGTCTCAAAAAGCACTGGAGAAGACCCAAAAGGAGATATCCAGCAAGCAAAAGCTAAGGAGCTATTCTTTTCTTTTCATGCCTTTGTAACCTTTGTGTGGGTATAGTCTACATTTTCTTGTTAACCCAAGGCAAGCTGGATGCCATAACAGAGGAAATATGGATGTTTAAGGTGAATACCACTTTGACCATTTATTTATTAATGGCAAATTAATAAATGGTCCCATTTCATAATTCTATTCTCAGGAAAATTTTCCCCCGAAATCTTACCATATTTGTATTCCCCCTGGGTTTTGTTTTGTTTTATTTTGTTTTGGCTAATTCCTATATTATTATTACAGACTCCACCCTTAATTCACTTAATCTTAATTAGCTCTAAAGATGCATCTCTAAAAACTGTCATAATTTGGGGCCGGAGAGATAACATAGAGGTAAGGCATTTGCCTTTCATGCAGAAAGATGGTGGTTTGAATCCCAGCATCCCATATGGTCCCCCGCACCTGCCAGGAGTGATTTTTGAGCGTAGAGCCAGGAATAACCCCTGAGAGCTGCCGAGTGTGACCCAAAAACAAAAACAAAAACTGTCATAATTCAGGTTTGGAAATCAATAAATAGATTTGGATGGAGAAAGCACAATATTTTGACCATCAAAAAATATGAAAACTGTATTACACATCCCCAGGTTTTTTGACTCTGTAGGAACAGAATTTTGTATAGGCTAGAATTCTTTCTCTCAAAGCTTCTGATAGAATGAATATGTTTGTGTTTGTGCAGGGGAGGAACTTATAGCTAAGCACAGGGAGGCAGTACAAGACATATAATATATGTATAGTATATAATATATGTAAGTATATAATACTTTCTAATTAGAACGTATCCATTCAATCTGGCAACTCCCTTATCCAATGCCAGGGAACCATACTTTCTTCAGGTCTTTGCCTATTTGGGGTCTTCAAAGAAAGTGGAACATGCCAGAAAATGGTGGAGTTGCTTATTACTCACTAAGGGTTTTTACTCAGAAAGGATATTCAGAAGGAAAAAAATATTCATAAGGTGAGAGTGGGAGGAATTTTGCTTAGAAGTGAGTTCTTTGTGGAAGTTGAAGTTTGGATTTCTTGATGAGTTGAGGAGCTAAATTCAATCTTTATTTTGTCTCAAAAGGAGAACAAATTTTATTGTAAGAGTTTGTAGAAATACATTTATAATACATTCTGATTTCTTTGCATTAAAAAAAGTTAATTATCATCAGTTTTAATAGATTCACCGGCAAAGAATTTACATGTTGCTCTTCCATGGTAATCCATTTCCTATTAGCTGAAGAGACTACAGTTTCCTGTGGACTGATCTGGTTTTGCATAATAAAGGAAGACTATCTGGTAATTGATATGTACATTTCTAAGTCTCAATGGTTATACATACTGTCAGTCCCTAACTTCCAAGAATTCATCATCTAAATTACATATGTAAATGAAATTTTCTTCTTGCTTCTGAAATTAATGTGCTTATTTTATTTGCCATCTGCCCATTTGCTTCATAATCCCAAGGCAATGACTGACACAAACACAGGGTTATTTTTTCTGAGCCATGGAATTAGTTTAAAAAAAAAAATTAAGGCAATTATTAACAGTAAAGCCTTTGGGACTGCACTTAATAAGACTACTTCATCTTCATCTTCATATACTCTTTTGTATTATACCAACAGATTAATAACCAAAAATGTACAATTAATAGATTTCAAATAAAATGCTTAAAATAATCAACCTAACAAATTTATTTATTATTTAATGACAGATAACTTAAATGTAAATACTTTGATGTATTCCAAGTAATTATCTAGTCACATGTTTGATCTTTGATTGGGGTCTGATTTATTTCAGTATGAATTTTTTATTTATTTTTAAATAATAATATATTTATTTATATATATTTATATATCATAATTACAAACATATTCATAATTGGGTTTCAGCCATAAAATGCATATACCCCTTCCCAATACAACTTTCCCACCTCCAATATACTCTACCCCATTTCCCTCCTCCCCATCCCCTGCCTGTTTTCAAGATAGGCACTGAATTTCTCTATCATTGTCATGTTAGATGTTAGTGTAGTTATTTCTCTAACTACACTTACCACTCTTTGTAGTAAACTTCATATCATGGACTGTTTCTTCTGACCCTCATCTCTATTGTTTCTGGGTATTGTTTCTATACTATCTTTTATTTTTCTTAAATGCCACAGATGAGTGAGACTATTCTGTCTTAAGCTCTCCCCCTCTGACTTTTTTCGTTTAGCATAATAGTCACCATTTCCATCCATGAAAAGGTAAATTTACTGACTTCACTTTTTTAATAGCTGCATGATATTCCATTATGTAGAAGTACTACTGTTTCTTTAGTCACTCATCTGTTGTTGGTCATCTAAGTTGTTTCTAGATTTTGGCTATTGTAAATAGTGCTGCTATGAACATAAGAGTACAAAGGACATTATTGTATTGTGTTTGTCTGGTCCTCTAGTACATCTCTAGGAGTCGTATTGCTGAATCATTCAAGAGCTCAATGACCATTTTTTAATGGAATATCCATGTTGTTTTCTATAAATGCTGGACTAGACAGAATTTCCACCAGTAGTGAATGAGAGTTCCTTTCTCCCCAAATCCACATTAGCAGTGGATGTTCTTGTTCTTTGTGATGTGTGCCAGTCTCTGTGGTGTGAGATGATATTTTATTGTTATTTTGATTTGCATCTCCTTTGTTACTAGTGATGTGAATCATTTTTATGTGCATTTTGGTCATGTGTATTTATTTCTTCTTTGAGAAAATGTCTGCTCATTTTTTTCTCCCCATTTTTTGATAGAGTTTGATAGGGATTTTTGTTGTTATTGTGAAGTTTTGTTTGTACCTTGAATATATTTGGTATTTTCCCCTTATCTGATGGATATTTGGGTAAATAATTTCTCCCATTCCATGATGACCTTTTTACCCTGGTCACTGTTTCTATTAAAGTGCAGAAGCTTTTTAGTTTGGTGTAATCCCATTTGTTTATCTCTGCTACTACATGTTTGGACAGTGGTGTTTCCTCCTTGAAGACACCTTTAGTCTCAATGTCATGTAGTGGTTTTGCCTATGTTTTGTTCTATATACCTATATACCTTCTATATACCTTTGGGGTCTGATATAAGGTCTTTAATTTGTTTGTTTTGACTTTTGTACATGGTATTAGATAGAAGTTTGAGTTCGCTTTTTCACATGTGCCTGACCAGTTGTCCCAGCACCACTTGTTGAAGAAGTTTTCCTTGCTACAGTTTTTGTTTCTTACCCCCATTGAATATTAATTGTTTGTAACCCTGGGGTTCATTTTCTGAATCCTCAAGTCTATTGCACTGATTTAAGGGTTTGTCTTTATTCCGGCACCATGCTGTTTTAATGATTATTACTTTGTAGTACAAATTAAAGTTGGGGAAACTGATTCCTCCCATCTTTATTTTTCTAACGGTTGCTTTATTTATTCTTGGGTACTTATTGTTCCAAATACATTTCAGGAGTGTTTGATTTACTTCTTTGAAGAATATCATTAGTATCCTTAGATGGATTACATTAATCTGTATAATGCTTTGGGGAATATTGCCTTTTTAATGATATTAATCCTCCTAATCCATGAGTAAGGAGCTTTTAGCTTCAGCATTTTTATGAGTCTTTTGGATAGGATCTACCTATTCAGTCACCTTCAAAAAAATCACCATACATAATTTTTGGAAGTCAAATCCCAAAACTTTGTATTAATTTTTCCATTTCCCCTGGACCCAAGAACTTGTGCTCTTTCAGGTAGTCTAATTTGTCATGTTTGTCATATTTGTCATATTTGACAATGATTCTTAAGTTGACATATTTGGCAAGTATATTATATTTTTGATAGCAAATATTTATTTGTAACTTACGATGCCCACATAATTTTTATTTATTATTTATCTATTGGTTTGGGGGCCAGACCCAATGGTGCTCAGGGGTTATACCTGGCTTTGTACTCAGGGATTATTTCTGGTGGGCTCACAGAATCATACTGAATATAGAACCATAGCCATCTCCCTGTAAGGCAAATACCCTACCCACTGTCATATTGCTCAACATACTTTTTAAAATTATTTTATATGGTACAATTTGTCAAATTATTCATGGCCATAAAGTTTTTGTCTCCATATACAATGAATATTACTTTCAGTGGGAAGTGTGGGAAGCTGGTGAATGGCGAGAAGAACTCCAAAAGAAATTCTCCTGTTTTTGTGCTACTGCCTTCTGCATTCAAACTCACTGAAAAATGCCCAGGGTGGTTAGGACTTGTAAGAAGTCTACCACAAGTCTATGAAGGAGTGATAAAGGTAGCTGGTACTTAGAGCTAAAATGATGAGACAAACTGCTGACTAATAACTAATCATTAGTATAATGATTATACCAACTGATAGTCAATTACCAAGACTACTGACTGATGGTCAAATAGCAATTTTATTTGTGGCTTTAGTTTTTTATAATCTATTGTCTACGTCCTATGTGACTAAGCTCATATAACTAGGTGAATCAAATCAAGCAAAGGGGGAGATAACATGAGGTAAGAGGGGAATAAATTATGACGACATTAGGAGTTGGGAACAGAGATGCAGATGTCTACCTCCTGGAAACCAAGAGCAGATGTGGAATGCCTGTACCAAGGGATGGACAGATACCAGTGTTTGTGTATTTACAGTATCCAGGCAATTATCTTGGGGGCAGTCAGGTTTATACATATGCCAGGTCCAAGTCATCTTAGGAATGTTGTTCTACGTCATTTAGTAAAAGTCCTGGAGTGTTCTCACAGGTATATGTCCTCCCATGCTGGGTCTGATCATACATGAACTCCAATACACAAGCATCCGTTAAGAATAGACATCAGCCTGTCTTAGATAGTCAGCAGGCTATACCTGACATTATTTGATTTATACAGCATGGAAACTGGTCTTTAATACACTTTTTAATTTTGTTTTGGGGCCATACCTTACAGTACTCAGGCTTACTCTCTATTCCTGGCAAAGACTTCGGAGAGCTCTAAGAGCTGTTGGACTCAGACTAGGCCAAAGAATTTCTATTTACAGGAAATAAATGAAGTCAGTCCTGACCTCTCCACCAGGTTTTGACTCTGCATTTACCTCGCAGTAAATAAGTTAAGAAATAGCCAAATTGAGAGATAAAGACATTTTCAGAGAAAAGCAAATTAAAATATTTTCAAGAGGGAATGTGAGCCTCTTCAGAACAAGGATATAGCTTTGTGAAATAAAAGAAAGGAATCACACAAACAAGTTGGGATGTGGGCTGTTCCAAAATACAACATGATACTTATGACACATAATGTGTTTTTATGTGTATTTTTAACAAACATTCTTTGTTTAGGAGCTTGTGTTTGAATCTCAGACCGGTCTTAAATTTGCACTGGGTTCTTTGAGTCTTGAAAAGAGGAGGCTAGGGAAGAAAACAAAAATTCTTTTTCATATTATATCTTAAATTTATTTCTTACTGAAGCTTATTGTGGAGTCTACTGACTACTATCTACTTCAGAGAGAATTAGATTTCAAATCCTGCCAGTTTGGATTGCATTCATGCTGGCAACCACCAACTATGGTTCTTGATTTGGTTTTCTCAAATTTGTCCATATTTTTCTTTTTTTTAGTTATTATTCAACAAATATATTTGTTTCTCTATTTGATGAGTAATAGATTTCTCATTTAACAATAACTATGCCTCTAAAAAGATCTTGGTCAGGATAAAATACAAGGTAAATATGGATAGACACAAAAAATGTGACATAGCTCTTCAGCAAAGTGGCAGTTGAGGACTTTGTGTTTCTCGAAATTGAAATAACTGTCATTTTCTTTTTTGCCAGGTGTTGAAATATTGTCATATAAACCATCTTTTCATATTAAATGCACACAGAACTTGATAAGTTTGAGAATGTTTATCCCATGAAATTATAACTGTCAGAAATACAAACATATCTATTATCTTGAAAAATTCTCTCATTCTATTATTATCATTTCTACTACTTCTACTACTATTACTATTTGTGGGTATGTGTGTTAAGAACATTTAATTTAAGGTCTACCTTCTTAGTAGCCTTTATGTAAAAAATATGATTTATTAGCTCTATGAAGTAGCCATATAGTAAAATTATCATTTTTATTCTGAGATTATTTTGTATTTGCCTTGTAATATAAAAAATAGGGTCAAATGATGTCTCTTAAACCAGAAAGACAACATAATCAAAATTTGTATATAAAATTAGAAAAGAAATGAGCAAATCATTGTAAACCTTACAGTTAAAATTTTAACTTTAAGAGGACATTGTTGTTCTCAGGTAATAGCTACTTTACATAGTGTTTTGCCCTTTCCTCCCCACTCTGTAAAGGCTCACTTATGCATAACTCTTCCATTAGTTCTTTCTTTGATGTTATAGCAATGTCAAGCCAAAAGCTGTGTACTAATTTGATAAAGCTCTGCTTAAATTTACAGATTTATTTTCAAATTCTTAAAATAAATAAATACACAACACACAGACTAAATAATTCTGTTAAGGGATTTACTAGGCACCATGCTATTTTTTCATTATTATTGTCTTTATATTCATTATAAATGTAATGATTGCAAAAATAGCACTGACATAATCCTTTAACTGTTTGAGCATAGCTTTAGAAAAATGAATCTTCAACAATAATAAGCTGTTCTTTTCTTATATAAGAAAAGCATAATTAGTACCTTCAAGAAAACTGCCATGCTGATATGGAAAGGAAGTAAAATGATTCATTTTATAATCTTATGAAAGAAAAAATGAACTAAGGGAGAGCATATAGAAAAAGAAATAACTGAGGCCACCCCAAAAGACCAATTATCTCGCTTCAACCCCCAAATATTTATTAATACTTTCCATCATTCCTTTCCACCTCTTTCCTTTGATACTGTCTACATTAATATCTTCTTTATCTTTCTCCACAATTTCCTCCCCTAAAGGAAGTAAAAATGGTTTAAATCTATGTTTTACCAACTGTTTTATACTCTATATTTTTCTCTAAATAACTGTTTATCTTTGTTCCACAAATTGGACAACTCCTAGTTTCACTACTTAGGGAAAAAAAACTTCTATCTATTATAAAGTCATGCTACTGAAAGTTAAGTGCTTTAAAACAGAGCGCCATCAATTTCTTTAAACAATTTCTTTAAACTGGATGACCACATGCAGGAAGTCCTGTAGATTCATCCTTTATAATGAGATCACAGTTTTGCTTGTGTTTTTTAATTTTAATAATAATACTTTCAGTTTCTCAACTAAAGTAACTAATTTTTGTGAAGCAACTGAATCATACAGTATATTGGCAATTTTTCTTATTAATGTTCATATCTCAAAAAATTTAAAGTATCTCAGAATATTTCTTCTTGTAATCTCATTTGATGTTAGAATCTCACAGAAAAGTTACTATGCAAAATGCTCCTGAATAAATTCTTAACACTAATCATTAGATATTATCATCACTACAATTATTTAAATATATTACAATATAACTTATTATAAAATTTCTCATTTATTCATTTCTTTAGCCCTTAGAAAGGGAAAGGTAAAAGATCATTTCTCTATTCATTTGTTGGAAAAATACCGTTTTTCTACTTAGTGTTCTTTTTAATATGCTCTCTTTTTTAACACTCTCATCACTTTTATAATAAATTTTACAACATATTCATTTGTCTTCTCTAAAGATAATCATGACAAAATATATTTGATTCCTCACTCTTTCACTGACTCAAATCTTATTCCTTCAATCAAAAACAGAAATTGGAAATATGATAGTATTTGACACTTACATGTATTCGCTATAAGTAAAAATAATCCAGTCTATCACCTTTCTGTATTGCTTTTATGTTTCAAATAAAATGACTTTAATGACAGGTCTTTTTGATGTTACATGGTTCACCAATTGTCAAAATAATGATTTTTAAATGCCTCTGTTACTTGTCATTTATTTATTAGAATTTTGTTTTGATTTTACTTTGTCAAATTAAATGACAAAATGATGTCTGGGTACTGTACTAGTAACAATATTGTGATCTCATACTGAATAGATTACTTCATTACCTTTTTCTTCATAGAACAAATGATCAAAGGTTAATATCATTTAAAAAATTAGCTTATTTCATATCCTATCAAGGTTATATGATTTCATATCCTATCAAGACCTATCAAGGTGATATATAGAGCAATTCAGATTATAGAATGCAATTTTTATCTTTTTCTATACAACACTAAAAACTTTGAATTCAGAATCCTCTGATTATCTTCTCTTTAGAGATAATATAAACTTTTTAATGGTCAGAACCCTTGGCCAGATTGCAATTTAAGGTTTATGTTATGCGTCCTCCTGCCTCCCAAAGTCTTTGCTTGACACTTAAAGAAATAAACCTGTCAGTGATATAACTTTTCTATCTTTACAGCCATTAGTATAAGTGTCTTCTTTCATAATGTAGAGAAGAAATGTAACAGAAGCATTGAACTAAAGCAGAAAGACACTGAGTGATAGAGTATTTTAGGATTAGTATTTTAGCATTAGGATTGTAGTCCCTAATACTATCTAATTTATATTACACTAATCATGTACATCTAAGTCTTCTGCTTTGAACATTCTTTTATGGTATGGTAGCATTGAGATTAACATGTTTTTAAAATATTTGTTTCAGTATTGTGTTCCATGTAAATAATATGTAGCCAAAAATGATTATGAACAGTTAAGAGTACAGTGGGTAGGGTGTTTGTTTTGCATGGAACATACCTGGATTCCATTCCTGGGATTCCATATGGTCTCCTAAGCCATATAGAGTAATTCATGAGATTCCTGTAATACCAAGAATAACCCCTGAGCACTGAAGGATGTGGCCCAAAAATAAAAGCAAGTTAACAAAAAAGAAGGTTTTAAAATGTGAGATTCCATCCTCTTGTAATCTTGTAATCTTAATGAACCTGTGACGTCCTACTGTAAATAATTTAATTTAATTTTGATTTATAATATAAAGTTTATATTTATTTTATTTTTTAAACCTTTCCTTGAATTAATGCTTACCAACCTCCCTAGAACTAAAGTTCAGTATAGTCTGGGATGTGTTATTTGAGTGCTTCTTAATTTTTACTCTGATGATTAATTGCTATGAGTTTTTAACATTTCTTAATCTAGTAGAGGACAAACATATGCACCATTCGTGAATACCATACTGGATACCACATGTTGAGAAGTCTGTCCTTCTTGGGAAAAGCTTTTTAAAATACTTCTTGAAAAACTATTTTCAAGGCTGTAAATTCCCTAAGCTATTATCTGAAATTCTGTATTGTTCCTTCAAATATTAATGATAATCTGTCTGCATGGATTATTTGTGGTAAAGAGTTTCTTTCATTGAATTTTGATACTATATTATTCCATATTCTTTTGGCTTCTAGAGTTTCAGTTGATAGATCTTCTGAGTATCTTATTGTCTTTCCTTTGTATGTGTTCTTTTTTGATCTTGCTTATTTCAATATTCTCTGTACCTCTAGATTTTGCTATTTTGAATAAAATGTGATTTTGGAGCTTTATTAATTAAATTTATTTTCACTAGGACCCTCAGCCTCTTTGATTTTGCTGCCTGTAATCCTCAACTCTGTAAACTTCTTATCAATATTTTTTTTGTTTTTGTTGTTGGACCACAACAGTGGCATTCAGGGGTTACTTCTGACTCTGCACTCAAGAATTGCTCTTGGCAGGCTTAGGAGACCACATGGGATGCCAGAGATTGAACCTGGTCTGTCTTGGGTTGGCCATATGCAAAGCAAATGCCTTACCGCTGTACTATCCCCACCCACCCCTCTAATCAATAATTTTTAATATAATTTTTATTTTAATCATTGTAGCTTACATATTGTTGACAATAATATTTTAGGTACATATTAACATAAAACCAGGGGAATTCCCATCACCTAATTGTCCTCCTTCCACCTCTGTTCCCGTCCTGCCTCCCATATCCTCCCCCCTCATCCCTGGGGCTCCCAGAATAAGTGGTCTCCTCTGTGCCTAGCTAACTACTTAGTGGTCCTACACCTGTTTGGTCATGGTACCTCCCTTATTTCCCACTCTAGTTGGGAGGCGGGACTAGATAGTTCAAGTTATGTGGTTTTGTTTGAAGAAAAGAAAAGTAATAATCTGGGGTAAAAATCAAATACGCTGAAAATGGGCAGATTCCTTCTAGACTGAGGCTTTCATCCTCGGTTTGAGAGATGAAGGGGGAAAAGAATGTGTAACACCACAACAGTACGAAAAAGAAGTTCAATAATTTTTAAATTACTATTTCTTCATCATATTTGCATTCCTAATATTTGGGGACTTCAATGATTCTTATATTGCTCCTCTTAAATTTATTCCATAGTTCTCTGATATATTGCTCATCCCTTTCCAGTGGAGGTGATGGGAAACAGAATTTTATGAATTTGTATTCACTATGAAAAATTAGTACTTTTATATTAAAAATAACTTATCCAAATATTAATCAGAAAATCATAATAATGCAAAACAAATATGTGGGTAATGAACATTGCTGAAAAACACTTTCTGAAACTAAACTTAGATAAGTACCAATAGTTTTTATTATTATATTTTTATATTTATATTTATAATATATTATAAATATATAAATATTATATTATATATAATTATATATTATAAATATTTATATATAATATAAATATTATATATAAATATTTATAATATATTTATATTATATTATTATATTTGGTTTGGAGCTATACCCAGTTGTGCTCAAGGCTAACTCCTGGTTCTGTACAGGAGTCACTCCTGGAGGTACTTAGGGGAATATATGCAGTGCTAGGTAATAAATCCAAGTCAGACTCATATAAGGCAAGTGCCTGCCATTGCATGATCTCTACAGTCCCCTGGCATAAATTCCTAGAAGATTTTTACCTAAAGCAGTCTACATAGTCTTCTAACAGCAGAGATACTTGTTTTATCTTATGTGAATTATGAAAATGAACTATGAAATTCATTTGAATCTGATAATAGTCTTAAAAAGCCATATCCCTTTCAATAGTTTACTTCATATCTCTTGCATAAATTGAGACATCATGGTGACACATTTGAGTCTCTTGAAATGTTTTAAAAATTATGGATGCCCAGAGACAATTGTAACGGAAAGGGGCTTCTGGAAGAACAAAGAAAGACGCTATCCTAGATGCCTTCCTAGGTTCAGCGCAAAGACCAAGATCACCAACCACAGAAGATGGATTAAAATGGCACTGAGGTAACAGAACCTCTAGATTCACAAAGACTGACTTCACCATAAGTCCCACCTCAGGATATGTACAGATACTGGGACTGCTAAACACAGAGCTCTGACGGTATCACACTGGACAGAGCAGAAGCCTTCCACACACCAAAAAAAAAAAAAAAAAAAAAAAAACCACAACCTGGAGAGTAATGATCCTGAGCAAAGACTAGAGCTGATTCCATGACAGTATACTCCAAGGACGGAGAAACCCCATATCTTATAGGGCAAGTGAATTCCTTTTCGAATGACCCCAATATTTACTGTGCCAGGGCAGGAGGGAAAAAAAAAATACAAAAAACACAAAACCTTGGTTATGTATATATATATATATATATATATATATATATATATATATCTTACCTTCATTTATTATTGTTATTATTATTTTTATTTACCTAGCTATTTTGGTCGATTCCTCAGTTTGGATGTGATTATTGAAATTGTTGGCCCCAATTATTCTTTTTTTTTTTTTTTTCTTTTCTTTCTCTTCCTTTCTTTTCTTTCGTTATGTGCTACGCCATGTTTCTTATTTCAAGACCACGGCGTGTTTTTTGTTTGTTTGTGTTTGTTTTTAGTTTGTTTTGGTTTGTTTTTTATCTGTTTTTTTGTGGTGCTTATCGTTATAGCTGGAGTCCTCACTGGATATTTGACACTTCTTTTGGTACTGGTGGAGTGTTTCACCTTCTTTTTCTCCTTCATTTCCCAAATCGATGATGAGAACCTCTAGAAGGATTCTGCCCATTTTCGGGGTATTAAACTCTTACCCCGGTTTATTTATTTTCTCTTTTTCAGGCAAAACCACGCAACTTGAACTAGCTACCCCTGCCCCTACTTAGAGGGGGAAATAAGGGAGGCATCAAGACCAAACTGATGCAAGACTACTAAGTAGTTGGTTAGAGACAGAGGGGACCACATATTCTAGCCGCCCTGGGGGTGAGGGAAGAGGAAATGGGAGGTAAGACAGAAACGGGGGTGTAGGGAGGACAATTTGGGGATGGGAATCCCCCCTGATTTTATGTAAATATGTACCTAAAATATTATTGTCAACAATATGTAAGCCACTATGATCAAAATAAAAATTATATTAAAAAAAAAAGAAAAGAAAAGAAAAGAAAAGAAAAAATTATGGATGCCCAAGTTTCAATTTATTCTAGGAATCAAATCAGCCTCTGGAATAGGATTTATTTAAGATTTTTGTTGTTTTTGTTTTGGGGTCACACCAAGCTGTGCTCAGGGATTACTTACTCCTTGTGCAGGAAACATTCTTGGTTGAAATCAGGAATCATATGTGATACTGGGGACTGATTCCTGGTCCCCCACATAAAGTCAAAAATCCAATCCCCTATTCTGGCCCTGGTTATTTATTTTTTGAGAAACAAAATAGTTTTTATTAAATTTTATTCAATTTTAATAATTTATTTATTAAATAAAATTTATTAAATTTTAACAGATAGGAGGAGAGAGAAAGAAAGCTACATATGCAAGAGAGAATACAAGCTTCTAAACTGTGAAAACAAAACAGCCATTTTTCAAATAAAAAGGAAAAAAATTTTTTCAAATGATTCTAATATGTATTCAACTAAGAACCACAATTTTGCCTTCACTGAATCAAGTGCAACCCATCTGCTACCACTGTATTAGCTTCTTGAGTGATTGATAGATACACCAATCTAACCTACTTAGCTATTTCCAGAAGTAAATTTAAAATGGTTCTCTCTTAAACCTTGTCTCCTGTAGTTAGAAAATCTTGTAAACATTTGGGAAAAATATAAAAACTTATTTCTCCCTCATAAATTCCTTCTAATTTTTCTAATATGCATTATTACTGCTATGCAGTGCAATTACAACAAATTATGGTTTAAATTTTCAGTTACAATTTAAAAATTTTTGGTTGTATTCAATTTGATTACTTTGTTTATAGAAGTTAATGTTTATTATCATAGACAAGTATTTCTTCAGAGATATGCTTTTTAAAGTCTCTTATGACAGAGTCATTAAAAATATACAATACTGCTGATAATATATATTTATCTAGTTAACTTCCATCAATATATTATACTACTACTAATTTATGAAGATTTAAAAACACCAAATATAAAAATATGAATATAATTGTAATAACAATAATAGTTCAATTATTTATATTAATCCCAGTTAGCCTATACTTCATATTCTTTTGTCTTTAGGGGAATTGCTGGTGAAAGAAAAAATTGAGTACCACTCTCACTTGCTCTCTAAATCTGGAATAGTTTTTAAAATAGTTGCATCAAAAAGCTAACTCAGATCCCCATTTCACACCATGCAGAAAGATCAAATTCAAATGGATAAAGGACCTTGATATCAGGCCTGAAATCATATGGTATATAGAACAACACATGGGTAAAACACTATAGGACATTGAGACTAAAGGCATCTTCAAGGAGGAAACAGCACTCTCCAAACAAGTGGAAGCAGAGATAAACGGATGGATGGGACTATATTAAGCTGAGAAGCTCTGCACCTCAAAGGAAATAGTGCCTAAGATACAAAAGCCACCCACAGAATGGAAGAAACTATTCACCCCATACCCATCAGAAAAGGAACTAATATCGAAAATATACAAGGTACTGACAGAACTTTACAAGAAAAAAACATATAGCCCCATCAAAAAAATGAGGAGAAGAAATAAACAGACACTTCCTCAAGGAAGAAGCACAAATGGCCAAAAGACACATGAAAAAATGCTCCACATCACTAATCATCAGAGAAATGCAAATCAAAAGTACTAAAATTAGGTACCATCTCACACCACAGAGACTGGCACACATCACAGAGAACAAGAACAATCAGTGCTGGTGAGGATGTGGAGAGAAAGGAACTCTTATTCACTGCTGGTGGGATGCCATTTAGTCCAGCCTTTATGGAAAACAATATGGAGATTACTCAGAAAACTGGAAATTAAGCTCCCATATGATCCAGCTATACCACTCCTAGGGATATACCCTAGGAACACAAAAATACAATTCAAAAATTCCTTCCTCACACTTATATTCATTGCAGCACTATTTACAATAGCCAGACTCTGGAAACAATCAAGAAGCCCTTCACCAGACGAATCACTAAAGAAACTGTGGTACATATACACAATAGAATATTATGCTGTTGTCAGGAGAGATGAAGTCATGAAATTTTCCTATACATGGATGTACGTGGAATCTATTATGTTGAGTAAAATAAGTCAAAGGGAGAGAGATAGACACAGAATAGTCTCACTTATCTATGGGTTTTAAGAAAAATTAAAGAAATTATTGTAATAAGGCCCAGAGAAAATGGGATACTGCACAAGGGTGTAATTTCTGTTATGAGTGAAGAGATGATTATTTTTGCAGAAAGAAATGCAGGAAAAACAATTTTCTGCACCAGAATAAGCCAAAGCATAATAATCTTTGATTATTATTTGTATATTTTTTATTTATACTCTTTTTTCAGGTTCATGAAATCATTGCTCTCTTATAAACATAAACAAATAAATTAGTTATCATTCTTCATATAAATAAATGGATGAGAAATAAATATATTAAATGATAAAGCTCATAAAACTAGTAATTAAACCATATTTAATTATAATTCTTCAAAATCATTATTTTTTATTTATTTTTTTATAATTTTTATTTTGATCATAGTGGCTTACATATTGTTGACAATAATATTTTAGGTACATATTTACATAAAATCAGGGGGGATTCCCATCCCCAAATTGTCCTCCCTACACCTCTGTTTTTGTCCTACCTCCCATTTCCTCTTCCCTCACCCCCAGGGCGGCTAGAATATGTGGTCCCCTCTGTCTCTAACCAACTACTTAGTAGTCTTGCATCAGTTTGGTCTTGATGCCTCCCTTATTTCCCCCTCTAAGTAGGGGCAGGGGTAGCTAGTTCAAGTTGCGTGGTTTTGCCTGAAAAAGAGAAAATAAATAAACCGGGGTAAGAGTTTAATACCCCGAAAATGGGCAGAATCCTTCTAGAGGTTCTCATCATCGATTTGGGAAATGAAGGAGAAAAAGAAGGTGAAACACTCCACCAGTACCAAAAGAAGTGTCAAATATCCAGTGAGGACTCCAGCTATAAGGATATGCACCACAAAAAAACAGATTAAAAAAAAACAAAACAAAACAAAGAAAAAACAAACAAACACAAACAAACAAAAAACACGCCGTGGTCTTGAAATAAGAAACATGGCGTAGCACATAACAAAAGAAAAGAAAGGAAGAGAAAAAAAAAAGAATAATTGGGGACAACAATTTCAATAATCACATCCAAACTGAGAAATCGACCAAAATAGCTAGGTAAATAAAAATAATAATAACAATAATAAATGAAGGTAAGATATATATATAAAAAATAACCAAGGTTTTGTGTTTTTTGTATTCTTGTTTTTTTCCCTCCTGCCCTGGCACAGTAAATATTGGGGTCATTCGAAAAGGAATTCACTTGCCCTATGAGATATGGGGTTTCTCCGCCCTTGGAGTATACTGTCATGGGATCAGCTCTAGTCTTTGCTCAGGATCATTACTCTCCCGGTGGTGGTTTTTTGTTTGTTTGTTTGTTTGTTTTTTTGGTGTGTAGAAGACTTCTGCTCTGTCCAGTGTGGTACAATCAGAGCTCTGTGTTTAGAGGTCTCAGTATCTGTACATATCCTGAGGTGGGACTTATGGTGAAGTCAGTCTTTGTGAATCTAGAGGTTCTGTTACCTCAGTGCCATTTTAATCCATCTTCTGTGGTTGGTGATCTTGGTCTTTGCACTGAACCTAGGAAGGCATCTAGGATAGCGTCTTTCTTTGTTCTTCCAGAAGCCCCTTTCCGTTACAATTGTCTCTGCCGGACCTTTGGAACTGGGGATCATGCTTATTGTGCAAGTCTTAGTTCAAACCCTAGACTAGGGCTTTTATGTTGGTCCCAAGATGTATACAGTCTGGTCGTGGTTCTAGTAGCCAGTCATCTGTAAATCACGATCTTGGCTTTTGGACCTACCAAAGGGTGCCACGTCTTCTGGTTTTGTCTTGTCGTTAGCTGGTAAGGTAGGCTCAACTGCTCTAAGGTCAAGTTGTTCACATTTTCCTCATTGTCGGGATATCATGTTAGAGCTGGCCCTTGTTGTTGACCCTGCAGTATTAAGGCTGTCCCAGATGGAGTTTGTTTCTTGCAGCTGTTGTGAAGAGCTGTGCCATTTCTATGTCTGGGATCCAGGGTTCAAGGCTGGACGGATGATATCTAATCACCTGAGGTCTAAGTTGATTCCACATGACATATTTTCAAGGTAGGAGATATCCCTGTATTGTAAACAACTATGAGTTCCTATCTCTAGTAGATAAGAGCTCTTTTTTTTTTAATATGTAAGATTTCCCCTTTATTTAGTGTGCCTTTGCAGGGGGAAGTGGTGCTCCATTATATGTCGGAGTTTTTGGGGTGGACAGAGTGAATAACAGAAATAGGTCACATACCCAAAAACGATTAAAAAAAATAAATAAATAAAAGTGTGTGTGCCCACAAATGTATATGTAGGGCAAACATTTAAAAAAAATAAATTAATTAAAAAAAAAGAAATAAAATGAGTTAGCGAAGTTTTTAAAGGGCCAAAGTGGTGCAAAAGACTACTTTGCATTTGGGGGAGAACAGGTAAAGTGGTGGTGTATTACAGGTCTTATGCCTATGTTGGAAGTACAGTTTTCCCATTGTCTTTTGGATTTTTCTTGTGGTGTGTGGGTTCCCAGGCATCTTCTAATCACACCCCCTAACCCTCTTCAGATTGGTAAAAATTTGCAGCAGGGAGGTCTTGGAAGAGTTCTTGCATTGGGGATACTATTGGACCTAAGTCCGGTTTCAAGAAACAGTCCACTTAGGGGGAGTTGGTAGGGAGGGTCTCGCAGCATGAGTCCACAAGGGAGTTGGCTGTCTTTTCTTGCAGGAGACGAGGTGTGGGTTCGGCTGGGTGTCCCCTCGCCTGGGTGCTGGGTACTGGTTCATTGGGTAGGAGGTCGATCTTGATGCCTAAAAGATTAAGGACTGAGGGTGGAGAGTTTTAATATGGTGGGAGATCTGGATGGGATTGAGGGGTGAAGGGATAGTTGGACTTCAGGGGGGGAGAAAGGGGAAGGTATATGGGAGGGGTATGAAGGAAGAGAAAAGAGAAAATACCGTAGAAAGAAAGGGAGAAGAGAAAGGGAAAAAAGTAAAGAGAAGAATAGAAGAGAAAAAGAAAAGAAAAAAAAGTAGTGAGAAGAAAGGAGAGAATAGCAAGGGAATGCTGGTTTGGTTGAATGTGTTCGATGACTAGAGCCTGTAGTTTAGGTCTGTACGTCGCAGGTACTGCTTTGGTGGTCTGACTGGTCACGTGCTTCAATTCCTAAAAGAAGGTTTAACCTAGAGATAAAGTGTATGTTAAAGAGTTTTCTTGTGGCCATCTCGTAGTGCAAGCAAGGTATGGTATCTCGTGTGGTATCCCGAGTTGCCATCTTAGTTTGTCCGCCCTTTGTATCTAAGGGCGCCTGTGGACAGAGAAGCTGAGAGGTTATTTAAAATATAGTAAGGTAAAGGGTTTAAAACGTAGTGTTATGGTATGTTGCCATTGCATTCCGTGATTTCCTGTGGTGTTCTATACTTGTGTTCCTGTTTACGATCTCTAAGGGTTTATTGTGGGCCTTTGTTGTAGGAGTCTGATTACATACCTGTTCTCTCTATGTTGCCGTTTCTGTTGTTGCTGTTTTCTTTGTGGTATAATGTGCAGTCAAGAGTTTGCATTATTCCTTTTTCATGTATTTTGGACACTGCTCCCACGTATATGTTGACTATTACAGTGTTTGGAGTTTCTACCCTGTTAAACCCTGTTATATGCTTGTTAGGTATTAGTTGTGTATAAAATATATGTTCTAGGTGTTTCAGAATAGTGCTACCATTCTGTGTTTATCTTTTGTCTTCTGGCTTACTTCGTTTAACATAACATGATCTAGGTCCATCCACGTTGCTGCAAAGTCTGTGATTGTATCATTTCTAACTGCCATGTAATATTCCATTGTGTATATGTACCACATCTTAATGATCCATTCATCTGTTGTTGGACATCGAGGTTGGTTCCAAGATTTGGCTATTATACTGAGTGCTGCGATAAATAGTGTGGTGCATACGTATTTTGGAATGAATGTCCTTCCATCTTGTGGGTATATGCCTAGGAGAGCAATTGCTGGGTCAAATGGCAGCTCAATTCTGAGTTCTTTGAGCACTCTCCAGACTTTCCTCCATAGGTGTTGGACTAGGGGGCATTCCCACCAGCAGTGGATGAGAGTTCCTTTCATACCACATCCCCGCCAACAAAGGTTGTTTCCATTATTTTTGATGTGGGCCATCCTCACTGGTGTAAGGTGGTATCTCATTGTTGTCTTGATTTGGATCTCCCTGATGATGAGTGAAGGTGAGCATGTTTTCATGTGTTTGTTGGCCATCCTTCTGTCTTCCTCAGAGAAGTGTCTATTCATTTCATCTCCCCATTTTTTTATAGCTTTGTTTGGTTTTGGGGGGCTCAGCTTTCTGAGTGCATTGTATGTTCTAGATATCAGCCCTTTATCTGATATGTCGAGTGAAAAGATTTTTTCCCATTCTGTTAGCTGTCTTCTTGCGTTAAGTAGGGTTTCTTTTGCCATGCAGAAGCTTTTTAGTTTGATGTAGTCCCATTTGTTTATATTTGATGCTAACGTTCTTGCCATTGGTGCTCCATTCTCAAAGACCTTTTTGATATATAGGTCTTCGAGTGTTCTGCCTATTTTATTCTCGATAAACTTTATGGATTCGGGTCTGATTTCAAGGTCTTTGATCCATTTTGAGTTGATTTTTGTATAAGGAGTAAGGTATGGATTGATTTTCACTTTCGTACATGTGGCTTTCCAGTTGTACCAACACCATTTGTTGAATAGGCTTTCTTTGTTCCATTTCAGATTCTTGCCTCTTTTATCAAATATTAGTTGGCTATATACCTGGGGGTTTATGTCTGGGAATTCTGTTCTGACCCACTGGTCTGAGGTCCTGTCTCTGTTCCAGTACCATGCTGTTTTGATTACTATGGCTTTATAGTATAGTTTCAAGTTAGGTAAGGAGATACCTCCCAGCTTCTTGTTTTTCAGTATTTGTTTGGCTATCCTGGGTCTTTTGTGGTTCCAGATGAATTTTGTGAATGATTGTTCTAATTCTTTAAAGAATTGTGTCTGGATTTGGATAGGGATTGCATTAAATCTATAAAGGAGTTTGGGTAGGATAGTCATTTTGATTATGTTAATTCTACCTATCCATGAGCATGGGATGTTCTTTCATTTCTTTAGATCGACTTCAATTTCTTTCTGAAGTGTTTTGAAGTTTCCCTGGTATAGGTCTTTCACTTCTCTTGTAAGGTTGATTCCTAGATACTTGATATTTTTTGATACTATCTTAAATGGAATTGTATTTTTAATCTCTCTCTCCTCAACTTCATTGTTTGTATATAGAAACGCTACTGTCTTTTGTGTATTGACTTTGTAACCAGCCACTTTGCTGTATTTGTTAATTGTTTCTAGGAGTTTTACTGTGGACTCTTTAGGGTTTTCTATGTATATCATCATATCGTCAGCAAAAAGAGATAGCTTGTGTTCCTCTTTCCCAATTTGAATTCCTTTGATTTCCTTCTCTTGTCGGATTGCTATTGCTAGGACTTCTAAGGTTATATCGAATAAGAGTGGAGAGAGTGGACAGCCTTGCCTAGTTCCTGATCTTAGTGGGAATGCTTCTAGTTTCTCACCATTGAGTATAATGTTGGCTGTAGGCTTTTCATAGATAGCTGTAACTATCTTGAGGAAGGTTCCTTCTAACCATATTTTGCTAAGTGTGTTTAACATGAAAGGATGTTGGATTTTGTCAAATGCCTTCTCTGCATCGATTGATATGATCATGTGGTTTTTGTCTTTCATGTTGTTGATGTGGAATATAATGTTGATTGAGTTGCGTATGTTGAACCAACCTTGCATTCCTGGGATGAATCCCACTTGATCGTGATGTATGATCTTTTTGATGAAGTGCTGGATTCGGTTTGCTAATATTTTATTGAGTATCTTTGCATCTATGTTCATTAGTGAGATTGGTCTGTAGTTTTCTTTTTTGGTAGTGTCTTTGCCTTCTTTGGGAATAAGTGTGATATTAGCCTCATAAAAGGAGTTGGGGAGGATTCCTGTTTTTTCTATGGTTTGGAAGAGCCTATGGAAAAGTGGTAGTAACTCTTCTCGAAATGTTTGATAGAATTCACCTGTAAATCCATCTGGGCCTGGGCTTTTGTTCTTAGGGAGTTTTTTAATTACATCTTCAATTTCCTCTGAGGTGATTGGTCTGTTTAGGATTTCTAGATCTTCCTTTTCCAGTCTTGGAAGAGGGTGTTTTTCCAAGAATCTATCAATTTCTACTGGGTTCTCTAGCCTAGTTGAGTATAGTTGTTCATAATATGATCTCATGATATGTTGTATTTCTTGGGGTTCTGTTGTAATATCTCCCCTTTCATTTGTGATCCTACTGATTTGGGTGTTTTCTCTCTTTTTTTTGGTGAGTTTTGCCAGTGGTTTGTCTATCTTGTTTATTTTTTCGAAAAACCAACTCCTGGTCTCATTGATTTTTTGTATTGTTTTCTTAGTTTCTATGTTGTTTATTTCTGCTCTGGTTTTTATTATTTCTTGCCTTCTGGATGTGGTTGGATTTCTCTGTTGCTGTTGTTCCAATTCTTTGAGGTGATCTTTTAAACTGTTGGTTTTGTTATTTTCCTGATTCTTGACATAGGCCTGTATTGCTATGAGTTTCCCCCTAATTACTGCTTTTGCTGTGTCCCATAAATTTTGACATGTTGTCTCTTCATTGTCATTTGTCTCAAGGAATCTTTTTATTTCTTCCTTGAGTTGTTCTTTGATCCAGCTGTTGTTGAGCAGCATGTTGTTTAATCTCCAGGTATTAGTTTTTCTCCATTGCTTCTTCTTGACCTCAATTTTGAGCTCTGTGGCATAGTGATCTGAGAGGGTACTTCTAATGATCCTTACCTTTGTGGTCTTATATAGGTTGGCTTTGTATCCTAATACATGGTCTATTCTGGAGAAGGATCCATGTGGGCTTGAGAAGAATGTGTATTCTGCTTTCTGGGGGTGGAGTGCTCTATATAAGTCTATTAGCCCTAAATCTTCTAATTTTTCATTCAGAGCTCTTATTTCTTTGCTATTTTTCTGTTTGGTGGATCTGTCCAGTGGTGATAGTGGAGTATTGAGGTCCCCTGCTATTATCACGTTTCCCTTCATGTGTTTCTCCAGGTTTGCCAGTAGTTGCCTCACATATTTTGCTGACTCTACATTAGGTGCATAGATATTGACCAGGGTTAGTGTTTCTTGATCTAATGTTCCCCTGATCAGTAAGTAGTGACCCTCTTTGTCTCTGATCACTTTCTTGAGGTTGAATGCAATTTGGTCTGATATAAGAATGACTGTCCCTGCTCTTTTTTGTTTTCCATTGGCCTGAATAATTACTTTCCATCCTTTTATTCTAAGCCTGTGCTTATCCTGCATCTGTAGGTGTGTTTCTTGCAGACAGCAGAAGTCCGGTTTATTTTTCCTAATCCAGTTCTCTACTATGTGTCTTTTAATTGGAGAGTTTAGTCCGTTAACATTTAGGGAGATTATTGAGAGAGAGGATTTTGTGTAGTTGTGTTGTGTAGGGTGGTTTTTGTTACAATCGGGGGTTTGGATTGTGTAATTCGTCTTTGAGTAAGTCGTTTAGGATCGGTTTTGTTTGCACAAATAGTTCAAATTCGTTCTTGGTTGAGAATGTTTTTAGTCTATCCTCCCATATGAATGTAAGTTTTGCTGGGTATTGGACCCTAGGTTGGAAATTTCTTTCATTCAGTCGTTTAAATATGTCATTCCACTGTCTTCTTGCTTGAATTATTTCGAATGAGAGATCTCATTTGATTCTTATGTCCCTACCTTGGTACTTGAGGTTTCTTTTCTTCCTTATTGCTTTAAGGAGTTCCTCTTTCTCTTTGTTTTTTGCCAATTGGATTACCATGTGTCTTGGTGTTTGTTTATTAGGGTCTATCTTATTGGGAACTCTTTTTATTTCCTGTATTGGCATTGCAGTTTCCTTCCAGAGGGTGGGGAAGTTCTCCGCTATTATCTCTCTGACTACTTGTTCTTCCCCTTTCCCTACTTCCTCCCCTTCTGGTATACCCACAATTCTTAGGTTGTTTCTTTTGTCCTTGTTCATTAGATACTGGACCTTTCCTTCCAGTGCTTTGCCTTTTATTTCTTTGTTGGTTTCTTGATCATTTTTTGTTTGCAGTTTTCCTTCGAGTTCTTCAATGTGTTTCTCCAATTCTGTGTTTCTGCTTGTAAGGCTTGTTACTTTGTCTTTTAATTCCTTCACTTCTTTTTGTATGGAATCTCTCATGTTCTTTAACATTTCTTCTTTAATTTGGCTGATTCGTTCATCCATAGCAAAATCATTATTTTTAAACTAGGTTTTCTTCATTTACTGATAACAGTTGACTTAAATTGACATTATTTTTAAAAAATTTTAGTCAATTCACTGGAAATGAGAAAACAACTTCTTTCCATTCCAACTTCCCATAAATCATTAGACTTTTCTGTCCTACATTGAAGGAACTGCTCTTCTTTAAATTTTTTAATTCACTTAAAGAGTTAATTTGGCTCTAACAATAGCTAATATACTATCTTTGAAAATGATAAAAATTAAGTTTATCTAAACATAGCCTATATTAAATTTATTTGCAAGTATTATTTTGAAGAATAAACATGGTTATAATCACTCATTTCAATTCATAGCAAGGTCTTGATATGCATCTTATATTATTATATTACATTAATTCATCTCTTTTGTAATTTATTTTGCAAAATTAAGCTCAATAGCATCATTTTCTTTTTAAAAAATTGACCTCAGTTCCAGGACCAAACAGATATATGATCACTAATAGTAAGCCAGACAAAGAGGGGTCCACCTACTGTAGCAGCCCTGGGGATGATGGTGGGATATATGGGTTGTAGAAAGGGAACTGGAATGGGGAGAGGACATATTTGGTGATGGGTATTCCCCTGATTCAATGTTAATATGTACCTAAAATACTACTGTGAAAGATATGTAAGCCATTATGAAAAAAAAATTGTGTTTTAATCAGAAAAAAAAAGAATTTCAATGTGCTATGGGTGGGTGTTTTATTCATATAGCAAATAGTATTTTACATTAAATATTAAATTATAGAAAAAACTGACCTCAGTGATTGTGTTTTTTGATAAAAAGTGTTTGTTTCTAAAGTCTCAGATTTTCTTGTATTCTCCTTGATAAATATTATGCCATAATAATTTCATGTTCCTAATCACCTCTACTTTTTCCATCCACATTGGTACTGCTAAATGAATAGTGAATGGTATCTTATCACCACCTGAATATTGACCGTTTCTTCTTATTTCATGCTCTCACATATCCACCATTGTACATATATATATATAAGTAAATATATACGTACATATAGGCTTTCATTCATTGAAATTCCCACAAACTTGCCATAGTTCCATTACAATATCCAAGCATCTCTTTCCTCAGCTGATTTTCCCTACTTTATCTGCAGCATAATATGATTCAGTGTTCTAGCTTCTGTTTGAGGGAATGAGTCATCTCACCTCCAACCCCTTTTGTCATCTGTCCTGTCCTTTGCAAACGCACAACCAGGCTGCACATATGTCCACTCTGTCTGATGAATCCCATGAAAATATTTCAATCAAAATCACTCATGTAATATTTTTTCAGAAACTAGGCTAGTTGCTTAGTGTTTAGCATTGTATACAGATATGAGATGCATAAGAAATAATAAAAAAGAATAAGAAGCAATAAAAAACAATGACAATAGCAAGTAACCAATCAGTGTAATGTCTGCATACAATCAGCTCCAGCTGTATGTGCTTTATCATGAGAGTTCATAGGATAACACATATATATAAGTTAACCCAAATAACACACTTTTATTAAAAAACATTTTAAAGACTTTAGCACAAAAGAACACTTTTTGATCCATTCTGACTATTCCAAATTTTTAAATAGATTACACAGAAACCTTATTACAGTACCCTAATTAAGTACATCAGCTCACAGATGCTTATAGGAAAATCACCAATATGTTTCGCAAGACTTTGTTTCCTGGAAAAATAAATGGATGATACAATAGCAATAATTAGTTAACAATTTCTCTAATATGTTGACAATTTACATAAGATAATAATATTATCAGTATTTAAGTAAATGAATTTTATTTTGGTTTTTGACCACACCTGGTGGCATTCAGGGGTTACTCCTGACTATGCACTCACAAATCGCTCTTGGTTGGGGGACTAGATGGACATCGTGGGATCGAACCGCAGTCCATCCTAGGCTAGCATGGGCAAGGCAGGTGCTTTACAGCTTGCACTACTGCTCTGGCCCCAGTCAATAATATTTTGAGGCAGCATTCTAATACTGATTTTATAGATATAAAAGCGACTACAGAGAAAGTTAAATAAGTTTCCAAAAATAACACAACTTAGAATTAAATCCTAGTCTGCATGTCTTAAAAATATAAACATTATACATATACATTATGGTATATATTATTACTAAAATATGTCTGAATATTGTGTTTTCTTCATAATAATATCTTTATTTAAGCACATGACTGAATTTTGAACACATCATATACAAAATTAAAAAAAATGAATTACCACTATTTAAATTAACAATTTTTCTTTAATATTGACACTCCTATTTTTTTCTCCTAGGCACCAATTTTTCCTCTTCTGATTTTTAATCCAAATATTTTTCTAGTAGTTGGATCATCAAAGTTATTCTCAGACATGGTACTACATGGTGATATTTTCTAGAATGTTCATTGCCCACTTAATCTATAGCAAAAGTACAATTTATTAAGTAAGTTTATTCTCATCTTTATTAATAACCTACTGGGTTGTATATGGAGAGAGATGATGAATATTTGACTGAAATTGAGTTTAAAGCACTTTGTAATATTATCCAGTTGATTTCTTGTCTATTAGTATATCAATTCCTTTGTTACCAGTCAAGCATAACTCTCATTACTGTGATTATCTCCTACTAAGCCCAGTGTTAGTGAGGAGATAGTTACAATAGTGAATTAAAGAGGAAATTAAAAATGAAGTCAAAAGTTTCTTGACAACAGGAGAAACTGTGAGTGCTGCCTTTGTATGTTTGTCTCCTGTCCTGTCTCCTGAACCTCTTGGGAGTGGGCCAAAAAGGGCCCCAAAAATTCGCTCTCCCAGAAGCTCATTCACAGGCCGAAACACCAAGGAACTCCTTCCAAATGTGAAAACCTGCTATAAGCAGTATTTCGCAGAAGGCAGGTCCCCTGTTTGTGATGTCAGGCTGGGAAAATCTACACCTGCCCAGTGGGGCCAGACTGTGAGAAACTGTGAGTGCTGCCTGTGTGTGTTTGTCTCCTGTCCTGTCTCCTGAACCTCTTGGGAGTGGGCCAAAAAGGGCCCAGAAAATTCGCTCTCCCAGAGTCTAATGAAAGAATGCCATTGCAACAAGAAGAAAAAAAATCACACTAAGAACTGTGTTGGATCAATGAAGCCCAGCATTTCTCCCCGGACTGTCTTCTCTGCTGCGTGCTCTGGCCTAAGATTTGATCCTGTGTGAGGCTTCACCCAGGAGGGCTTCCCTTCCTTGGAGGCAAGTTGAACCACCCAAAAGGGCGGAGCCAGAGGAGCATGGCCGCACATATCATTTAGCCAATGAATATCACCATAACATGTAGAAAAACCCACAATACAAGTATGACAATGGGGAAACAATGCAGACCAGCATCAGACACAGAGAATGAAGATGACAATTCTGAGGACCAGAAAATGGCCAACTAACTAATCAATCTCTCAGATAAGGAGTTTAGACAAGAAATATGGAAGATGCTCAAAGAACTCAAAGAAACCATGGATCAAGTTGAACAGAAAGAACACTAATAAGAATCAAGAAAATATGAAGACAGAAATCACAAAATCCCAAAGTGAAATAACATGTCAACTAACAGGACTGAAAAACTCAATAAACAAATTGAATGACAAAATGGATAAGCTCTGGGACAGGGTTACAGAAGCTGAGAATATAATTGGTGCTATGGAAGATGAGACAAATAACTCCATACAGCTGGAGAGATTGGGAAAAAAACTTAAAGCAAATGATCAAACAATGGAAAAATTAGTCAAAGAATATGAACAGATGAAAATAGAACTCTATGATAAGCTCAACAGAAACAACTTAAGAATCATTGGAGTCCCAGAGAACCAGGAAGAAAATTTCCAGGAAGAATCAATGGTCAAGAACATCATTAAAGAGAAACTTCCAGAGCTAAAAAATATTTGCTATCAAATCCTGCATGCCTGAAGAGTACCAACCAAAAGAGACCCCAGAAAAAAATTCCCTAAAACACATCCTAGTCACAATGAGGAATCACACAGATAGAGACAGAATTCAGAAAGCAGCAAGATCAAAAAGGGAAATTACATTCAAGGGAACATCCTTGAGATTTACAGCAGACCTGTCACTAGAAACACTCAAGGCCAGAAAACAGTGGTGGGACATAGTGACAACACTCAATAAAATTAATGTTTCACCTAGAATACTGTACCCAGCAAAACTCACTTTCAGGTTTGAAGGAAGAATACATGGTTCACAGACAAACAACAACTCAGAAACTTTACAGACTCAAAACCAGTCTTAAGAGAAAAACTGAAAGACCTAATTTAAGACAAGACTGACCAAAAGGCACACCAAATTTCGATATAAAGAAGGCATTAAATCCCAAGACAATTCTTTCTCTCAATGTCAATGGATTAAATGCACCAGTTAAGAGACACAGAGTGGCTAAATGGATCAAAAAACTCAATCCAACCTTCTGCTGCCTACAAGAAACGCAACTGAATAGTCAGAACAAACACCGACTCAAAATAAAAGGCTGGAGAAAAATTATCCAAGCAAGCAACACCCATAAAAAAAGCTGGAGTGGCCATACTAATATCAGATGATGCAAACTTTATACTCAGGAAAGTTTTAATGGACAAAGATGGACATTTTTTATTAATCAAGAGTTATGTACAGCAGGAAGAAATCACTCTCGTAAGCATATATGCACCAAATGAGGGACCAGCAAAATATTTAATACAATTGTTGACAAATCTTAAAAATAATATCAATAACAACAAAATAATTGTGGGAGACCTCAACATGGCTTTGGCAACATTGCTGAGAGCAGAAATCAACGAAGTGGAAACCCAAAAAATAATCAGAAAGCAGAAGTTGGTTTTCAAAAAAAAAATAAACAAGATTGATAGACCACTGGCAAAACTAACAGAGAGAAAGGGAAAGAGAGAGAGAGAGAGAGAGAGAGAGAGAAACTTGATAACTTGTATTAGGAATGAAAAAGGAGAGATCACTACTGATATGACAGAGATTCAAAGGGTAATCAGAAACTACTTTGAGAAACTCTATGCCATAAAAATGAGAACCTGGAAGAAATGGATGAATTCTTGGACTCTTATAATCTTCCACAGTTGAATGAAGAGGATGTAGCATATCTAAACACCCCCATCACTACTGATGAAATTAAAACAGAAATCAAATGTCTGCCCCAAAACAAAAGCCCAGGTCCAGATGGATTCACTAATGAATTCTTTCAAACTTTCCAAGAGGAACTACTACCAATCCTGGAAAGACTCTTTCATGAAATCGAAAAAAAATGGGAACACTTCCTAATAGCTTTTATGAAGCCAACATCACCTTGTTACCTAAACCAGACAGAGATGCTATGAAAAAAGAAAATTACAGACCAATATCGCTGATGAATGCAGATGCAAAGATCCTCAACAAAATTCTACATAATAGATTTAGCAGAATATAAAATCAGCATAATAGATTCCATGTACATCCATGTATAGGAAAATTTTATGAGTTCATCTCTCCTGACAGCTGCAAAATATTCCATTGTGCATATGTGCCACAGTTTCTTTAGCCATTCATCTGTTGAAGGGTATCTTGGCTGTTTCCAGAGTCTTGCTATGGTAAATAGTGCTGCAATGAATATAGGTGTAAGGAAGGGATTTTTGTATTGTATTTTTGTGTTCCTAAGGTATATTTCTAGGAGTGGTATAGATGGGTCATATGCAAAGATCTTCAACAAAATCCTGGCAAATAGGATTCAATGCCTCATTAAGAAGATCATTCACTACGATCAAGTAGGTTTCATCACAGGAATGCAAGGCTGGTTTAACATCCGTAAATCTATCAACATAATACACAACATCAATAACAAGAAAAATAAAAATCACATGATCATATCAATAGATGCAGAGAAAGCATTTGATAATTTCCAACATCCATTCCTGATCAAAACTCTCAGCAAGATGGGAATGGAAGGAACCTTTCTCAATCTAGTTAAGGCCATCTACCACAAGCCAGTGGCAAATATTGTCCTCAATGGAGAAAAACTTAAAGCCTTTACTCTAAATTCTGGCACAAGACAAGGCTGTCCTCTCTCACCACTCCTATTCAACATAGCACTGGAAGTACTTGCTATAGCGATTAGGCAAAAAAAAGATATAAAGGGAATCCAGATAGGAAAGCTCTCATTGTCTGTAGATGACATGATACTCTACTTAGAAAACCCTAAAGGCTCTACCATAAAGCTTCCAGAAATAATAGACTCATATAGCAAGGTGGCAGGCTACAAAATTAACACACAAAAATCAATGGTCTTTCTATACACCAATAGTAATAAGGTAGAAATGGACATTAAGAAAACAACCCCGGGCCCGGAGAGATAGCACAGAGGTGTTTGCCTTGCAAGCAGCCGATCCAGGACCAAAGGTGGTTGGTTCAAATCCCGGTGTCCCATATGGTCCCCCGTGCCTGCCAGGAGCTATTTCTGAGCAGACAGCCAGGAGTAACCCCTGAGCACAGCCGGGTATGACCCAAAAACCAAAAAAAAAAAAAAAAAAAGAAAACAACCCCATTCACAATAGTGCCACACAAACTCAAATATCTTGGAATCAACTTGACTAAAAATGTGAAGGACTTATACAAAGAAAACTATAAAACTCTGCTCCAAGAAATAAGAGAGGACATGCGGAAATGGAAACACGTACCCTGCTCATGGATTGGCAGGATTAACATCATCAAAAAGGCAATACTCCCCAAAGCATTGTACAGATTTAATGTGATCCCTCTAAAGATACCTATGACATTCTTCAAAGAAGTGGATCAGGCACTTTTGAAATTCATTTGGAACAATAAACACCCTCGAATAGCTAAAGCAATCATTGGGAAAAAGAATATGGGAGGAATTACTTTCCCCAACTTTAAACTTTACTACAAAGTAATAGTTACCAAAACCGCATGGTATTGGAATAAAGACAGGCCCTCATATCAGTGGAATAGACTTGAATACACAGAGAACATTCCCCAGACATACAATCACCTAATTTTTATAAAGGAGCAAGAAATCCTAAATGGAGCAAAGAAAGCCTCTTCAACAAGTGGTGTTGGCAAAACTGGATAGCCACTTGCAAAAATTGAATTTAGACCCCCAGTTAATATCATGTACGAAGGTAAAATCCAAGTGGATGAAGTACCTCGATATCAGATCTGAAACCATAAGATATATAGAACAACACATAGTCAAAACATTCCAGGACATGGAGACTACAAGCATCTTCAAGGGGGAAACTGCACTCCCCAAGCAAGTGAAAGCAGAGATTAACAGATGGGAATATATTAAGCTGAGAAGCTTCTGCACCTCAAAGGAAATAGCGCCCAGGATACAATAGCCACCAACTGAGTGGGAGAAACTATTAACCCAATACCCATCAGATAAGGGGCTAATCTCCAATATATACCAGCCACTGACAGAACTTTACAAGAAAAATACTCCAATCCCTCAAAAATTGGGAGAAGATATGGACAGACAATTTGATAAAGAAGAAATACAAATGACCAAAAGGCACATGAAAAAATGTTCCACATCAGTAGTCATCAGGGAGATGCAAATCAAAACAACTATGAGGCACCACCTCACACCACAGAGATTGGCACACATCAGAAAATATGAGAGCAAACAGTGTTGGTGGGGATGTGGAGAGAAAGGAATTCTTATTCACTGCTGGTGGGAATGCCATCTAGTTCAACCTTTATATAAAGCGATATGGAGATCCTCCAAAAACTGGAAATTGAGCTCCCATACAATACAGCTATAGCACTCCTAGGAATATACCCTAGAAACACAAAAATACAATACAAAAACCCCTTTCTTACACCTATATTCATTGCAGCACTATTTACCATAGCAAGACTCTGGAAACAACCAAGATGCCCTTCAACAGATGAATGGCTAAAGAAACTGTGGTAGATATTTACAATGGAATATTATGCAGCTGTTAGGAGAGATAAAGTCATAGAATTTTCCTATACATGGGTGTACATGGAATCTATTATGCTATGGGTTTTAAGAAAAATGAAAGACGTTCTTGCAATAATAATTTTCAGACACAAAAGAGAGAAAGGCTGGAAGTATCGCACCTCATGAAGCTCACCACAAACAGGGATGTGTTTAGTTAGAGAAATAACTCCATTTTGAACTATCCTAAAAATGAGAATGTATGAGGGAAATAGAAAGCCTGTCTAGAGTACAGGCGGGGTTTGTGTGGTCAGGAGGGAGATTTGGGACATTGGTGATGGGAATGTTTCACTGGTGTTGGGTGGTGTTCTTTACATGACTGAAACCCAAACACAATCATGTATGTAATCAAGGTGTTTAAATAAAATATATATAAAAAAGTTTCTTGACAACAAATGGGAATAGAGACATATGGTAGTAGAACATAGGAGGCATAGCAAAAGATATTGTAAGGTTCACAGTGATTTAAGTATTCATCAGGAAACAAGAACAAATAGAAATAGAAAACCTAGAAAGATAGTATAACAGGTAGTATAGCAGTCTTGTATTGAGCTAGCTATCCTTCAATCACCAGCACCTCATATAGTCCTACAAACATATATATATAATTTATATTTACATTTAAATATATATATATCAGGATATATTTCAGGAGGACAAGCATGTGAATGAGCAACTTGAGCACAGGAAGGACAGATTCTGGTTGTATGCATGATTCCTTCCTCTGTTAAATTAATTTATATATACTTTTCCCAAACTGTCCCTGCACTCCAGTCTAGAGAATATTGGAGCAGTTAATGGTCTATCTTTGATAGCCTTTGTTCCCGTAGTGGAGCAAGTTTTCCTAGTTGTTTCTCTCTCTTTTCTCTCTCTTCCTTCATTCTCTCTCTTTCTCTCTCTGTTTCTCTCTATCTCTCTGTCTCTCTCTCTCTTTCCCTCTTTCTCTCTCATTTTGAAAATCTTTATTTCAATGCCTATTCAGGCTCTGAAATTGGTCCTTTGTTTTAAAGGCCTCTGTGCTTCTGGGCTGATTCAGGTTTCATACTCTATTTTCCTCAACGTGCATTACCTAGGGCCCCATCTCTTCCTGCTTACAATACATTCATATTCATGTTCTTCTGTTATTATCTTTTTTGTTTATAGCTAAAACTCTAATCCTTAGAATAATAACAGGCACATAACAGATATGCATTTAAAATTAATCAGTGAGCAAACAAGTATTAGACATTAGAAATATAAAAGAACCTAAGAATATATCACTTGCCTAGAAGAAAACTGCTAGTATAAATAGACTTTTGAAGCTGTGTGGAGACTTAAGATCAACATTCATATGGATCAGTTAGATTTAATTCCTTACTGCTTCAGACCTCTTCAATTTAGCTACACCACTAGGGATTTAGTAGCACATGGTATTAGTATAATAACCTAGAGAAAGAGGGAGTAAATTACAAGGTATTAAAACAGATATTATTTATATAGTACAGAGATAGTACATTGATGGGATCCAATTTAATATTCTTAGTACATTTGTTTTGATTTTTTAACAAAATTCTAATAAAAATTAAGTAAAAATTTTATTATAAAAATAGAGTCAAAAGAAGAATTTATGTATTAAAAATACATCTTGAGGGCCAGATGGTGAGGAAACATGCCTTACATGCAGTCAAAGTTTGATCCTTTGCATTGCATATGGTATCCCGAGCCATGCCAGGAATGATGCATAAGCACAGAGCCAGGAGAAAGTCCTGAGTATTGCCTGCTATGGTACAATGAAAGAGGAAGGAAGGAAGGAAGGAAGGAAGGAAGGAAGGAAGGAAGGAAGGAAGGAAGGAAGGAAGGAAGGAAGGAAGGAAGGAAGGAAGGGAGGGAGGGAGGGAGGGAGGGAGGGAGGGAGGGAGAAAGGCAGAATCAACCTTGTATCTTCATTGATAACTTTTCCTTCTTTTCTTTGGATAAAGCCATTACTCCATTTCTGCTGTCAAGCTAAGGCATAGATCATAAATTTATTAATTAAAAATAATATTGAGATAGTCATAATTATATATACTTGACCAAATATATATCTTCTTGTGCACTAATTTAAATCTAATACTGAATTGTTTTCTGTTTTAGGTAAACAACTATAGTTTAGAAGAAGTAACACATGAAGAAGCGGTAGCAATATTAAAGAACACATCAGATGTTGTTTATTTAAAAGTTGGCAAACCCACCACAATTTATATGACTGATCCATATGGCCCACCTGATATTACTCATTGTAAGTACCACGCTCAGTGTCATCTTTGATGAGTATGTCAAGTTTTTAAATAAGAGAATTTTACTAGAGATGACAAAATTCTTGTTTGAACCCTCACTGATTGAGTAGCCTATAGAAATGCTTCAGTGGCCAATTAACCCACTAGTCCTTACTTAATGTTTTGAAGTAGGGTTCCCTGATGATTTGACAAGTGTATCATTGTGAGAAGTCTTATTTGTTGTAAACAATCTCATTACAAAAGAGCAAGGGCAAAAGATATATATTTATATAGATATAGAGATATAGAGAGGTTGTTTCTCAAGTACATGAGCATGATAGCATTCATGCCATTTCAGTTTTTTAGTTCATATCTATAGTAGGTGGGTGGAAAATATTAAAAATACATACAATATAGCATTATGCTTATATCGGAAAAAGAAAATAATGCATTCAAATTCTGAAATCATTATTCATACAATAACTATCATCTTAGCTCTTCTATTGTATTTTTTCAGATAAAAGAGAAAATTATTTGTTACTATAGTAGTAGAGGGGTTCAGAATTAGTAGGAGAGGCCCACTACTACACAAGTTTCCTATTTTTATTATGTGAATGGGAAACATAAAGTTTTTGTCTTTGTTAGCAGTTCTTTTGGGTTGGAGAGATAGCACAGCAGTCGGGCTTTTGCCTTGCATGCAGCCAATTCAGGACGGATGGTGACTCAAATTCCAACATTTCATATGGGCCCCAGTCCTGTCAGGAGCAATTTCTGAGCACTGAGCTAGGAGTAACCCCTGAGTGCTGCCGGGCGTGACCCAAAAACCAAAAAATAAATCAGTTCTTTTTATTTTAATGTGAGTTTGAGATAATTTTATTGCTACCAGTAAGTTTGCATTGTGTGGTGTGGCCACAACGAAAACAAAAACAAAATAAAAACTTGCAATATCAGTTGTAAAACTTGAAATTTAGAATGTCTTAAAAATCTTATAGTTATTTAATTTCTCAGATTTAGATGTTTATCCTGAAAAAAAATGTAATGGTTAATTAATTTGGCTATCTAATCATTGCTAAATATTGCTTCTCTTAATAATATAAAATGTCCACCACCACCATATGCATTTTTTCAAGCATCTCATAAGCTAAGACAATCCTTGCCTTAGAATTTCAAACTGTTTTAACTTACAAAATTTTTCAGAATGGTCTTAGAACAATCAGCCTTGAGACTGTGAGCAGTTTCATGAAAGGCATGTAAGGTCAATGTCAAAAGAATAAAGGGATAAAACTCTATATAATTAATTCAAGAAATATATATAGTATAATTTCAATATGTAAAGATACCTTTATAATGTAATATGTGAGATACAAGGTAGATAGAATCATGACCTTCACTGGATAACTAATTCAGATATATATTTAGATGCTAGATTTGTTATAAAAATAAGAGTATATATACCATAAGGAAAATAAAAATAAATGACTTTGAAGCACTTCAAGGAAAAGGATAATGGGTTAAAAACTGTCCTTGATATATCAGAAAAATATTTATGAATTGTGATATCTGAATTGTTTCTTAAACAATGGACATGATCTTAACTACAGATAGGTTGGAGGGCAAAAATTATAGATGGTTGGTATATTAGAACAAAGGCCCAGATTCCATGAATAACATATTTTACTTTAAGACCATAAAATCTATGCATGAGGACATTTAAATAAGTCAATCTTACAAGAATGGCAAAAGAAAAAGGTTATATCCAAAACATTGGTAGTAATGAAGCATTTATGTAGAAACAACATGACATAAATGAATTTCTTTATATATAAAATTTATTTGAAGAAATTCAACATATAAATAGCCTACTTGACAACTAAACCTCAAGGAGCTCCCAAGCTAACAAATTCTCACAGGTAGATTGATGCATAGGCTTAAACCTTTATGACCTCCTCAGAATGGAGGCAGCCCAAATTTCTTTCTCTTCCAAATAGTCCTTGTAGCAGCCAAATTCAACCTCCACTGACCTATAAATTGTCCAACTTCACAGCTCCAGGGGCATGTGGCTACATACCTTCTCCAAATTTTACAGGTCATACAGCCTAGAAGGAGCACAGAAAATCTAGTGAGAGAGTTGTGTAGAAGCCCATCAATTTTAATTAGCAAAATCATTAACACAAAAAGGCTCAACCAACATACCAGTTCAGTAAATCTTCAGACAATGACTCATTACATCATTGTGAAACATAACTGTTATCAGAAATTTGCTTTTATTGATCTATTTCATAGATCAAGTTCCATTTGCCATATTTTTTGTATCAATCAATATGAAGTAAATTTGTTTGTCCCTGCTAAAGGATCAGGCTTGAAGAATGGATGAAAAACTGTGGGTATTGGTGGAGGAAAGATCACAATGGAAGTAGGATTGATGGTAGAAGATAGAATTTCTGAAACAACTCTACTTTGAATGGCTTTTTAAATCATGATACTTAAAAACAAAAATAATTGAGAAGAGATACAGATGCAAGAGACCCAGTTGGGCTATTAGTTGGGAATGAATTTAAGTTGCACAGAAGGAAAAACTTTGGAGGTGGGGAATAGAGGAAAAGGTTCAAATTCTTAGACTTTTTAAGAATGAGCATATTTATTTTATCATATTTTGTAATTTAAGTTTTATCAAGAATTTTTATAAAAGGCTCCTCAGAACCTTTTTAAATAACTAAATATTAATTATTTGAAGATATTACAATTTTGGAATTAGAAACAAACATTTTTATTTCAATGTAAAATAATATATCTTTTTGGAATATGGCTCTCCAATTCTTTCACTCAATTATTTTAACTGCTTTTATAGGTATCATTGTTGTTACCTCTTCCTTTTCTAAAAAGTCATGGCTTACATATACTGAATGTAAGCAAAATCCCCGATTTTGGAGGTCAAGAACACTCTTGACATGTGGTAAAGACTTTCTATTTTTAATAGAATTTAGTGGTACACAATTTTTCACATAACATGTTTCTTGTTTTCTACATTTTAGCTTATTCTCCACCAATGGAAAATCATCTACTTTCTGGCAACAATGGCACTTTAGAATACAAAACCTCCTTACCACCCATCTCTCCAGGAAGATACTCACCAATTCCGAAGCACATGCTTGTTGAGGATGATTATACCAGGTCAGATACTTTTGATTCGTCAATTTTATTTGTGATCACTAATCATTACCATGAAAAAATCATACTTGGCTAAATTGATGTTTATTGCTTTGAAGGCTAGTTAATGTTATGAAATATAGTTCAGCTCTTGTAGTCCTGCATCAAGAGAAATCTTATAGAAAGATTACTTACTCTATTAAAAAGAAAATTATAGATTCTTTGCTTAGAGATAGATGTACACTATCAATTACATTTCAATCTATTAATAATTTTGTTATCTAACCCAGGTATCTTATTTCTGATTTTAGGTTTACCTCTAAGAGAGGTACTTTAGCTATTTATAACATTATAGCTTGAGGAAATAAAGCGATTGCTATGGTACACAATGTAAGATGTAGCATATCAATATTCTACATAATATTAGCACAAGAGTCAAAATTAACATCCTGATCACTTTGATTCTAAATACCCTGTACACAATCCAAAGATTACCTTAAATACAATGGAATTGGAAGTCAATAAATTATCCCAGAGTATAGTAATTATAGGTGGAAAGAAAAAGGGGAAACTAATGCCAAATAGCTTGTATTTAAAATATGACATTAACCCCACAAGAAACAGGATAAAAGTTTTAAGACAGGGCATATTGCTAATTACACAAAGTCTAAAACTAAATTTAGTGAGAATGCCTTTGAAAAAATCAAGTGTTACAATTTCTAGAGAATGCCAATGGATTTTATTTATTGGTCACTAGTAATGAGTCACTATTTAATGTTGATGAATAGATAAATAAATAAGTATATTCATGGACTAATCGCATACATATATATGTTTTTCTTCTAATTATCTTTTTCCAAGGTAGTTTATATTCAATGTATTTGTTATAATGATGCAAAAATGTTCCAGAAACTAGTCATCAGACTACCTCCAAAGAAAGCAACTGTAAATCTGCAGATGAAACATCCTCAGATAAATATATATTCCCTTAACTATGTGATTAGAATCATATGCAAAGACACAAGTGGAACTTGACTTCAGATTATCATAAGTTACTATTTTACACATTGCTCTAACTCTTGTTTTCCTCAGTGAATCATACTTATACTTACCGTATTTTCCGGCGTATAAGACGACCCCCTAATTTTGCAGTTAAAACATAGGTTTAGGCCTATATTCGCTGTATCAGACAGAACTTTCCTGGGCTGCATGTGTTCCTGTGCTCATTTACCACAGTGAGCCAATCACAACAAGCAAAGGTTCAAAGGTTATGCTGTAATAGACGTCCTCTCTGACTCTGGCCAATCTGAACAGGCTTTTGAAAGTGTAGATTCGGGTCCAGAACATTGTCTAATTTGCATGCATCAAAAGCCTGCTTGGACTGGCAGAGTTAGAGAGGTGGTCCGAGCAGCTTGGCAGTGATTGGTGAAGGATCGAGTTGGAAAATTTGTTTTGTGGCAATATTCAGACAATTTACATTTAGTGGCATATTGAAACATTTTTCGGGATATACTTGGCATATAAGATGACCCCCGGCAGAAAATACGGTAAATGGATAGTACATATAGATTTATAGCATTTTGTCTGAATACTTGTGAGTACATAAATGATTTAAAAAACGAACCTCTTTTGGTTTTATCTAATAAAACTCGTCTGTTAAATGAAGCATAATAAATATCAATGACATCTATTTTTTTTAAATAAAGGAGGTATGAAGAGATAGCACAGCAGGTAAGGCACTTGCCTTGCACACATCCAACACTGGATTGATTTCCATCAACCTCGACCCAATTGTAAATTGCACAGGAATGTTCCCTAAGCACAGAGATAAAAGTAAAATCTGAACACAACTGGATAAAACCTCAAAACCAAACAAACAAAAAGTAGATATTTCTAGGTGTTTAAGTTTTTTCAATTACACCTATATATGATTTGGACTTTTTAATTCACTTTCTATTTCTTCCCAAATTATTGAAAAATTTTGTACTCATTTTTGAATTTCACATTTGCTGAAGTAGCTTTTTACATCTTTAGTCAAGGAATGAAATGTTTCAACGCTGCAAATATGCATCTGTGATGCACATCAAATATAAATTCCTTCCTATGTTGAAGCATCTAATCACTATGCTCTTAATTAAAATTAGGGCCTGAGCAAAGATAATTCCCATGACTCTCTAAAGAATTATGTAAATATAGGCACCTTCATCCACCAGAGCATGATATATTTACTCTCGTTCTATTGCTGACATTTTATATTATTTTCATTTAACTTAACCCCATAATGAGGTAGCATTATTAAAGCTATAAAAATTGTTGGCCTTTTCTGGGGTTTTGGTTTTGGTTTTGGGGTCGCACCGGTGGGCCATATGGGGTATCACCGTCCATCTTGCATCTGCTGCGTGCTATCTCTTCAGCCCCTTTTCTGGGTTTTTAAATACACAATCTATTTAATCCTTTCGGAATTCAAAGATGTTGAAATGGAATCTCAAAGATATTTAGAAACTTAAGATGGTGCTTAGTTTAAATGGAGAAGCGGCTTATGCCTCAATTTTAAAATCTTGGCTTTTATTTTTATTTTGGATTTTTGGCCACATCCATGACGCTCAGGGGTTACTCCTGGCTATGTGCTCTGAAATCGTTCCTGGCTTGGGGGACCATATGGGACGCCAGGAGATCCGACCGTGGTCCGCCCTGGGTCATCCGCATGCAAGTCAAACGCCCTCTTGCTGTGCCATTGCTCCGACCCCAGTCCTGGCTATTATTAAGAAACATTTAAAATAGTTTCCCTATTGGGGCCAGAGCAATAGCACAGCGGTAGGGCTTTTGCCTTGACCGTGGCTGACCCAGGGTTCAATCCCAAGCATCGCATATGGTTCTCCAAGCCAGGAGCAATTTCTGAGCACATAGCCAGAAGTAACCCCTGAGTGTCACTGGATGTGACCCCAATACAAAGAAAAATATTTCCTATATAAAATTGAAAATCATGTCACATAATACTGTATTTATGTTGAGAGCGAGTCAAGAGTTTTGGTAAGCTTGAGCTAAATCAGTGTTGAGATGTACCTCTTCCATTGATTCAAACAAATATATTTTTATTATTTATAGATTTCTGTAGGTAACACCCCCAGCATGGGCACTGGGCCACAGTCAATGGACATGACAGATAAGTGCTTGAGTTCAGCAGTGTCATAGTCAGTTCAGAGTTTTCAGAACCATCAAAGCAACATAAAGCTTTGCTGGAAGGCAGGCTGAGAGCAGTGTCCTATTGGAGGAAGACTGAACTCTGCTCACTCATGCTATGCATGTGACCTATTCCTTGGGCTATCATTATGCCAATTGAGAAAATCATTTAAATTGAAAATCTCAAGTTTCTTTATCTGTATTATGTAAAGCTGTATCAACTTCACTTAACAGGTTAACAGTGAGTAAATGAGACAATATAGGCAATGAATTTAAATAGTGCCAAATATATAATGAACTTTAAATGCCTGTTAATTATTTAAAATGGGTATATAGATAATTTTATTAATAATTTATTTAAGCCCCATGGTTACAAAGATGTTCATAACTGGGTTTCAGCCATAAAATGCACACATACCTTAAACCAGTGCAATTTTCCCACCACCAATGTCCCTAATTTCTCTACAACCCCATCCACTGCCTATCTTCAAGACAGGCATTGTATTTCTCTATCATTGACATGGTAGCTGTTAATGTTGTCATTTCTCTATTTGTACTTACCAATCGTTGTGGTTAGCTTGATATTATGGGCTTTTCCTTCCAGCCCTCATCTCTATTTTTGATGGGTAATAATACTATACTGTCTTTTACTTATCTTAAATTTTACAGTTGAGTGAGACTATTATGTGTTTATCTCTATCCCTCTGACTTATTTCACTTAACATAATAGTCTTCATCCAAGTATAGGCAAATTTCATGACTTCATTTTTTTCTAACAGCTGCATAGTATTCTATTGTATAGATGTACCATTATTTCTTTAGCTACTCATTTGCTGTCAGGCAAATGGGTTGTTTCCAGATTTTGGCTAATGTAAAAAGTGCTAATGTGAACATAGGAGTGCAGATAGCATTATGGTATTGTGTTTGTTTCCTAGAGTATATCTTTGGTAGTGGTATTGCTGGATCATATGGGAGCTTAATGTCCAGTTTTGTAAGGAATATTCATATTGTTTTCTAGAAATGCTGGACTAGACAGAATTTCCACCAGCAGTCAATGAGAGTTCCTTTCTCCCCACATCCATATCAGCAGTGGCTGTTCTTGTTCTTTTTGATGTGTGCCAGTCTCTGCAATACATGTGTATTTCTTCTTTGAGAAAATGTGTTTATTTTGTCTCCCCATTTTTTGATGCAGTTAGATGTTTCATTGTTAAGTTCTATTAGTACCTTGTACAGCTTAGATATTGGCCCCTTATTTGATGGGTATTGGATGAATATTTTCTCCCATTCTGTGGGTGACCTTTTTGCCCTAAACACTGTTTCCTTTGAAGTGCAGAAGCTTCTCACAATGAGATTGATGTAATTCCATTTGTTTATCTCTGCTTCCACGTGTTGAGACAGTGGTGTTTTCTCATTAAAAATACCTTTAATTTATATATGATGGAGAGTTTTGCCTATGTTTTGTTCTATACACGTTATAATTTCAAGTCTGATTATCAAGATCTTTAATCTATTTTTTAGTCTGACAATCAAGATCTTTAATCTATTTTTTTTTTTTTTGGTTTTTGGGCCACGCTTGTGGACGCTCAGGGGTTACTCCTAGCTATGCACTCAGAAATTGCTCCTGGCTTGGGGGACCATATGGGATGCTGGGGGATCAAATCACAGTCCATTCTAGGCTAACGCTGGCAAGGCAGACACTTTACCACTGTGCCACCACTCTGGTTCCTCTTTAATCTATTTTTATTTGACCTTTGTGCATTATTTGAGATAGAGCTCTCAGTTCACTTTCTTACATGTGGCTGATCTGTTGTCCCAGCACTATTTGTTGAAGGACTTTCCTTCCTCCAGTTTGTGTTTATTACCTCTTTATCAAAGATTAATTGATTGTATGGATGGGGTGGGGAGTCACACTCTGAATACTCAATCTATTCCATTGATCTGAGGTTCTGTCTTTATTCCAGTACCATACTGTTTTAATGACTATTGCTTTTTGGGACATTTTAACATTGGGGAAGTGATGCCTCCCATATTTTTTTCTAAGGGTTGTGTTAGCTATTCTTAGGTGTTTATTGTTCCAAATAAATTTCAGGAGTGTTTGATCCACTTCTTTGAAGAGTGTCATGGGTATCCTTAGAGGAATTACATTAAATATGTATAATACTTTGAGGAATATTGATCTATGATACACACATATATGTGTGTGTATGTATGTGTGTATATATACATGTATACATACATGTATGTATGTATACACAACTTGCTCCTTTCAGTGCAAGTCTACTCTTGTTAGGTGTATTCTTGTTAGGTTTCAGCCTATCAAATGGTTACAAGGCACTGCTGAAGTCTCCCACTATTATTGTGGTGTTATTGATATCTTTCTTCAGGTTTGTTGCAATTGTTTAAAATATTTTGCTGGCCCCTCATTGGGTGAGTATATTTTAGGAGTGTGATTTCTTTTTGTTGTACATATCCCTTAATTATTAACAAATGTCCATTTCTGTCTCATAACATTTTTTAGTCTAAAGTCTGTGTCATCTGAAATTAGTATGGCCATTCCAGCCTTTATAAAAGAATTGTTTGCTTGAATGTTTGTCCTCCAACCTTTGAGTTTGAGACTGTATTTGTTCTGACTATTCAAATATTTCTTATAGGCAATAAAATGTTAGATACAGCCTTTTGATTCATTTTTGCCATTCTGTGTCTCTCTCTTAACTGATGCATTTAGTCCATTAAACTTGAGAGAGAAGATTGGCATGGAATTTAGTGTTATCTTTTAGCAGGAGTTTGGTGTATCTTGTGATCTGTCTTATCTTAAAGTAGATCTTTCATTTTATCCTTTAAGGCTAGTTTTGAGTCTGTAAAGTTTCTAAGCTTTTTTTTTTAATCTATAAAGCTGTGTATCCTTCCTTCAATACTGAGTGTAAGTCTGACTGGGTGAAGTATTCTTGGAGATGCATTAATTTTTTTGAGTTTTGTCACTATATTCCACCACTGCCTTCAGGACTTGATGGTTTCTTTGACAAATCTGCAGTAAATGTTAGGGATGCTCCATTAAATGTAATTTCCCTTTTTGATCTTTCTGATTTCAGTATTTCATCCCCATATATGGGGTTTTCATTATGACTAGGATGTGTCTGTGGTGCTTTTCTTTGTATCTTTTTTTTTTTTTTGGCTGAAACTTTTTGGGCATGAAACTTTTTGGTTGCATATACTCTTTAGCTCTGGAACTCTCTGAAATGTTGCCATTGGTTGTTGATACTTCATGGGGTTTTCTTCCTGTGTCTCTGATACTCCAATGGTTCTTATGTTGTTTCTCTTGATTATATCAACTACTTTTATTTTCACCTGTTCATATTCTTTGAGTACTTTCTCAATGCCTGGTCATTTGTTTTGAGACCTTTTCCAATCTCCTCTTTGTATGGAGTTATTATGCAGTTCATCTTACAGCTCACATCTATCTTTAGCCACTGCTATTTTGTTGGATAGGCTTTTCAGTGAGGTTTTCATTTTGCCTACCAAGTTTTTCAGCCCTTTATTTGAGTTTGAAATTTTCATATTTCTACTCTCAATACTCCTGATTTTTATTTGTGGCACGTTCAATTTGTTTCATGCTTTCTTAGAGTTCTATGAACAACCTTCATATTTCTTCTCTAAAGTCCTTATCTGAGAGGCTAAATAGATGGTTGGTACTTTTTGGGTCATCTGAGTTACTATCTTCCTTCTCTAAGCATGATGGAGGCCTGTGTTATTTTTCTATTTCATCATTGTAGTGTGATAATTTCTGTTCTGTGTTGGCATTCCCTGACTAGGAGGATTCTGTCCTTCACCTGGGAACTGCCCATATGGCTTCCAGCTCCCAATGCCACAGGGTCTACCACTATGACCTCTTGTATCTGGGATGCAGGTTCCGCAGTTTTGGGTCCCCTTCTTGGATTCTGTCCTTCGCTTGGTTGCTGCCAAAGTGGCTCCTAGTATATAGGTTTTTTTTGGTTCTTTTTTTTGGAGGGGGTCACACCTGGCAGCACTCAGGGGTCACTCCTGGCTTTATGGTCAGAAATCGCTCCTGGCAGGCTCAGGGGACCATATGGGATGCCAGGATTTGAACCACCGTCCTTCTGCATGCAAGGCAAATGCCTTACCTCCATGCTATCTCTCAGGCCCTCTTGGTATATAGATTTTTAATCTAACTATAGGATCAAGTGGGAAGTCTTTATAGATAGTGTCATTTGGAGAGTTTATTTCTTCCATAATGGTATGCCATTCTTGCCCTTTCATGTTCACTGGAAATATTATCCTGCTAATAACTGCATGAAGTTTTCTAGATGTCTGGATTGTGCTTGGCTTTATAGATTACTGAGGTAAACTTGCATTGACTTTTATTTTGTTCCTGTTCATGTGAATATATCTCTTCCTCATTATCCCAACATTGCCATTTCTCATTTGTACTTTGCAGTGGGGATTGCTGAATTTACTCTCATGTTTTGTGCTGTGGGCATTGCCGTGGGTCACAGCTATATTTGGATCAAAGACATTTTTATTATATGTATTGAGTACTTCCTGACAGTGACACCACATTAAGAATAAAAAAGTCATAAAATATCTCTAAGAACTATTACAGAGGGACAAAATTAAAGTAAATTATGAGTCCCCAATGTCTATTCATGTGAAGTTTTCCACAAAGCCTCAGTTATTAATTATTTTAATTTTTGGATTATGTTTTGTGCTCAAAATATCATTTATTTAGTGAAAAGGATGATTACATGTTCTATTATGTCCTTACTTACAAAATAAAAAATTGACATTTATCAGTATTCCTATATTAAATAAAAGTTGTCTATAATATTCCAAAATGTGGAGACTTCTAACATAACAAATATAATGATCAATTTTGTGAAGTGATCTGATGTTACCTTGCTAGCAACTCAAGAGGAATTTAGTTAATATGTATCAATAAATTTGAATTTTAAGTGGAATAGAATATAATATGACACTGAAAAAAATTTGAAAGACACTCAATAATTGAGTTGATCAGAGAGCTGAGAAATCTGGACATACGCCTGTGCTAAGGGATAGTGTATGGAAAGACATGGAGAGTGTGAAATAAAATTAAATCAATTGCTACAGTTGGCCCTAGGTCTTATAAAAGGAAATGGTAAACTTTTAAATTATCTTCATATTCCTGTTATTTCTCTCATAAACTGATTTATGATCACCATATTAATTTAATTTTAATTTAAAATTTAAAATTTAATTTAAAATCAACCATATAACAAATTGTAGATATTTTTGATAGTACTCACACATATGCATTATTCGGGCAAAGCAGGGTTGTGAATAGCAAAAGTTTAAGTTACCCCAATCTAAGTCAACTTTCACAACTTACTTAATTTTAGAGAATCTTTAATTTCTTGTCTGTAAATTTAAATAAAATTTATTCTAATTTATTCAGAATATATTAGGTTTAATAGTATCAAGGTCTTTAGATAGTTATGTAAATCTATCATATCTTTATTGTTTTCTTTTGTTTTTGTGGTGCTTGGGTTCAAACACAGAACCTCACACATAAATTCAAGTACTCTACCACTGATTATATTCCTGGATCAATTAGTAATTTCTGAAAGTGTTATAATAACTTATACTTCAGAACTACTTTGTATTTTCCTAGAATATTAAAACAAAGGATTATATCTGTATTGTTAGGACTTAGGCCAATGAAAAAACATTTTTGTAAAATGAGAACCTTTTATTTACTTATAATACAATAACATATTAGATGCTTTTATTTACTACATATTTATGTTATAAGAAATTGTTCTTTATTTGGGGTTCTATTCACATTTGTTAGGAAAATTCTGCAAAAAACTAACATAACATCAATTTGAAGAAAGCTATAGTGAATTAGCTCAGATTTTTAGTTGATTAATAGAGATGTCTGCATATAGAGCCTTGCCTTGCATGTGTGAGACCATGAATTTTGTCTCTGGTAACACACACACGCACTCACACACACACACACACGCACACGCACACACACGCACACACACACCTTAAACCCTTAGACTGATAAAATAAATGAGCTTTCCATGGAGAGAGTAAGGGAGGGGGAAGCAAAAAATAAATAAAAACTAATGACAGTGTTAAAGGGATATTTGGTGGCTGTGTAATGTGATAACATTTCATGGGGTTTTTTTTATGTGTGTGTTTTGTTTTGGGGCCACACCCAGTGATGCTCAGGGGTTACTCCTAGCTATGCGCTCAGAAATCGCTCCTGGCTTGGGGGACCATATGGGACTCTGTGGAATCGAACCGCATTCTGTCCTAGGCTAGCACATGCAAGGCAGAAGCCTTAGGCCCTGTGCCACCGCTCTGGCCCCAACATCTCAGATTTAATGCATAAGTATTAACTATGTAATTACATTGCATCAATAATAATGATTTTAATAAGATATAAAAATAGTAGAAAGACTACTAGATTTTTTGTAAGTTAGTAGTCATTGTATTATAGTTATCTGATCTTTGATTATTTTGGAAACAAAGCTATTTCAATGAAATTAAAGATTTTAGTTTAAGAAATTAAAGGTCTTTACATTTGGAAGAATCATAAATAAACAAATGGTCTTTCTCCATTTGAAGGGAAATACTTGCCTTTCTGAATGACCATCATGATTTATTGCCTTTCTCTTTGTAGCATAATTTGTAAGTAGGTAGTGAAACAGATTTAGAATCCATCTTTCAATTGGAGTTCTTTCTTTCTGTTTCTCTAAGTTACGTTTGTTTATTTCTTTCTGGAATGAAATGGAGGCAGAGTGGTGAGAGTAAGAAGGGAGCAAAGCACAATCAGTGATCATTAACAGGAAGAAAAAATATCAAACAAAGTCTTGAGGCAAGAGTAAATTCTGTAACTTTTGGGACTGTGAAAGTATTTAGCTTAATTCTAGAGACATGGAAGAAAAAATGATGAAAGTTTCCAGGAATATTTGGCTTAGAACATTGTAGGAAATAATAAAGTTTTGCTATCATTCTAAATGCATCGAGAATCTATTAAGAAGTAACATTTTAAAAACTAAGAATAAAAATTACCTCATTTATGTCAAGAATAATCTGTACTATGTAAAGTAAAGGTATCATTGAAGAAATAAGAGGAAAGATCATGAGATCATGATACCCAGAAGAGTGAAGCATAAGGGAAGAACAGTTGAGGAAACTGAACAGTATTTTATAGTATACTCAACAGTCAATATTATTAGAACAGAAGCAACCCTGCTGTTAGTCTATTTTAAATCAGATGGTTTCTAGAACTTCTATCACCTATAAAATTGGGGCCGGGCAGTGGCACTAAAGGTAAGGTGCCTGCCTTGCCTGCGCTAGCCTTGGACGGACCGCGGTTCGATCCCCCGGTGTCCCATATGGTCCCCCAAGCCAGGAGCAACTTCTGAGCACATAGCCAGGAGTAACCCCTGAGCGTTACCGGGTGTGGCCCAAAAACCAAAAAAAAAAATTATTTTTATGAGATACTTCTGTGTTTTTCACTGTTATTGATTTTCCTTTAATGTTTAACTTTACAAACCAGAACTGATTAAGTGTTAAATCACTGTTTATTTTTTGTACCTATGTGCACAGAGAAACAGGAAATAAATTTATTCTCCTGATGGACCTAAGGGATAATATAAACTTTTCTGCTGATGGTAAAAAAATAATAAATTTAAAATGAAAACTTAGAAAAGATATTTGCTTGCCTTAATGTATAAATAAATATTCTCATTAGAGATAAACTTATTTTTGTTTGTAGTTTCTTTGAAGTGCTCAGTGCTTCCTCCTTACTTTGTGTTCCAGGGTAAGTGTGCAAGAGTTTGTGGAACCATATGTAATGCTGATGAATGATCCTTGGTTGTCCTCAAGATCAACTTAATATTTTCCAAAATTTTATAGTAAAATTGATGTACCAGAAAGGTTTTCTAGGTGTACACAATCACTAGGTATAAAACAAGGTTTAAGTTTATAATACCCAAGACTGGAAAGCACTGAGATAAATTATACAAGCTTGTCAGTTATTAACTTTGGATAAGTCATGCTTTCACTTTAGTTTGATAGAAAGTGTTATCTGATTCTCTGAAAGTCTATTCCTATTTACAGATGGTAGAACTTCATCCATTATTAAAGTACTGTTTCTATAATGCAAAGTTAATAACTGACAAGCTTGTATAGTTTATCTTAGTGCTTTCCAGTCTTGGGTATTTGTAAACTTAAAGCTTGTTTTATAACTAGTGATTGTATGCACCTAGTGTCATGAAACCATATCTAGATGAACTGAAAGTTTCTTGTGTTCTCATAAGAAAGATATTCTTTTACATGTTTTTGTTGGGGCCAGAGTTGTGGCGCAAACAGTAGGGCGTTTACCTTGCAAGCTAGGGCGGACCATGGTTTAATCCCCTGGCATCCCATATGGTCCCCCAAGTCAGGTGCAATTTCTGAGCTCATAGCCAGGAATAATCCCATAACATCACCAGGTGTGACCCAAAAACAAACAAAAAAATACTTTTCTCATGTGCATGAAGGAAATATTGTATTAGTTCTACTCATACAGTTGACAGTTGACATTGCTTAGAATTGAGACAGCAGAGAAGAGTGGATGAGTCCTAGGGCTGCCCTATTTATGTTTCCACACAGATCACTTCCTAGTTCTGTGACTTTTGGTAAGTTATATAATTATCTTTCAACTAGATTTACACACTTATATAAAGAGCCACAGAAAAATATATTGTGACAATAAATCGACTTATATATGAATTGCTTAGGAATAAAAGTAAATACCTTGAAAAGTTAACATTATTAATGCCTTAAATATGGACTAAAAATGACCTGCTCAACAAATGGAATGTGTTATTGTAAGCATCCTTCATGGAATGGAATATAGTAACTGTATTGCACTTGCTCAAATATAACCCCTGTTCTTTTGATACATTTATCTTGTAGAGATTATTATGGTTTTATACAGAAAGTATAAAAGTATATCATTAGCTATGATAAGGATTTTTATTTTCATAACTACAGTAACTATCCAATACCATCTGTGATGAGAATATAATATAGATTCAGTGCAGATATTTTCTTTTAAGGGAAGTGAATTACCAATCAGTGCTTCAGAGGCCAGAACTTCTTGGTGCATGGGGTACTAAAATGCTCAAGGTACTATGTGGTACTCGATATAGAACCAGGATTGGTGGTGTTGCTTCCAATTCCCAGTGTAACTAAATTTATTTTATTATAAATATATTCTAAATATATGCTATTAATATATTATAGATATATTCTATTATAAATATATTCTATTAATTCAAAATTTTGTAGATACATAAAAGTATCCTGTGAATAATTTATTGATTTCTCAATACCTGATGCTTTAAAGTTATTTCCTTAAAATACTGTAAAGCATAGCCTCAGCTTTTCACAAGCTAGTTGATATGTATTACAAAACTGGTATATAACAGATATATTAGCACTAAACTAAACTATCATTTTTTGAGGGGCAACAGGCCAAATACCTTCAAAATGAGACTGGTACTGTGTTCTATTTTTGAAGTAAAGTATATAAAAATTAAGATAGTATGCTAATAATACCTATACACAGTAGAGATGATATTCATAGACTGGTCCATAGACTGGTCCATAGAAGGACCAGTCTTTGTCACAAAGATGAAAGAATGCTGTTAGGGCAGAGCTGGAACATCTTTAACAAAGATAGTTTAAAATGATTACCCTGGACAAGAACTGGGGACTAAAAAAAGATAAAGTGATAGGCAAGATACCTCTTCTGTAATAATATAACAAGCAACAGTGCCTAAAAGGAAAGAAAGAGAGTGAGAGAGAGAGAGAGAGAGAGAGAGAGAGAGAGAGAGAGAGAGAGAGAGAGAGAGAGAGAGAGAGAGAGAGGAGGAAAATGTCTGCCATAGAGGCAAGTGCAGGGAAGGGCAGAAGGGAAACTGGCTACATTGGTGGTGGGACTAGCATATTGGTGTTGGTATTGGAATGGATATTATAATATTGTATAGGGGCTGGAGAGATATCACAGCACTAGGGCATTTACTTTGCACACAGTTGGTGAACAGATGATGGTTCAAATCTCAGCATCCCATATGGTTCCAGTGCCTGCCAAGAGCGATTTCTGAGCACAGAGCCAGGAGTAACCTTGAGTGATATAGAGTGTGACCCCCTCCAAAACAAAACAAAACAAAAGGTATTACAAAATTAAAAAATTATTGTATGATTGAGACTAAATAATGAACAACTTTGTGATATGGGGAAATGTATACAAATAGATAGAAGTGGGGGAAATTATTGAGACATGACTGAACCATTAAGTGGAAGCCTTAAAGGGTATTTTCTCTTTATTGATGGTGGCTACCATAACATATGAGATTGACTTACATAAAACATGAGGTATGATTTCTAGACCAATTACTTTAGTTATCATATTAGAAATACAAATAGTGGGGCCCGGAGAGATAGCACAACGGTGTTTGCCTTGCAAGCAGCCGATCCAGGACCAAAGGTGGTTGGTTCGAATCCCGGTGTCCCATATGGTCCCACTTGCCTGCCAGGAGCTATTTCTGAGCAGACAGCCAGGAAATACAAATAGTGGATATGCTAATATGGAAACTAACATGTCTTAAAGGAAGCTTATTCAAGTATGTTAAGCTACTATTTGCACCAGGAAATCTTTTTTTATTTCAACCAAAGTGAAACTAATTATTTTAAGGCTGACTTTATCTGTTATAGTTAAATACTACAAAAATATGTAGCATTATTTATGTAACTTTTAAGTTAGGCAGACATAACTACATAGCACTAGGCCTAAGAATCTCATAGAAGAGGGACCAGAGAAATAATATAGTGGGTAGGGTACTTGCCTTGCAAATGGTTGACCTGGGTTTAATCCCTGGCAAACAATATGGAACACCATTAGAAGTAAAACCTGACCACCAGGTGTGACTTAAAAACAAAATCTTATACTTAAAAAAAAAGAATTTCATAAGAGATAATTATTGTACATTTATCATTATTATTGTGAGAGGTGAAAATTATAAATAATTCTTTAATTGATGTTTTAATTCACTTTAATAGGAAGAATTTATTTGTCACTTTCAGGGATAGTTAAAACAAAAAATGTTATAAAAGTGGACAGTAGAGGTACCCCTGTAAAAATTATTAGTGACTTATTAACCTTTTCTTTTACATGCTTGTGTATATTTACAAACACATTATACACATAGCCTGAATGACTGTCAAAGTACCTGTTATCACAAAGGCAACAGAGGTAGGAGTTTAGGTCATATGTACATTTTAACTAAATGATAGCAGACATGCATATGGGGGGGGGCTATGGCTTAGCTACAATGCACATGCCACCTATGTGAGGGCTTAGTTTGGATCCTTGACATGCACATAACTCACACACATACACACACACACACACACACTCTCTTAAAAGTTGATTCATAATTTTGCAAATGTGGGTGTCCACTTTGAAAATTACCCTTGATAGGATTACAATTCCTGATTGACTTCCTGCCATTTCTTACATCATAAGTTTCAGTATGTGAGAAAAATGCAAGAAAGAGAGGTGGAGAGGAGTGCTGGCCTTCCATGTGGTACTCAGAAGACTGAGAACCTTTCCCAGTGATTTTCAGTCAACTGATCAAACAGTTCAATGTGAGAGACAAAGTACAGTGCTGATTGAATCCTGTGATACCTGTTATCACTTAAGCCACCCAGTGATTGTTGGGGGTCTTCAGAGATGCAGTAGATGATGCATCCAGAGTTAAGCTATATACTTTAATCACTGTACTAGCCTTTGGTCCAGTGAAGTTAGCATTGATATCAATCATTGTCAATAAAACATAATAAATGGTACCATAAAAATATTCCATTCCAAAAACATATATTATAAATACACATAAAATTATAACATTTTTCATTATATCATTCACCATTTTCACCTAGATAATATTATTAATCTATATCATGAAGCATACTATGTCTAGTTATTTTGCTGAGTAAAGATTGTTTAGATGGAAAACAGATAGAATAATCTCTAAATGTGGGATATAAAAAAATAAGGTAAAGGAATAATAAATGCCTAGGCAACTTGTTGTCAGTAGAAAACTTAACATAGGCAAGGAAAGGGGCCCGAGATAGCACAGCGGTAGGAGGTTTGCCTTGCACTCAGCCAAATCCAGGAAGGACAATGGTTCAAATCCCAGCACCCCATATGTGCCCCTGTACCTGCCAGGAGCAACTTCTCAGTGCAGAGTCATGAGAAACCCCTGAGCCCTGCTGGGTGTGACCCAAAAACAAACAAACAAAAAGCATAGGCTAGGGAAGGGAGTGGCAAAAGAAGTGTGACACTGGGACAGTGCCATAGAGAAGCAGGCACTCTGGAGGAAGATGTACTGCTAGAATGTTTTTAAGTATGAAAAGAAAACCTGCCACTAACAGTTTTATAAACCACAGTGTCAGAAATAAATTTTTCAAATAAATACAAAGAATCTCCATAAATTCTGTTCTATTTTTCTATTCTTATCCTCAAATCCATTTATTTCTCCTGATATTGTTTTATACCTGATTTTTTGTATTGCCCCTTTCTCTGGATTATGTTTCTTTCAGATAAATATCTAGTTTTCTACTTACTAATCAGTATCCTTCTTGGTTGTCTTACAGATATCACACATATAACATTCCCATACACACACACACACACACACACACACACACACACACACACACAAAATCCACTTGCTATTTATTCCCAATCAGTTTTTCTATAGGAAAATATGATACCAAACCAAAAGAAAATTCAACCAACAAAAACAGCCAAAAATAACAAAATTATAATTGAAAGGCAAGGAGGTTTGAGGAAAAAAACTATTCAAAGTATGGTTCATCTAAAAAATAGAAATGAATGTGATTATGAAAATAAAAATGTCAGATACTAAAGCATTATGATAAATTATAGGTTTGGTAAATTGTACAGAAGAAAGGATTGTGAACTTTAAGACATAGCAATCGATTTCATTTGGTAAAACAGAAAGTGACAAAAAAAAATTCTAAATTGTAATGATCTGTAGCCCCCAAGAAAGTAGAGGTTGGAGTACCAGATGCTCATCAATTTTAACATTTTATGAAAAATTTTATCATATTATCATGAGTTCAATCATTAAAAAAGATATTATGAAGGGGATATATTGAAATATACTGCTTGTCAGAAATAATGTAACACAGATTAATAGGATGATATCTTTAAACTACAGGGAGGCTGAGCCCAGGGTCTGTGGCCTGAGCAACAGCAGAATGGAGCTGTCATTACTAAGAAGGGAGCGGCTATGGAAGGACAGGTAGGGGACAAACATCAAGATGTTTCTATTCCTCCTGAAAATGTTAAATATGTGTTTGTGTGTAGGCAGCCAAGTTGAAATATTGATTGGATTGTGAGACTATAGTAATTAGCAAATCTGAATTCATTTTAGCTCCAGAACCTATGATCCTCACCATGCTATTAAAGCTTATGGAGGTATTAGGGAGCAGTTAGCCAAACTCCATAGCCTCGTTTTGCTTCACCATGGAAATAGTATTATTAGCTTTAAGGTTTATAAAATCTGCCTTGTGATTTACCTATAAAAGTAAAAACTAAAGCTGTATTTAATACCTTCCCAGTCAGTACTTATTATCTAGTCAGAAGAGGTCATTAGCTTTTCTGGGGCAGAAGGAAAGATTTCAATATTGTATGATTTCAGTTGTTAAAACCTTCCACTTCTATATTAACATCAGATCCCAGATGATTGACTTAATGAACATCATAAGTTCTTGCTGAATGGTATTAACAGTCTCTGTATGTATGTGTACCTAGATGGGTAAACATTTAATAGAAACCCTCACCTTGATATTTTTAAAAATTAGATTGACCTTGAAATAGAAGGATGCAAGTTCTTTCTCAGATAGACTGCATCCTAATGGAAATGCTGTCAACAAATCTATTGGAACCCAATATTTTTTTCTTTTTAATCTTTTTCTCTGAAGTCTCATTTACCATCTTGAGGCAAGGGATGAAGGCAGAATGAAGCAGCTGAAATAAATGTGATAGTCAGAGATTTCAAAGCCAATTATGTGAGGCCTGGCTCCGAATTTATAATAGTGTAAACACATCCTTTGAGTTGTTGAGAGCTGCACAAATACTTTGCTGTTTTTCATTTAGTTGCTATGACACTATAAAAATGAGCAGAGAAAGGATATTATACCACGTCAACAGATTGAGAATAAGATGCTAGAAAAATCTATGTATTCCCCTTCAGCAAAGGGAAAGCAAGTGACAAATCCTAAATTCCCAAATCCAAAAGAATGATGGCATCTTGGTTAAAGGCATACATTTTGGAGTCAGAGTAATTTTGGTTTTCACAACTTACTAGCTCTTTGACTTTGGATGAACTATATCAACTATATATAATATGTACATTATAGATAACTATATATCTGCCCCTCAAATATATTGTTCTACTATTTTATTATTAATAGTAAAGAAAATAATCTTAGTAAAACAATTTGAACAGAGTCTGACATAAAATGAGCTTTGTTAAGTTAACCATGGTTGCTGGTGTTATTATCATTACTAGTATTAGAAATCTTGACTTCTGGTCCAGGAAATTATGGTAATAATAGAATAGTTTGCATTTGTGATTATAGTTATTAGTATGTGAATATTAGAGTTATATTAGAAAGTGAACAAAGGGGAATATATCTTCAATTAGTCTAATAAAACCTAAATTTACACTATATTTGCACTTGTCTTACAAGGTAGGTTTGAAGACTAATTGCCGATGTTGTGATGGTTCCTTTCTATTTCAATGTAATTTAATATATTGTTGTTAGTACATATTGATCCTAATTTAAAAGAATATATTAAATTAAGACCATTTTATAAACAATATATAAATTATGTCGTGTTCTGTATATATCTAATTGATTGTTTTGTATTTACAATCATCAGAACTCAGCTACTAAGTAGAAACTGTAGTTGAGTTGGAAATTTGCTGTGAAAATGTGATATCTCTGGCTAAAACATATAAAATCTTCTCTAGGACCATTCATTAATTTCTGTAGCTTAGAGACATGTCATTGACTAATTTCTGTTTGCAGATGTTAGTAGAGATCAGTGAGCTAAGTATTAATTAACATTTAACGGTGTGATCTTTGCAATCTCTAGTGCTGACAGAGATTATACAATTTAGTAATGGGATTAATTAATATCTTTCTCAAAAAGAACTGATCTGCTATCAAAATTGCTTTCCAAAATGACAAACCCATCAGTAAATTGAGTCTTATTCACACAACATTCTGTACCTCATCCTAGATATATGGAATTAGTTACCTAGAGACAGGGTTTGGGATACAATAATTAGCTCACAGCAAACATTCTCATAGATAATTCTGGTGCACAGGTGGTTTGGGGAATTACTAGCTTAGAATGCAGTGAAAATGCACAGACAGGTATTTTTTCTCATACATTTTTGTGAAAACACAAAAAGATCCTAGGTCACTGACAGAGTTCATAAAAAATGAAAAATAAGTGACATTATTGATGAGTAAGCGTTGCTAGACTCAAAATTTACTCAGTTATGGGGCCGGGCGGTGGCGCTGGAGGTAAGGTGCCTGCCTTGCCTGCTGCGCTAGCCTAGGACGGACCGTGGTTCGATCCCCCGGCGTCCCATATGGTCCCCCAAGAAGCCAGGAGCAACTTCTGAGCGCATAGCCAGGAGTAACCCCTGAGCGTCACAGGGTGTGGCCCAAAAACCAAAAAAAAAAAAAAAAATTTACTCAGTTGTAATTGGACTTTTATTCAAAGTCTAGAATTTATAAATGGAAGTGATGTATTTTACTCCTCTAACATACACTTTTGTAAAAAGAACGTTGCTTTCTTTTACTCAAATTATAGCTGATAATCAACTTCTTTCTTGCCTGTATGTTCTTCTTAAATTCTTCCTCTTAAACATCTTCCTTTTAAATAATCAATTGAGGACTCACACTTTGAAAAAATAAAACTCAAAACAGTTTTTGTCAGAAAAAATTTCTTCTTTCTCTTATGTGTCACCCATCTCAGCATAGAAAATGTAAAAGTTTCTTATTTACTTCAAAGATAGGGAGAAAAATATGAAGAGATCAATACCCTAAACATAAATTAATATTTAATACACGTGTTTGTCCTTTAGTAGGTGCCTATTTTATGGCATAAAACACCATTTTGTCAACTAAAGTGAAAGTTCTGACATACAGGGGTACATATATTGCACATTGCCATATTTTTAGATATATTTTTACTTCCTCCCTCTGTGCTTCCAGCTTATGCTTTAACCAACTTAATCATAAAGCTTCTTCTGTTGCCCATTCTGTTCATGCAAAACCTTTCACAAAAGGTACACATCCTGTAGCAATCTGCATCTTCATTTTTACATATCCAGATTCATGTTTTATGGTCAAGATGCAATGATTCTTTCAGTATAATTTTTCTTGCTTCTCCCAATGGATATCTACTGCTCTAGATTTGAATTTTGAATAATCCATCTTTTACTGCCATCATATTAAACCAATTTTAACCTAATTTTATTAAGTACATGCAAAGACAAACTACCTACCCACCAATCACACTAACAAAAACATTTCCTCTAAGATAAAGTGATGTATAAAGGAAATATCTAGAAAACTTGTATCCTCTATACATCTAGATTATTATGTTGCATAATCAATGATTTTCTGAATATCTGTCATCTGGCAGTAATTTGCTAAGTCTCTTTATATTGCATCTCATTTTAATCTTATAGATGTTTTAGTGGGCAGTTTCGATTAAACCATTTTCTAAATAAGGCTGCCAAGACTGAGAAATTTTAATAACTTCTCTTGATTGTCACAACTAAGTGATAGGATAACATTCAAATCCAGATCTTGTGGCAGAAAGTTAATTTTCTTTCTCAAATGTCCATAGCCTATTTATAAAACATAAACTTTAGTGTTGTTTCTGCAGTGTCACAATTTAGATCATTACTTCACGTTTTCTAAATTCAAAAAATGCATGCTAAATAAATAAGTGGGCACATTAGATGCAAAACTTGTGAATTTGTTATATATAAATATATATGTAGATATATATATATATACAATATACCAATTGGTATACAATATACCAAATATATATATATAACATTTGGTTCACATCTTTTAGTGCTCAGGCATAAAGTTACTTCTATCTTTTGCTCCCAAATCATTCCTGGAAGTGCTAGGCTATATCAGTAATCAAATCTGGTCTGGCTGTGTGCCAGGTAAGCACCTTACTTACTGTACTATTCCTCCTACGCTTGTTATTATTTCCATAAAGATACTTAAGCTAGCTCATAATTTATCTTAAATCACCTAAAACTTTAATGGAATCTTTTTAATAGCTAGATGTGTTTGCATATTTGAATATATGAGATTCTGAAAATTTCAATAGCAGATATCAGACAGGAGTACCTGTTAAGTCATCCAATTATTAGCCATAATCAACTATTCACATTATTGCATTAGCATTTTTGTGACCTTGTTAGTGCCTATGTATAATACTCCCTCATGAATAAAAAAAGTACTATGTTGGGGGACATTATGTTTGCTACTTTTTAGTAGTTTGAGAGAATGTAGATAGTTGAGATCCAGTACAAAGTATTAGTATTTCTTTGAGGAAATGTCTGTTTATTTCTTCTCCCCATTTTCAGATAGGGCTAGATGTTTATTTCTTGGTTTTGGTGGGTTTTGTTGTTGTTGTTCTTTGGGGGCCACACACAGCTGCACCAAGGGATTACTTCTGGCTCTGTGCTCAAAAATGACTCCTGGCAGGTTCAGGGACAGTATGGGATGCCAGGGATCAAACACAGGCTTTCTGCTTGCAAGGCAAATGCTCTATCCACTGTGCTATTGCTCTGGCCCCCTAGATGTTTATTTCTTGCTAAACTCTACAGTACCTTGTATATCTTTTATATTAATTCCTTATTAGATGAATATTAGGTGAATAGTTCTTCCTATTCCTTAAGTATCTTTGTATTCTAATCATTGTATCCTTTAAGGTACAAAGCTTCTCAGTTTAATATAGTCCCATTTGCTTATCTTTGCTTCCACTTGCTAGGCCATTGGTGTTTCATCCTTGAAGATTCCTTTAGCTGCAATGGAATGGAATGTTCTTCTGCTCCAGAAGATATGCTCCTAGGCATGGCCTCCATCTGTGGGTGGTCCACAATCCATTTGGTAGGGTAGGTCAGATACCTCTGCCTATGACTGCTTGTCTCAGGCCTAGGCCTCCAAAATAAATTTATCTTAATAAATTTATGTGAGAATTAAGTAAGAAACAAAGGTAAGCTAGTTTTGAAGATAATTTTAATATCTACAATTATTAGAAGGATATGTACATTTTCCTCTGGATCAATTAAAAAGTGACAGAGACTGGCACACATCACAAATAAAAAGAACAATCAGTGCTGGTGGGAATGTGGAGAGAAAGGAACTCTTATTCAGTGCTAGTGGGAATGCTGTCTAGTTCAGCCCTTATGGAAAATAATATGGAGATTCCTCAAAAAAAAAAAAAGACTTGAAATTGAGCTCCCATATGATCTAACTATACAACTCATAGGGTTATACCCCAGGAACACAAAAACACAATACAAAAATCCCTTTCTGTAATATTTATTGCAGCACTATTTAAAATCGTCAGAATCTGGAAATAACCAAGATGCCCTTTAACAGATGAATCACTAAAAAACTGTGGTACATATACACAATGGAATATTATACAAAAGTTAGGAGAGATGAAATTTTCCTATACATGGAATCTATCATGCTGAGTGAAATAAGTCAGAGAGAGAAACACACACAGAATAGTCTCACTGATATATGGCTTTTAAGGAAAAATAAAAGACATTATTGAAATAATTTCTAGAGAAGAGGACTGGAAGGACCAGCTCATGATATGAAGTTCACCACAAAGAGTGGTGAGAGCAGTTAGAAAAATAACTACACTGAGAATTATCATAACAATATCAATGACTGAGAGAAGTAGAAAGTCTGTCTCAAATACAGTGGGGGTGGAGATGAGAGCACTGGTGATGGGAATGTTACACTGGTGAAGGAAGATGTTCTTTTTATGACTGAAACCAAACTACAATTATGTTTGTAATCACAGTGTTTAAATATATTATTTTAAAACTTTTAAAAGAGTTTGATATTTTTTGTTTGTTTTGTTTTGTTTGTTTTGGGGCCACACCTGGTGATACTCAAAGGTTACTCTTGGCTATGTGTTCAGAAATAGCTCCTGGCTTGGGGGACCATATGGGATGCCAGGGGATTGAACTGCAGTCCGTCCTAGATGAGCAAGTGCAAGGTAAATGCCCTGCCACTTGTGCCACAGCTCCAGCACTGTGTTTGATCATTTTTGACTGTGCATTTTCTTTATACATTCAGTCATTCATTTTACAAATCATTTTGTAAATTTTTACAAAAACTTTATTTTCCTCTTTGATAATTGCTTCATTTTACCTGCTTTCTTATTTTACCTGTTTTACTTTTTTCTTATTGTTAAAGCTGTTTGTTTACATCTCTGGAATATCAGTTTGCTACTTTTACATTTTTCCCCTACTTAAAATTCCCAAGCCTTATTACATCAGTAAATGAATAAAATCAGATTTTTATCTCAGGATCACATGTTTGCCCTGAGTGTTTCCATAGACACTGAATTATCTAGCAAGTCTTTTTGAACTGAGAATCTCTAACAGTAGACCTTCCAGGATTTTCTCTGCTTTTGAAGTTGGTATTGAAGTTTAAACTTGTGACCATGCATTTGCCAGCCAGGCATGTTTAGCCTGGCTAAATTGACAAATTTTCTGGGCCCTTGGATTGCTTCTCAATGAGAAATTCTAGTAGAGAACTGAAATACCTAGTTCACCTTTATGTACATTGTTGGTCCTTTGAGCCAGACCCTGAGTTGGTATCCTTTAAGTCAAACATATACCTTGCTTCTCCAATCCTATACCTGTCAGCACAGCTATAGTTTTACATAATTATCTGAGTTGATTTGGACAATACAACATATTTTTAGGCTTGATGTAGCCATAATTATTCTACAAAAATAGAAATCTGGGTCATTACTTTTGGGGAAATTTTAAAAAGAAAAAAGAGATGAGTTGAATAATACTAAGAAAAAGCATAAAAACATCAAACAGCTTCCATTAATTCCATCTAAAGACACATCTTCCCAGGGTTTCTTTCTGTTTCTTGGGCTGTTAAAAATACCATATTTGGGGGTGAGAGATGATACATGCCAAGAGAGGGATTTTTTTAACTGAGTCACTGTGAATTACAAAGTTATTCATGATTGATTTCAGTCATACAATGTTCTGACACCAATATCTTCATCAGTGCCTTTTTTGGATGAGAAGGAACATTTTGTCATTTGCATTCCTATGTGGCTAAGATCTCACTGTGTAGCTGTTAAAATGTATTTGGGGATATATTTGTGAAATGAATGACTGAATTACAAATAAAATGTACAGTCAAAATTATGAAATTACATGATTGCACTAAGTGAACAGAGAAATAATCACATCTTTGTATAATCTGTGGATAATAAAATTACCTTCAAGACTTACTTACATTTCCAGGTCATCTCTTACTTAAACCCCAAACAGAGCAATTAAGATAGAATTTAAATTTCTCTTTGATTTTGCATGTGGCAAATGGATTCAATCACCAGAACCCTATATGATTTCCTGAGTATCACCAGAAGTAACTCCTGAGTACTGACCCAAAACTAAAAATCCAAAACAGAATAAAAAATAAAATTAAAACCACAACAATTAAACCCATCATATCTCAGAATAAAATATCTACTTTAAAAGTAATAATTTTCCTTTCTAATAGGTTTCAAAATTATTTATATCTTTAATATCTAAATTTACAATCTAATAAGGTCTGAGTCTCAAAGTTCCCAATCCAATAAGAATATTAGAATATATTAGTTGAATTATATCTTCTAAAATATAATTCAAACTGATAATTAAACTATATATCTATAATCTGCTTCTGTGTCATTAATGTAGTTTTTTTTAACTTTTATTGTGACCAAAGTGCTTTACAAATCTTTCACTGCATCATTTATGGTACATAGTGACAATGACATTAATGTAGTTTTTAAGAAGAAAAAACTTTATGTTTTTAACTGAAAGTATAGCTTGAGTATAAAAGCAGTTCCCTTGGGAGGAAAATGATGACTGCCTATACTTCTGTACTAATAAACAGGAAGAATGAGAGGATTTAATAAAATCATGTCAAGGAATTTATTTTATATCCCTCTGCACTCATACATTTTCCTCTATTTTATTCAGTTGCCATCATTTACTTTTTAGTATCTGTTATTGTAAATAGGTTATGAAGATTTCTAGTGGCCAGAAGGAGGAATAAAAGCATTAATCCTGAAGAACCAGAGATTAAGTAGCGCTGCCTTGATCTTTTTTAGAATTTCTCACTAAGAAACATTTTCTTTAGCATTTTGACTAGGCATTTACAGAAGCCATAAATTCCTCTGGGTTGAAACTCACATGCTACTAAAATGTCAATTTATTAACCATTTCTTTCAATCCTATAGTAAATTCTTTTAAAGGTATACATAACTTGCTTCTTTCAAGGTTTCTCTCAACAAAGCCTTCTAAAAAATATCTCATGGCATACATTTCTCTTTTCTGAAATCTCACATAGTATATTCTGTATTGTGGTCATTTTGGTTTTGTACTGTGATATATTTTAAACAATTTTTCAGAAGTGTGGACTATTTCCACATTAGAAAATTTTGCAGTTGTAAGAAAAGAAGATATATGCAGTTTTCTAAAACATGGATGAAATTTGAGAGTGTTGTGTTAAGCAAAATTAGTCTGAATGAAAAGGACAGATATCAAATGATCTCATTCAACTGTGGTATAAAGAGAGATAGAGAACTGACAGTGTTGAACAATGACAAATACTTGGCATTTTGATTACAAAACTCATTACCATGGCACTACAGACAATGAATTGGATTGGACAAACTAGTTTGCCTGGAACCTAGAGTTGGTCTTATGCCAGGAAACTTCAGGGGTAGGGTCCTCTTGAATTCAGGCCAAGGCTTCTCCTTTTCATGTCTTTCATATTTTGGTGGGCCTATGCAAACAATAATTGCCACTCTAACACCATTTTTACTGTGCTCCTTTGACTCTAATCCTTAAAAAAAACAACCCACTTAAACTTTTGAGGTTAACTTAAACTAATATGCATGTGCATAGAAATGTAAAAAAGTACTTTGCCTTCAATGTTTAAGGAGTTACATAAGTTTTAATGCTTTAGATTGCTTTATGTGCTGCTAAGAAATATTATGTATTACAATCTGGGAACTTGTGGGACAAAGTAATTGTACATGGGTTCTGTTTTATTTTTCTTAATGTTCTTTGGCTGATAGTTCAGATATCAGCAAGGGGATTTCTGAGAATTCTGTTTATGGATGAATGTCCTTCCACTGTACCTTTACCTTGTCCTCTTTCTTTGCATCTTTGTTCTCATAATTAAAAATAAAAATTAAAAAAAAAAACTCATTACCAAAGAAGTGGAGGAGAGTAATGAATGGAAGAATTACTGGATAGAAATTAAATGGGACCTGGGGCCAGAGTGGTAGCACAGCAGTACTGTGCTTGCCTTGCACACAGCTGATCCAGGACAGACTTCGGTTCAATCCCCAGAGTCCCATATGGTTCCCCAAGCCAAGAGAAATTTCTGAGAGCATAGCCAGGAGTAACCCCTGAGTGTCACTGGATGTGGTTCCTCCCCACCTCAAATTAAATAGGACCAGTTGTGGCGAATGTAGGCACTTTGGTGGTGATGGCATGTAATAACAATGTACATTAATGCCGTTAATTGTAACACTATTGTAACCATTTTATCTAAAACTATATGTTTTGGAAAGAGAGAAGTTTCTCTCTTATTATGAAGAAGAGGGCATGTTTCTGGCCATGTTTACATATATAGCAAATAAAAATACAGAATTTTTAGTTAGATTTGGGTTTTAGATAAACAATACTATTTAATCCTGTATAAGATAGTCATAGTACGGACCGCGGTTTGATCCTCCAGCGTCCCAAATGGTCCCCCAAGCCAGGACCGACTTCTGAGTGCATAGCCAGAAATAACCTCTGAGCGTCACAGGGTGTGGCCCAAAAGCCAAAAAACAAAAAACAAAAGATAGTCATAGTAAAATAGAGATACTATAGGAGTTAAGACACTATGCTTAGATGCAAATGACCCCAGTATGACTCTAGCAGCACAGGTGATCCTTGAAGACAGCACCTGTAGTATGTCTAGAACACTGACAAATATGGTATAAATTCAAAAACAAATAAATTTAAGAAAATTACATTTTTATAACTTTAAATTAAGTGTAAAATTCAAATATAACTAGTAGTAATTATGCTGACAATTAACTGATTCCTTTGTATCACAAACTTCTTTACAGCAAGCAGGAGTCTATCTTACAACTAATAAATTTCCACATAAATATAATGAATTTACATACACTGTCCTTTCAGTTTGCCACTTTCATTCAAGTCCACAAATGTGCTCAAATGTTCTTAAATTCAACAATATGTTTACCTTTAAACAAATTAACAAATATACTCCATCTAGACCTAACCATACATATATATAATAGCTAAGCAAGAAGCTGGTATGCATCTGTATGCTATTTTTAAAATTTCACTGCATATTAGATATTATTCATAGCCATTATAGCCTTAATTTCTATTTTCTAGTTGCTGAAAAAATGTCTTGTCATATATCATAAGTTTTGCATGAATTATTGTACTTAAGATTGAAATCTAACTTCCAGGAATTTACCTAACAATGTTGAATGCAATCCATACAAAATATAACTACCACAAAGTTTTTAAAAGAAAAAGCTAAAAAATAAAATTTATCAATATTGGATACACAATCATACATTAAATACATTGATGTATATTTAATAATTTTTAAATATGATATAATTTTAAGTGACAGTAAATTAATGATGAGGATTTAGATTAAAAAGTTTAGAAGCTGAGCATGAAAACCGGCTAAGCTTTGCAAAAGCCGGCTCCCTGTGTGTGACACCAGGCGGGGAAAATCCGCGAAAGTACACCGGCCCAGTGGGGCCCAACTGTGAAAAACTGTGAGTGTGACCTGTCTATGTCTGTCTACTATCCTCTTGCGTGAAACTCTTGCGAGTGGGGCAAAAAGAGGCTCCAGCAGAGCACGGCCGCTCCGCTTCGCTACGCGGCCGTGCACTCTTTCTAAGGAAAGAACTCCATTGCAACAAGAAGGAAAAATCACACTAAGAACAGCTCTATATCACAGAAGCAAACATTTCTCTCCGGACTGTCTTCTCTGTTGCATGCTCGGGCCTAAGATTTGACCCAGTGTGAGGCTTCATCCACGGAGGACTCCCCTCCCTTAGAGGCAAGTCAGCCCATCCAGAAAGGGAGGAGCGAGAGGAGTGTGCTGCCTGCATCATAAAGACAATGAATACCACCACAACACGTAGAAAAACCCACAATACAAGTGTGACAATGGGGAAACAACGCAGGCCAGCATCAGACATAGAGAATGAAGATGACAATTCTGAGGACCAGATAATGACCAACCAACTAATCAACCTCTCAGATAAGGACTTTAGACTATCAATATGGAAGATGCTCAACGGACTCCAAGAAACCATGGATCGAGTTGAACAGAACACTAATAAGAACCAAGAAAATATGAAGACAGAAATCACAAAACTCCAAACTGAAATTACATGTCAACTAACAGGACTGAAAAAGTCAGTAAACGAAGTGAATGACAAAATGGATAAGCTCTGGGACAGGGTATCAGAAGCTGAGAATAGACTTGGTGCTGTGGAAGATGAGATACATAACAATTCCATACAGCAGGAGAGATTGGACAAAAAACTTAAAGCAAATGAACAGACAATGGAAAAATTAGTCAAAGAATGGGAACAGATGAAAATAGAAGTCTATGATAAGATCAACAGAAACAACTTAAGAATCATTGGAGTCCCAGAGACCCAGGAAGAAAATTTCCAGGAAGAATCAACGGTCAAGAACATCATTAAAGAGAAACTTCCAGAGCTAAAGAATATATGTGATCAAATCCTGCATGCCCGAAGAGTACCAACCAAAAGAGACCCCAGAAAAACCACCCCAAGACACATCCTAGTCACAATGACAAATCCCACAGATAGAGACAGAATTCTGAAAACAGCAAGATCAAAAGGGGAAATCACGTTCAAGCAAGCTTCCCTGAGATTTACAGCAGACCTGTCACCAGAAACACTCAATGCCAGAAAGCAGTGGTGGGATATTGTGACAAGACTGAATGAAATGAGTGCTTCACCCAGAATACTATACCCAGCAAAACTCACTTTCCGGTTTGACAGAAGAATACATGGCTTCACAGAAAAAAACAGCTCAGAAACTTCACAGACACAAAACCAGTCTTAAGAGAAAAACTGAAAGACCTAATCTAAGACAAGACTACCCAAAAGACACACCAAATTTTGAAATAAAGATGGCGTTAAATCCCAGGACAATTCTTTCTCTCAACATCAATGGACTAAATGCACCAGTTAAGAGACACATAGTGGCTAAATGGATCAAAAAACTCAATCCAACCTTCTGCTGCCTACAAGAAACGCACCTGAATAGTCAGAACAAACATAGACTCAAAATAAAAGGCTGGAGAAAAATTATCCAAGCAAACAACACCCATAAAAAAGCTGGAGTGGCCATACTAATATCAGATAATGCAAACTTTATACTCAGGAAGGTGGTAAGGGACAAAGATGGACATTTTATATTTATCAAGGGGTATGTAGAGCAGGAAGAATTCACTCTCCTAAACATATATGCACGGAATGAGGGGCCAGCAAAATATTTAATACAACTATTGAAAAATCTGAAAAATAATATCAACAACAACACAATAATTGTGGGGGACCTTAACACGGCTTTGTCAACACTGGATAGGTCAACCAGACTGAAACCCAACAAGAATATACTAGACCTGAGGAGAGAAATGGAAGAAAGAGGCCTAGTGGATATATATAGGACACTCCATCCCAAGAAACCTGGATACACATTCTTCTCCAATGTACATGGGACATTCTCCAGGATAGACTACATGCTGGCACATAAAACATACCTCCATAAGATCAAGAGGATAGAAATTTTGCAGACTACCTTCGCTGACCACAAGGCTCTGAAATTATTTGTGAACTCCAAAGGGACTCAGAAGAAACACTTTAACACCTGGAAGTTAAACAGCCTCATGCTCAATAACCAGTGGGTCCGAAATGAAATCAAGGAGGAAATAAAAAGGTTCCTGGAAACAAATGACAATAAAGACACAAACTATCAGAACTTATGGGACACAGCAAAAGCAGTACTGAGAGGAAAATTTATAGCTTTGCAAGCACACATCAGGAAGGAAGAAGGAGCTTACCTGAGTAGCTTAATGACATAGCTAATAGAACTAGAAAATGCTCAACAAAAGGACCCAAGAATAGGAAGACAGAAGGAAATAACAAAGCTGAGAGCAGAAATCAACGAAGTGGAAACTCAAAAAACAATCCGAAAGATCAACGAAAGCAGAAGTTGGTTCTTTGAAAAAATAAACAAGATTGATAGACCACTGGCAAACCTAACAAAGAAAGAGAGAGAGAGAAACTTGATAACTCGTATCGGGAATGAAAAAGGAGAGATCACTACTGATATGACAGAGATTCAAAGGGTAATCAGAAACTACTTTGAAAAACTCTACGCCACTAAAAATGAGAACCTGGAAGAAATGGATAAATTCTTGGACTCTTATAATCTTCCACGGTTGAAGGAAGAGGATGTAACATATCTAAACACCCCCATCACCATTGATGAAATTAAAACAGTAATCAAATGTCTGCCGAAAATCAAAAGCCCAGGTCCAGATGGATTCACTAATGAATTCTATCAAACTTTCCAAGAGGAACTACTGTCAATCTTGGCAAGACTCTTTCATGAAATTGAACAAACAGAAACACTTCCAAATAGCTTTTATGAAGCCAACATCACCTTGATACCTAAACCAGACAGAGACGCTACCAAAAAAGAAAATTACAGACTAATATCACTGATGAATGCAGATGCAAAGATCCTCAACAAAATCCTGGCAAATAGGATTCAATGCCTCGTTAAAAAGATCATCCACTACGATCAAGTAGGTTTCATCCCAGGAATGCAAGGCTGGTTTAACATCCATAAATCTATCAACATAATACACAACATCAATAACAAGAAAAATAAAAACCACATGATCATATCAATAGATGCAGAGAAAGCATTTGATAAGGTCCAACACCCATTCTTGATCAAAACTCTCAGCAAGATGGGAATGGACGGAACCTTTCTCAATATAGTGAAGGCCATCTACCACAAGCCAGTGGCAAATATTATCCTCAATGGAGAAAAACTGAAAGCCTTCCCTCTAAATTCTGGCACAAGACAAGGCTGTCCTCTCTCACCACTCCTATTCAATATAGCACTGGAAGTACTTGCTATAGCGATTAGGCAAGAAAAGGGTATCAAGGGAATCCAGATAGGAAAGGAAGAAGTCAAGCTCTCACTGTTTGCAGATGACATGATACTCTACTTAGAAAACCCTAAAGACTCTATCAAAAAGCTTCTAGAAACAATAGACTCATATAGCAAGGTGGCAGGCTACAAAATTAACACACAAAAATCAATGGCCTTTCTATACACCAATAGTAATAAGGATGAAATGGATATTAAGAAAACAACCCCATTCACAATAGTGGCACACAAACTCAAATATCTTGGAATCAACTTGACTAAATATGTGAAGGACCTATACAAAGAAAACTATAAAACTCTGCTCCAAGAAATAAGAGAGGACACACGGAAATGGAAACGCATACCCTGCTCATGGATTGGCAAGATTAACATCATCAAAATGGCAATACTCCCCAAGGCATTATACAGATTTAATGCCATCCCTCTAAAGATACCCATGACATTCTTCAAAGAAGTGGATCAGACACTTTTGAAATTCATTTGGGACAATAAACACCCTCGAATAGCTAAAGCAATCATTGGGAAAAAGAATATGGGAGGAATTACTTTCCCCAACTTTAAACTGTACTACAAAGCAACAGTTATCAAAACAGCATGGTATTGGAATAAGGATAGGTCCTCAGATCAGTGGAATAGGCTTGAATACTCAGAAAATGTTCCCCAGACATACAACCACCTAATTTTTGATAAAGGAGCAGGAAATCCTAAGTGGAGCAGGGAAAGCCTCTTCAACAAGTGGTGTTGGCACAATTGGATAGCCACTTGCAAAAAATTGAACTTAGACCCCCAGCTAACATCATGTACGAAGGTAAAATCCAAATGGATTAAAGACCTCGATATCAGCCCCAAAACCATAAGATATATAGAACAGCACATAGGCAAAACACTCCAGGACATTACAGGCATCTTCAAGGAGGAAACTGCACTCTCCAAGCAAGTGAAAGCAGAGATTAACAGATGGGAATATATTAAGCTGAGAAGCTTCTGCACCTCAAAGGAAATAGTGCCCAGGATACAAGAGCCCCCCACTGAGTGGGAGAAACTATTCACCCAATACCCATCAGATAAGGGGCTAATCTCCAAAATATACAAGGCACTGACAGAACTTTACAAGAAAAAAACATCTAACCCCATCAAAAAATGGGGAGAAGAAATGAACAGACACTTTGACAAAGAAGAAATACACATGGCCAAATGACACATGAAAAAATGTTCCACATCACTAATCATCAGGGAGATGCAAATCAAAACAACGATGAGATACCACCTCACACCCCAGAGAATGGCACACATCACAAAGAATGAGAATAAACAGTGTTGGCGGGGATGTGGAGAGAAAGGAACTCTTATCCACTGCTGGTGGGAATGCCATCTAGTTCAGCCTTTATGGAAAGCAATATGGAGATTCCTCCAAAAACTGGAAATCGAGCTCCCATACGACCCAGCTATACTACTCCTAGGAATATACCCTAAGAACACAAAAATACAATACAAAAATCCCTTCCTTACACCTATATTCATTGCAGCACTACTTACCATAGCAAGACTCTGGAAACAACCAAGATGCCCTTCAACAGACGAATGGCTAAAGAAACTGTGGTACATATACACAATGGAATATTATGCAGCTGTCAGGAGAGATGAAGTCATGAAATTTTCCTATACATGGATGTACACGGAATCTATTATGCTGAGTGAAATAGTCAGAGAGAGAGAGAAAAACGCAGAATGGTCTCACTCATGTATGGGTTTTAAGAAAAATGAAAGACACCCTTGTAATAATAATTTTCAGACACAAAAGAGAAAAGAGCTGGAAGTTCCAGCTCACCTCAGGAAGCTCACCACAAAGAGTGATGAGTTTAGTTAGGGAAATAACTACATTTTGAACTGTCCTAATAATGAGAATGTATGAGGAAAATGGAGAGCCTGTCTAGAGTACAGGCGGGGGTCGGGTGGTGCGAAGGGAGACTTGGGACATTGGTGATGGGAATGTTGCACTGGTGATGGGTGGTGTTCTTTACATGACTGAAACCCAAACACAATCATGTATGTAATTAAGGTGTTTAAATAAATTAAAAAAAAAGTTTAGAAGCTAATGCTGGAAAATATGAAGACTATCTTTTCTCAGAACTGTACTTATTTTTAAGTGTTTAATTCAATATTATAGATTTTTAAAATGGCTTTAAAAGGACATTATTTAAGAATGACACAAAATTTGCAAGGCTGGAGTGGTGGTGAGGAGAGTAAGGCATCTATCTGCCTTGCTGCCGCTAGCCTAGGTCGAACCGCAATTTGATCCCCTGGCATACCATATGGTCCCCCAAGCCAGGAGTGATTTCTGAACACATAGCCAAGAGTAACCCCTGAGTGTCACCAGGTGTGCCCCCCTGCCAAAAAAAAAACAAAAAACAAAGAAAAAAGTAATGACAAAATTTCATACATCTGCACATTTATTATCGTACCAATTTTGTGAGGGTTTTCATTATATGTCTGTGAGTGTATAAGGAAAAGAAAAGTATTAATAGTATGTATTTTAGTTTTTCTGGAGCCACATCTAGTGGTACTCATGGTTCTCTGCTCAGAGATCACTACTGGTAAGATTCAAGAAAACATTTGGGGTAAGAACCCAGGTGAGCCACATAAAAGACAAGAACTCCAGGCTTTCTTTCTATATTCCTCTTACCTAAAACCATTAATACTATTTTCTATAAGTGTTGAAAGAAGAATTTCCTTTTTTCTTTTACTTTTTTTTTTGTGCACTGTTCCTGGAGGTACTGCAATACCAGGTCGATGCGTGGAATGGATTGAGCAAGCTCCTATTCCAGTTGCTAGTGCCATAAAATCCATTTAATATATTGTCGTCAGATAGATGACATATTAGATATTCAACTGATAAGAACAGATACTACACTTGATCTTAGCCAAATGGCCAAGAAGCAATAATTTTCTTTTTTCTAATCATGTTTTTCTGTATTTGAATTTCTTATTTTTTTCAGAAAACTTCTAATAATGTTTAATCACTCTATTTAAAAATCATATTATTAATATTACAGTTGGGTTTTTTACATTAAATATTTTTCATGATTTAGTTTTAGTCATACAATGTAAAACACCCTTCACCAGTGCATATTTCCCACCACCATTGTCACCAGTTTCCCTCCTGACTTCCCCTACCTTATTTCTTCTGCCTCTTTGTATCTGTCTCTGTATCTTTCTCTTTCTCTGTCTCTGTCTTTTCTCTCTCTCCTCTCTCTCAATTTCTTTCTTCTTTTTCCCCTTTTAGACACTGTGATTTACAGTATTGTTACTGAAGGGGTATAATGCCTATAACTATATCTCTTTCAAAACCCTGAAAAATAATATGAAAAACATTAATTTTTCTTATACAAATATGAAAGAGAAAAAAGATATTAATAAACAATCCCACTCACAATCGTGCCTCAGAAAATCAACTACCTGAAGTCAACTTAACTAAAGAGGAGAAAGATCTGTACAAAGAAAACTACAAAACATTGCTTCAAGAAATGAAAGAAAGAAAGAAAGAAAGAAAGAAAGAAAGAAAGAAAGAAAGAAAGAAAGAAAGAAAGAAAGAAAGAAAGAAAGAGAGAGAGAGAGAGAGAGAGAGAGAGAGAGAGAGAGAGAGAAAGAAAGAAAGAAAGAAAGAAAGAAAGAAAGAAAGAAAGAAAGAAAGAAAGAAAGAAAGAAAGAAAGAAAGAAAGAAAGAAAGAAAGAAAGAAAGAAAGAAAGAAAGAAAGAAAGAAAGAAAGAAAGAAAAAGTAATTAAAGAAATAAAAGAGGACACAGGAAATGGAAACACATGCCTTTGAAAACTGGAAGAATTAAAATGACATTACACCCCAAAGCATTGTACAGATTTAATCAGTCCCTAAAGGATATCCATGATATTTTTTAAAGAAATAGAAAAAACACTCCTTAAATTCAGAAATAACAATAAATGTCTACAAATAGCTAAAGCAATTCTTGGAGAAAATAAGATTGGAGGCATCACTTACCCCAAATCAAACTGTACTATAAAGTGGTAGTCATTAAAACAGCATGGTATTGGAATAAAGATAGATTCTCAGATCAGTGAAATAGAACTGAAATACTAAGACAGATTCCCAAGTAGATTAGATGATAAGTTAATTTTTTATAAAGAAGCAAAAATAATGAAGTGGAGTAAGAAAAGCTTCTTCAACAGGCGGTGTTGGGAAAACTGGTCAATTATGTGCAAAACAAGGGACTCAGACCTTTTTATAAAACCATGTCCAGAGGCCAGTGAGGTGGCACTAGAGGTAAGGTGTCTGCCTTGCAAGCCCTAGCCAAGGAAGGACCACGGTTCGATCCCCCAGTGTCCCATATGGTCCCCCCAAGCCAGGGGCAATTTCTGAACGCTTAGCCAGGAGTAACCCCTGAGCGTCAAATGGGTGTGGCCTGAAGGAAAAAAAAAAACTATGTCCAAAGATAAAATAAAAATGAATTAAATACCTTGCTATCAAACCTGAACTCCTTGGTACATCAAGAAAAACTTGGGAAAAGAAAACTGCGTGACATTGATGCTAAAGCATCTTCAAGAATGCAACACAATGACCATTCATATGGAGGCAAAGATGAGATGAGTCTCAATAATGAGAGCACAAAAAATTAATAAGCTTTTGTACATCAAATGACCAAAAAATGAGATCACCAACATAATGGGAGATATTCTTCTTCTAATACTAATCTGACAAATGTTTAGTGTTTCAGTTATATAAGGCACTGGTGGAGGTTAACAAGAAAAAAATTAAATGGGTAGAAGATATGAACAGAAATTTCCTCAAGGAGAAAATACAGATAGTCAAAAGCACATGAAAAAGTACTTGATATCATTAATTATTAGAGAGATGCAAATCAACACAAGAATAAAATATTACCTCAAACCACAGACTGACATACTTCAAGAATAAGAACTATCAGTGCTAGTTTGGATGCTGGGAGAAAGGAACTCTCATTTATTAATGAGATGGGAATGGTGGGAATGTAGACTGGCCCAATCTTCTTGAAAAATAATATGAACCCTTCTAAAAAAACCTAAATATTGAGTTTCCATTCAAAACAGCAGTACCACTTCTGGGAATATACCTGCAGGGCCCAAAATACACAATACAGAAAAGGAATCTGCATTCCTATGTTAATTGCAACTCTGTTCAGAATTGCCAGAATCTAGATATAAGCCAACTCTCCAATAACTTGAGTAGATAAGGAAATGAGTGGATAAAATAAAAGCTATGGCACATCTACACAATTAAATACTATGTCGTTTTTTAGGAAAAATGGAGTCATGATAATTACTTATACATGATTATACATGAACCATAATATGCTGAGTGAAATGAGTCAGAGGGAGAGGGACAGACATTGAGTGACCACATTTATCTGTGGTATATTAACTAGAAAACATAGTAAATAAATAGCAATATAAAACATAGTATGATAATAATAATAATACCCAAATATCATAGAAATAACTGGGGAGGGCACATATATAGTTAAGACAGGAAAGGGACCATTATGCCAATAATGGTTGGAAATGATCACTCTGGACAAGAACTGGGAACTGAATGGAAGTAAAATGATATTCATGATACCCCTTTAGTTTTGAAAGTCACAGTGCATAAAAGGGGAAATACAAAAAGAAGAAAAGTGTCTGTGACAGAGAGAGAATGGGAAGAGGGTAGATAGAAGTGTAATTGAAGAAACTGGTGGAAGGAAATGAACACTGGTGTTAGAACATTACATAACTGAAATTCAACTATCAATTAATATTTAACTCTATCTCATGGAGATTAAATTTTTAAAAATTAACAGAAGATAGACTCCTGTTTCTTTTTATTTTTATGTCATGTTATTTATTGCCACTTTATTTTTTAATAGTTTATTTGTGTACCTTGGTTACAAAGTTGTTTGTAGTTGGGTTTCAGTCATAAAATGTACACCCCCCCCTTAATCAGTATAACTTTCCCATCACCGATATTTCCTATTTCCATCCTCTCCCTCCCCCTGCCTGTCTTCAAGACAAGCATTCTATTTTATTCTGCCATTGTCTTGGGAGTTGTTAGAGTACTTATTTCTCTGTGCTCATCAATCTGTTCTAAGCTTCATATCATAAGCTGGTCCTTTCAGTCTTCATCTCTATTGTTCCTAGGTATTACCATACTGTCTTTTATTTTTCAGAAATCCCACAGATGAGTGAGACTATTCTAAGTCTATCTCTCTCCCTCTGACTTATTTCACTCAGCATAATAGTCTCCATGTCCACCCATGTATAGGTAAATTTCATGACTTCATTTTTCCTAACATCTGCATAGTATTCCATTGTGTAGATGTACTACTGTTTCTTTAGCCACTACTTTGTTGGGCACCTGTGTTGTTTCCAGATTCTGGCTATTATAAATAGAGCTGCAATGGACATAGAAGTGTAGAGGGCACTTTTGTATTGTATTTATGAGTTCCTAAGGTATATCCCTAGGGGTGGTATTGCTGGATCATATTGGGACTCAAGTTCCAGTTTTTTTTTTTTTTTTGAAGAATATCCATATTGTTTTTAAAAAAGGCTAGACTAGGCGGCATTCCCACCAGCAGTGAATAAGAGTCCCTTTCTCCCAACATCCACACCAGCAATGGTTGTTTTGTTTTTCATCATGTGTACCACTCTCTGTGGTGTGAGATGATACCTCATTGCGGTTATGATTTGCATTTTCCTGATGATTAGTTATATGGAGCATTTTATCATGTGCCTTTTGGCCATCTGCATTTCTTTGAGGAAATGGCTGTTCATTTCTTCTCCCCATTTTATTATGGGGTTAGATTTTTTTTTCTTGTTAAGCTCTGTCAGTTACTGGTATATTTAAGATATTGGCCCTTTATCTGATGGCTACTGGGTGAATAATTTCTCCCATTCTATGTATGTCCTTTGTGTCCAAGTCACTGTTTCTTTTGAGGTGCAGAAACTTCTGTTTTTGTAATAATATCTTTATTTAAACATGTGATTACTAACATAATTGTAGTTGGGTTTCAGTCATAAAAAGAACACCCCCTCACCAGTGCAACATTTCCATCACCATTGCTTATGTCCCTACACACACACACACACACACACACACACACACACACACACACACACACACACCTGTATTCAACTTCACATTTTTTTAATATAGTCCTATTTGTTTATTTCTGCTTCCACTGGTTTGGATAGTGGTGTTTCCCCCTTAATATGCCTTTAGTCTCAATGTCATGGAGTGTTTTGCCTTCGTTGTCTTTTATATACCTTATGATTTCAGGTCTAATTCAAGGTCTTTAATCCATTTTGATATGACCATTGTGCATGGTATTAGATGGAGGTCTGTGTTTACCTTTTTACATGTATTGCCACTTTCTTACAAATGATCATTCATCTCTTCAATCCTTGCTCCACAATGCCTCTTCTTACCCTTTCTTTTTTTGGGGGGGCCACACCCATTTGATGCTCAGAGGTTACTCCTGGATAAGTGCTCAGAAATTGCCCCTGGCTTGGGGGGACCATATAGGATGCCGGGGAATCTAACCACGGTCCTTCCTTGGCTAGCACTTGCAAGGCAGACACCTTACCTCTAGCACCACCTCGCTGGCCCCATCTTACTCTTTCTTTTATAATGAGTTCAGTCTTTGCTCAAATGGTAAAAGAAATGGATGCCTCTACATTCCATGTTCCCATATAAAACTTTGTTATTCACTTTATTCAGCTTTATAACATTTGGAAATTTTATTCATTCAACATTTTCCGCTTGCATTGAATTTTTATGAAAACAAACTTTAATAGCTAAACAAATTACCATATATATCAATGTTTATTTCTTTGCATATCTAGTTGGTATTTTGATGATATCTTTTTGGTTTTGTTCTATTTGTTTCTTAAAATTAACTACAGTTACTATCTTTCTTCTAGTACTTTGTCTACATTTAAAATTTTTTATTTCAGGTTGGTACACTAGAGGTAGAATTGCAGTAGTAACAGAATTATTTGAAAACCCCTGAATTACATAGATAAATTGAATTATTGAAATGTTTGAAGTTAGATTTATACTTCATAGCAGATGCCATTTAAATGTCTATATTACAATACAACAAAAATTGTGCTGTATCAGTTATGTAATTATTATTTTAAACAGAAAATGTAAATAGCATTCAATTTGCACTGCCCTTATTCCTAATAAAGTTAAATATATTTATATGTCTATCTGACATTGTTATTAATTCCTTTGTGATAGAACTAATATATTTTAACTCTTTGCTCTTGATAGCTGATTTCTTTAACTAAATTATGGAGGAATCTTAAAAGATTGACAAATATGCTAAAATTTTCTAAAATTTTCTAATAGCCTATTGACTGCATAAGGGGTTTTACATTTTTATGTAGACAAAAATCTATCAATTTTTATTTAGAGTATCCCATTTAATTTGCTTATTCAGTGGTCTAATCTTGTTGAGATAATATGAAAGATAAAATATAAAGCAAAAAATTACCTTTTTATTTATATACTTTTGATTACAATTCAGAGATCAGACATATGCTCCTTTGAGGAAGCAGGGTAGAAGATAGTAGTTTATTTTTATTTTACAAATATCATGTAGGAACCAAAAAAGAAATTTAATAACCTGAGTCCTAATATTTTTCTTAAAATGATCTCTGATTATTACTGTAGTTTCAAAAAACTTGCTGATGCTTTAGTCCCAAAATGCCATAGAGCTCTTGCTCTGAGGTCCTATAATTAGTGAATATGACTACAAGCCCCAGAATCACACCACTCACATATGCTTACATCTTTCTCTTATACTTCCAAACAGCCATTTCTTTCCCTGCCCCTTTACTCACATTTCTTATTCATTGTTTGTAGAAAGCAAACAAACTATTAAAGTGTCTGCTCTAATTTTTGTTTTGCTCTTTCTCTCTATACTAAGGGTCAGGGGGTTACAGAGTCTGGGGCACGATCCAATAAAAGCAGATTTGGCTTGGAGGTAACTGAATTGAGTTGAAGTTAAGTGGGGCAAATAGTAGGAACAGTTTTAGTTTAAGTAGTTTTCTTTGGAATAGTGTAGATGAAGAGCCCTTTGTAATAGAGCAGCTTTGTGCATTAGCAGTTGAAAATGCCAAGGAAGCAGAACAAATAGCAAGTACTAAAGCAGTTCTGAGAAAAAGGAGATCACCAAGGACCAGGGTGTGCTAATTACATGCTATAAGAGCCTGCAATTATAAACCCATAGATATGCAAATAAATGCTGCTGGCACAGCACAGAGGTCCACAAAGCCATTTATCTATGACCTTGATAAATGGACAGGAAGAAAAACATATTTGTTTATAAATTTATTTAGAGTCCGCACTAATATCTCTAACTACTCCCTTCTTCTGGGGCCAGTTACAGAATGAAGAGAGTCAGTCTGTAAGACTGAATTTCCATATTCATTAGTTTCTGACCTAGGTGGCTGGAGGTTTATAAGAGGCTAAGCAGGACTCCTTTGATTGGGAGTAGCTGAAAGTCATTTCCCCATGGCACTCTTTAACTGAATAAATGGGAAATGAGGTGACATCTGTTCCTGCCACCCAGATCCAAGTTATAACTAATTAATGGGCATTTCCTGTGTGTTTGGCAGAGAGCCCCCACCACCACCACCAACACAGACACACAACACACACACAAAGATTGCTGACTACCAGCATTGCTTTAGTCTTCTGGAATTAAGGGTTGAAATCTTAGGGAAGGTTTTGCCCATAGGATGATTCTCACAAGAATTGAGACAGGCATAACTGCGATCATACTTTCTTTTGTTTGTTTATTTTGCTACAGGGGTTACTGCTGGCTCTGCTCTCAAAAATCACTCCTGGCAGGCCCCAGGAACGATATGGGATTCCAGGACTCAAAATCGGTCCGTCCCTGGTGGCCGTGTGCAAGGCAAACGCCTTGCTGCTGTGCTATCACTCGGGCCCCTGTGATCATACTTTTACTCACAGTCGTGTTCATGCTCATGCATCTAAGTGAGAAGGGTTGAAGCTTGCACATATAACTACTTAGAGCCTTAGAGCTCTAGGTTCCTGAGATTATGAGTCATCTGACCTGTAGAACCCATGAGAAAATGTCATCACCTAGATTTTCAAACTTACTGTTAAATAAAAAATCCAAACCTCGTTCATTTCAAAGGTCTAATTGACTGTATTAAATGATTCATGAATTCCATGCAGTGAGTAGAAAGTTGTTTCAAGAAACTGTACAAAAGTGTAGGGTTTTCAAGTCAGAGTTAGGATGTCCAATTTGCCAGAAAATAAAGTAAAAAGTTTCAACTAGTAAATGTCAGTACTGGAGGATCTTAAGCAAATTTCCTCCTACAACTGACCAAAACATCATGATTAGTTAGCTTAAATTTCCTTTTCAGGGAGAGACTGAAACTACAGATATGAAGTCCTGATGAGTCTATATATAAACTTTAGCCAGTGACTTTGTAAAAATAACATGTAAATCAATAAGAATGAGATTAAGGAACAAAGAGTAAGTAAAAGTGAGCCTGCTATTTTAATAATACTTTAATAATGTAATTATGTATGAACATAATATTAAAATTAGCATAAAAATGAGTCTACAATTGCATTGATAAGATTTTGAATTATGAATAATTAAGTCATTCCATAATAAAACCTCTCTGGAAACAACTATAGGCAAAGAAACTCCAAGTTATTTATTTTTTTTTTTTTTGTGGTTTTTGGGTCACACCCGGCAGCGCTCAGGGGTTATTTCTGGCTCCAGGCTCAGAAATTGCTCCTGGCAGGCACGGGGGACCATATGGGATGCCGGGATTTGAACCGATGACCTCCTGCATGAAAGGCAAACGCCTTACCTCCATGCTATCTCTCCGGCCCCACCAAGTTATTTTTTTAATTTAAACACTAAGGTTGCAAGGTTGTTCATAATACAGTTTTCCTTATTTATATATAACATATAATTTATATTTTGACTATATTGGCTTATATATCTTTCACAGTAGTATTTTAGGTACATATTAACATTGAATCAGGGGAATTCCCATCACCATATTTGTCCTCATAATACAGTTTTCTAACAGGTAATGTTCATTATTCAGTTATAGTTTTATATATAGTTATGTATAGTTTTATATATACATATACACAACATATAACAACCTTCACCAGTACACACTTTCTATCACCAATACTAACAGTGTCCCTCTCACCTTCCCTGATAACCTTTTTCTCCCACCCACTCTCCCTGCATGCTTCTGGGGCAATTCTCTCTCTCTCTCTCTCTCTCTCTCTCTCTCTCTCTCTCTCTCTCTCTCTCTCTCTCTCTCTCTCTCTCTCTCTCCTTCTCTCTCTCTCTTTCTCTGTCTCACTTTTTCTCTCTCGCTCTCTCTTACTCTCTTTTTTAATGATATTGTGCTTTTTACAACTGCAAATAAAGGGTTGTTATGAGTGTCCTTTCCATATTAAACCTTCTCTACTCCAACTATAACTCTCCACTTTGTAGCAAGATACCTACCATGGAATGGTCCTCCTATTTTCATCTCTATTGCCTCTGGATATCATTCCCACACTGTCCTTTATTTTCCTATGTCCCAGTGATGAGTGATATTATTCTATGCGTATCTCTTTCCCTCTGACTCATTTTGCTCAGCATAATACTCTCTGTGTCCATCCATGTATAAGCAAAATTTATGACTTCATTTTTTCTAATGGCTGCATAGTATTCTATTGTGTAGATACTCCACAGTTTCTTTAGCCACTCATCTGTTGTCCAGGTACCTGGGATGCTTCCAGATTCTGGCTATTCTAAATAGTGCTATGATGAACATAGGAGTGCAGGTGGCATTTTGTATTGAGTTTTTGTGTTCCTAGGTTATATTTTTAGGAGGGTATTACTGGATCATAAGGAAGCTCAATTTTTAGTTTTTTAAGGAATTTTAAGGAATATCCATATTGTTTTCCATTTCACCAGCAATGCCTGCTTTTATTATTTTTTAAGTGTACCATTCACTGTGATGTGATATGATACATGATTGTTGTTTTGATTTGCATACATTTGATTATTATGTGGAGAATCTTTTTATGTGCCTTTTGGCACACATTTATATATGTGTATGTATGTATGTATGTATATATATATATATATATATATATATATATATATATGCCAATATAAACACCTGGTGGTGCTCAGAAGTCATTCCTGTCTCTGTGCTTAGAAATCGCTCCTGGCAGGCACAAGGGACCATATTGGATTCTGGGGATTTGAACCAACCATCTGTCCTGAATCAGCTGCATGCAAGGCAAAAGCCTACCGGCCATCTATATTTTTTCTTTGAGGAAATGTCTGTTCATCTCTTCTCTCCATTTTTTATGGAGTTAGTTATTTTTTGTTGTTCAGTTCTATCAGTATCTTATATATCTTAGACATTAGCCTTTTATCAGATGGATATTAGGTGAATAGTTTCTTTCATTCCATAGGTAGCCTTTTTATTCTAGATACTGTTTCTTTTGAAGTTCAGAATCTTCTCAGTTTAATGTAGTCCCATTTGTTTATTTCTGCTTCCAATTACAGCAGTGTTTCCTACTTGAAGATGCCTTTAGTTGCAATGTCATAGTATTTTTTTTCTTATTTTTCCTCTATGTATCTTATGGTTTGATTTGACCTTTGTGCATGGTATTAAAGAGAGGTCTGAGTTAACCTTTTCTCATGTAATTGACCAGTTGTCCCAACACCACTTGTTGAAGAGGCTTTCCTTGCTCCAACTTGTATTTGTTGCCCCTTTATTAAATATTAATTGGCTGTATACCTGGGTGTCAGTCTCAGAATACGAAAGTCTATTTCATTGATCTGTGAATCTGTCTTTATTCCAATCATGCAGTTTTAATTAATATTGCTTTATAGTACAATTTAAAGTTGGGGAACATGATGCCTCCAACCTTTATCCCAAAGTTTTCTTTATCTATTTTTGAGTGTTCATTATTCAAATAAATTTCGGGAGTTTTGATCCACTTCTTTGAAAAATGTCATTGATATTCTTAGAGGGATTGCATTAAATCTATACAATTATTTGTGAAGTATTGCCATTTTAATGGTATTAATCCTCCCTAACCATGAGCAAGATGTATGTTTCCATTTTCTTGTGTCCTCTTTCATTTTTTGAAGCAGTATTTTATATTTCTTTGTATTGCTCTTTTATTTATTTAGTTAAGTTGACTCCAAGGTACTTGATTTTCTGAGGCACTATTGTGAATGGGGGCTGTTTTTGAATTGTCTTTTTCTTCTCTTTCACTATTTGTATATAAAAATGTCATGGATATTTGATTGCTACTTTTGTAGCCTGCCACTTTCTTATAGAAACCTATAGTTTCTAGAACATATTTGGTAGTCTTTAGAATTTTATATATATAGTATCATGTTACTGCAAACAATGAGAGCTTGACTTCTTTCCTATGTGTATGCCTTTGATATCTTTTTCTTGCCTAATTGCTATGGCAAGTACTTCCAGTACTATGTTGAATAGAAGAGACAAGAGGCAGCAAACTTATCTTGTGTCAGAACTTAGAGGAAAGGATTTTAGTTTTTCTGCATTTAATATAATATTTGCCATGGGATTCAAAAATGGCTAGACTATATTGAGAAAAATTCTTTAATTTTGATCTTGCTAAGGTTATTTATCATGAATATGTGTTGGACTTCTCCAAATGCTATTCTACGTATATTGATATTATGATCATGTGGTTTTTATTTTTCCTTTCGTTGATATGGTATATTGCATTAATTGTCTTGCATATGTTAACCATCCTATGTGAACCCTATTTGGTTATGATATTTGATCTTCTTGATGAAAAGAAGGGGCTGGCGAGGTGGCGCTAGAGGTAAGGTGTCTGCCTTGCAAGCGCTAGCCAAGAAAGGACCGCGGTTCGATCCCCTGGAGTCCCATATGGTCCCCCCAAGCCAGGGGCAATTTCTGAGCACTTAGCCAGGAGTAACCCCTGAGCATCAAACGGGTGTGGCCCGAAAAGCCAAATAAAAATGAAGAGGAGGAGATTACTAAACTACAGAAATTCAAAAGGGTAATCAGAGATTACCTTGAAAAACTCTATGCCACAAAACAAGAGAAACTGGAAAAAAAATAGATAAATTCTTGGATTCCTACAAACTCTCAAGGATGAACCAGGATTATTTGGCATATCTGAACAGACCTATCACTATTGAGAAAAGTAAAATGAAAATCAAAAAATCTTTCCAAAAACAAAAGACCAAGACCAGGCCCAGATATATTCACTAGCAAATTCTTTCAAAACTTTCAAAAGAATCTATTTCTAATCCTTCAGGTTCCAGGAAATTGAAGAAACAAAAACACTCCCAAATAGTTTTTATGAAGTTATCATCACCCTGATACCAAAATCAGACAGAAATCACACACACACACACACACACACACACACACACACACACAAGTACAAACTAATATTCTTGGTAAACACATCCTCAACAGATCCTAAAAAATAAGATCCAATGGCTCTCCACCACAATTTCAAGGTGTGGTGAGATTCTGCATAGTTTTCCCATTGTGAACTGTGATGTACAGTACTCTTAATTAGTGTGGTGGTACAGTTCCTTAACTGGAGAAGTGTACAGCCTTTCTGCTTTGCTTTGTCACTTAGCTTTTGCTGGTCTAACTCCACTGAGCTCAAGCTGGGAATTTTCCGATTTTAAGTTTCATGCCATTCTGAGTGCCACCAAACAGACACCCTCTTCTGCCTTAGTCCTTGGTGGTGGGAATCACTTACCTTGCGATGCTGTCCAGGGTGCCACAAAATAGACCCTCAGTTCTGCCTCAGTTCTTTGAAATTCAAAGAAACTAAGCCTGCTTCAAATTAAAAAGAAATTACTGAAATCATCAAATAAATAAGCCAAAAAATAGTATTTTCCATTAAATGGTTCTAAACACTATGAGCACAAGGTTCAAAAAGAGTTCAACACTAGACAATGTATATGATCATATTTTTCAGAAAGTAAAATGTCTTCTTTAATTTTGTGAAGTAAAAAGAATTTTTTCTTAAAATATATATTAGCCAGCTTTGATTCTATTTGTCTCAAAATATAGTGCTACTAAAGTAAAAGGTCTACAGAAAAAATGTTCACATCATTTCTTCCTTTGTAAAGTCAATTTCAGCCTGAGAAAATTGAATTAGCCTTCCTAGGGAGAAAGCATATTATTACTGAAATGACATCAACATGAGATTGTTTTGTGACCACTAAAAATGACCAAATTCTTTATTGGTAGGTCCTGTGTTGGCAGTTTAAATTGGCTACCATTTTCTATATGTAGTATCATTTAATAAAATTTAATGATCCTCTGGTTATAATAACTGAATATCACAATTAAATAACTTTTCTTATTTTTCTACTTATAAAGCTATATCAATGGACCTCTGATATAACTAAATATATTAATACTTTGTGATGAGACCTATTCATAGATTTATGTTTATATTAAATGATCAGTCTTATATTTTGTGGAAGTGTATTTGTCAATAATGGGTTTTGTTTATATTATAAAAATGATTATCTGTTTAAAGATGATAGTTTATTTCAACCTTATGTGAAAGAATGCAGAAATACATAGTCCAGCTGTAGTGTGAAGTTACTCTTTATCATCAGTGAAATAGACTCTATCATCATGTTCATTCTCTGTATTGTCTACATTCATTCTTTAGAGTGGGTCTTAAACGAGGTATGACCCAAAATGCAAAAATAAATTTTAAAATGTTTATGTAAATAACTCATTCGAATTATCTTTCCTTTTACATCGCTTCATATGAAAATTACTTCAGAAACCTGACGTTTTTTTTGGGGGGAGTCACACCCGGCTACACTCAGGGGTTACTCCTGGCTCTACACTCAGAAATCACTCCTGGCAGGCTCAGGGAACCTTTTGGGATGCCCAAATTTGAACCACCGTCCTTCTGCATGCAAGGCATATGCCCTATCTCCATGCTATCTCTTCGGTCCCCATAAGCCTGATTTTAAAATCTCAATTTAAAAAGTGGTCTTGTAGCTCCATGTCTTAGGATTTGGCATACAGTACTATTTATGTAGGTATAATTAATAAACAAAAACATTGATCTTTGTATTTGTTTTAGAACTACACTAAGCTGTACTCAAGGCATATTCCTACTTTTATGTTCAGGGATAAATTTGAAAATGCTTGGTGTACAATATGATTCTAGCACTCAAACCGGTTTAGCCATGTACATAGCAAGAGCCTTTCCTACTCTCTGGCCTTACATGTATTTTTAAGCTTAAGATTTTTCAAGAAGAGAGCATAAAAACCGGCTAACCTTTGCAAAAGCTGGCTCCCTGTGTGTGACACCAGGCGGGGAAAATCCGCAAAAGTACACCGGCCCAGTGGGGCTCAGCTGTGAAAGACTGTGAGTGTGACCTGTCTATGTCTGTCTACTGTCCTCTTGCGTGAAACTCTTGCGAGTGGGGCAAAAAGAGCCTCCAGAAACCTCGCTCGCCCAGACGCCATTTTCAGGGAGGGACTTCAGAGCATAAAAACCTGCTAACCTTTGCAAAAGCTGGCTCCCTGTGTGTGACACCAGGCGGGGAAAATCCACAAAAGTACACCGGCCCAGTGGGGCTCAGCTGTGAAAGACTGTGAGTGTGACCTGTCTATGTCTGTCTACTGTCCTCTTGCGTGAAACTCTTGCGAGTGGGGCAAAAAGAGGCTCAGAGGAGCACGGCCGCGTAGCGAAGCGGAGCGGCCGTGCACTCTTTCTAAGGAAAGAACTCCATTGCAACAAGAAGGAAAAATCACACTAAGAACGGCGCTATATCACAGAAGCAAACATTTCTCTCTGGACTGTCTTCTCTGTTGCATGCTCGGGCCTAAGATTTGTCCCAGTGTGAGGCTTCATCCACGGAGGACTCCCCTCCCTTAGAGGCAAGTCAGCCCATCCAGAAAGGGAGGAGCCAGAGGAGTGTGCTGCCTACATCATATAGACAATGAATACCACTACAACACGTAGAAAAACCCACAATACAAGTGTGACAATGGGGAAACAACGCAAACCAGCATCAGACATAGAGAATGAAGATGACAATTCTGAGGACCAGATAATGACTGAACAACTAATCAACCTCTCAGATAAGGACTTTAGACTAGCAATATGGAAGGTGCTCAACAGACTCCAAGAAACCATGGATCGAGTTGAACAGAACACTAATAAGAACCAAGAAAATATGAAGGCAGAAATGACAAAACTCCAAACTGAAATAACATGTCAACTAACAGGACTGAAAAAGTCAGTAAACGAAGTGAATGACAAATGGATAAGCTCTGGGACAGGGTATCAGAAGCTGAGAATAGACTTGGTGCTGTGGAAGATGAGATACATAACAATTCCATACAGCAGGAGAGATTGGACAAAAAACTTAAAGCAAATGAGCAGACAATGGAAAAATTAGTCAAAGAATGGGAACAGACGAAAATAGAAGTCTATGATAAGATCAACAGAAACAACTTAAGAATCATTGGAGTCCCAGAGACCCAGGAAGAAAATTTCCAGGAAGAATCAATGGTCAAGAACATCATTAAAGAGAAACTCCCAGAGCTAAAGAATATATGTGATCAAATCCTGCATGCCCGAAGAGTACCAACCAAAAGAGACCCCAGAAAAACCACCCCAAGACACATCCTAGTCACAATGACAAATCCCACAGATAGAGACAGAATTCTGAAAACAGCAAGATCAAAAGGGGAAATCACGTTCAAGCAAGCTTCCCTGAGATTTACAGCAGACCTGTCACCAGAAACGCTCAATGCCAGAAAGCAGTGGTGGGATATTGTGACAAGACTGAATGAAATGAATGCTTCACCCAGAATACTATACCCAGCAAAACTCACTTTCCGGTTTGATGGAAGAATACATGGTTTCACAGACAAAAAACAGCTCAGAAACTTCACAGACACAAAACCAGTCTTAAGAGAAAAACTGAAAGACCTAATCTAAGACAAGACTACCCAAAAGACACACCAAATTTTGAAATAAAGATGGCGTTAAATCCCAGGACAATTCTTTCTCTCAACATCAATGGACTAAACGCACCAGTTAAGAGACACAGAGTGGCTAAATGGATCAAAAAACTCAATCCAACCTTCTGCTGCCTACAAGAAACGCACCTGAATAGTCAGAACAAACATAGACTCAAAATAAAAGGCTGGAGAAAAGTTATCCAAGCAAACAACACCCATAAAAAAGCTGGAGTGGCCATACTAATATCAGATAATGCAAACTTTATACTCAGGAAGGTTGTAAGGGACAAAGACGGACATTTTATATTAATCAAGGGGTACGTAGAGCAGGAAGAATTCACTCTCCTAAACATATATGCACCGAATGAGGGGCCAGCAAAATATTTAATACAACTGTTGACAAATCTGAAAAATAATATCAACAACAACACAATAATTGTGGGGGACCTTAACACGGCTTTGTCAACACTGGACAGGTCAACCAGACTGAAACCCAACAAGAATATACTAGACCTGAGGAGAGAAATGTAAGAAAGAGGCCTAGTGGATATATATAGGACACTCCATCCCCAGAAACCTGGATACACATTCTTCTCCAATGTACATGGGACATTCTCCAGGATAGACTACATGCTGGCACATAAAACATACCTCCATAAGATCAAGAGGATAGAAATTTTGCAGACTACCTTCGCTGACCACAAGGCTCTGAAATTATTTGTGAACTCCAAAGGGACTCAGAAGAAACACTTTAACACCTGGAAGTTAAACAGCCGCATGCTCAATAACCAGTGGGTCCGAGACGAAATCAAGGAGGAAATAAAAAGGTTCCTGGAAACAAATGACAATCAAGACACAAACTCTCAGAACTTATGGGACACAGCAAAAGCAGTACTGAGAGGAAAATTTATAGCTTTGCAAGCACACATCAGGAAGGAAGAAGGAGCTTACCTGAGTAGCTTAATGACACAGCTAATAGAACTAGAAAATGCTCAACAAAAGGACCCAAGAATAGGAAGACAGAAGGAAATAACAAAGCTGAGAGCAGAAATCAACGAAGTGGAAACTCAAAAAACAATCCGAAAGATCAACGAAAGCAGAAGTTGGTTCTTTGAAAAAATAAACAAGATTGATAGACCACTGGCAAACCTAACAAAGAAAGAGAGAGAAACTTGATAACTCGTATCAGGAATGAAAAAGGAGAGATCACTACTGATATGACAGAGATTCAAAGGGTAATCAGAAACTACTTTGAAAAACTCTACGCCACTAAAAATGAGAACCTGGAAGAAATGGATAAATTCTTGGACTCATAATCTTCCACGGTTGAAGGAAGAGGATGTAGCATATCTAAACACCCCCATCACCATTGATGAAATTAAAACAATAATCAAATGTCTGCCGAAAAACAAAAGCCCAGGTCCAGATGGATTCACTAATGAATTCTATCAAACTTTCCAAGAGGAACTACTGCCAATCTTGGCAAGACTCTTTCATGAAATTGAACAAACAGAAACACTTCCAAATAGCTTTTATGAAGCCAACATCACCTTGATACCTAAACCAGACAGAGACGCTACCAAAATAGAAAATTACAGACCAATATCACTGATGAATGCAGATGCAAAGATCCTCAACAAAATCCTGGCAAATAGGATTCAATGCCTCGTTAAGAAGATCATCCACTACGATCAAGTAGGTTTCATCCCAGGAATGCAAGGCTGGTTTAACATCCGTAAATCTATCAACATAATACACAACATCAATAACAAGAAAAATAAAAACCACATGATCATATCAATAGATGCAGAGAAAGCATTTGATAAGGTCCAACACCCATTCTTGATCAAAACTCTCAGCAAGATGGGAATGGAGGGAACCTTTCTCAATATAGTGAAGGCCATCTACCACAAGCCAGTGGCAAATATTATCCTCAATGGAGAAAAACTGAAAGCCTTCCCTCTAAATTCTGGCACAAGACAAGGCTGTCCTCTCTCACCACTCCTATTCAACATAGCACTGGAAGTACTTGCTATAGCGATTAGGCAAGAAAAGGATATCAAGGGAATCCAGATAGGAAAGGAAGAAGTCAAGCTCTCACTGTTTGCAGATGACATGATACTCTACTTAGAAAACCCTAAAGACTCTATCAAAAAGCTTCTAGAAACAATAGACTCATATAGCAAGGTGGCAGGCTACAAAATTAACACACAAAAATCAATGGCCTTTCTATATACCAATAGTAATAAGGATGAAATGGACATTAAGAAAACAACCCCATTCACAATAGTACCACACAAACTCAAATATCTTGGAATCAACTTGACTAAATATGTGAAGGACCTATACAAAGAAAACTATAAAACTCTGCTCCAAGAAATAAGAGAGGACACACGGAAATGGAAACACATACCCTGCTCATGGATTGGCAGGATTAACATCATCAAAATGTCAATACTCCCCAAGGCATTATACAGATTTAATGCCATCCCTCTAAAGATACCCATGACATTCTTCAAAGAAGTGGATCAGACACTTTTGAAATTCATTTGGAACAATAAACACCCTCAAATAGCTAAAGAAATCATTGGGAAAAAGAATATGGGAGGAATTACTTTTCCCAACTTTAAACTGTACTACAAAGCAACAATTATCAAAACAGCATGGTATTGGAATAAGGATAGGTCCTCAGATCAGTGGAATAGGCTTGAATACTCAGAAAATGTTCCCCAGAGATACAACCATCTAATTTTTGATAAAGGAGCAGGAAATCCTAAATGGAGCAGGGAAAGCCTCTTCAACAAGTGGTGTTGGCACAATTGGATAGCCACTTGCAAAAAATTAAACTTAGACCCCCAGCTAACATCATGTACAAAGGTAAAATCCAAATGGATTAAAGACCTCGATATCAGCCCCAAAACCATAAGATATATAGAACAGCACATAGGCAAAACACTCCAGGACATTACAGGCATCTTCAAGGAGGAAACTGCACTCTCCAAGCAAGTGAAAGCAGAGATTAACAGATGGGAATATATTAAGCTGAGAAGCTTCTGCACCTCAAAGGAAATAGTGCCCAGGATACAAGAGCCACCCACTGAGTGGGAGAAACTATTCACCCAATACCCATCAGATAAGGGGCTAATCTCCAAAATATACAAGGCACTGACAGAACTTTACAAGAAAAAAACATCTAACCCCATCAAAAAATGGGGAGAAGAAATGAACAGACACTTTGACAAAGAAGAAATACGCATGGCCAAAAGACACATGAAAAAATGTTCCACATCACTAATCATCAGGGAGATGCAAATCAAAACAATGATGAGATACCACCTCACACCCCAGAGAATGGCACACATCACAAAGAATGAGAATAAACAGTGTTGGCGGGGATGTGGAGAGAAAGGAACTCTTATCCACTGCTGGTGGGAATGCTGTCTAGTTCAACCTTTATGGAAAGCGATATGGAGATTCCTCCAAAAACTGGAAATCGAGCTCCCATACGATCCAGCTATACCACTCCTAGGAATATACCCTAGGAACACAAAAATACAATACAAAAACCCCTTCCTTACACCTATATTCATTGCAGCTCTATTTACCATAGCAAGACTCTGGAAACAACCAAGATGCCCTTCAACAGACGAATGGCTAAAGAAACTGTGGTACATATACACAATGGAATATTATGCAGCTGTCAGGAGAGATGAAGTCATGAAATTTTCCTATACATGGATGTACATGGAATCTATTATGCTGAGTGAAATAAGTCAGAGAGAGAGAGAAAAATGCAGAATGGTCTCACTCATCTATGGGTTTTAAGAAAAATGAAAGACACCCTTGTAATAATAATTTTCAGACACAAAAGAGAAAAGAGCTGGAAGTTCCAGCTCACCTCAGGAAGCTCACCACAAAGAGTGATGAGTTTAGTTAGAGAAATAACTACATTTTGAACTGTCCTAATATTGAGAATGTATGAGGGAAATGTAGAGCCTGTTTAGGGTACAGGCGGGGGTTGGGTGGGGAGGAGGGAGATTTGGGACTTGGGTGATGGGAATGTTGCAATGGTGATGGGTGGTGTTCCTTTTATGACTGAAACCCAAACACAATCATGTATGTAATCAAGGTGTTTAAATAAAAAAAAAATTAAAAAAAAAAAGGAAAAAAAAAAAAGATTTTTCAAGAAAAGCAGCGCTGGTTTTTACATAAGAGTTATGTTGGGGGCCAGAGCAGTGTCGCAGTGGTAGGGTGTTTGCCTTGCATGCAGTTGACTTAGGACCTACCGTAGTTCGATCCCCTGGCGTCCATACGGTCCCCCAAGTTAGGAGCAATTTCTGAGCACATAGCCAGGAGTAACCCCAGAGCATCACCGGGTGTGACCCAAAAACCAAATAAAAGAGAGAGAAAGTTATGTTGGTACACCTAAAATGATCATAGTATTTAGAAAAACTTCAATTCTCATAAATGTTATTGTTCCTTTTGGGGGGCACTCCTAGCGACACCCAGGGGATGCTCCTGGCTCTGCGCTCAAAAATTGGTCAGGGATCCTATGGGATGCCAGTAATCGAACCCAGGTGCGTCCCAGGTCAGCCACTTGCAAGGAAAACACCCCACAGCTGTGATATTACATGTTAACCATGGTGGAAACCATAGATAGGAGCATCTCATCTACTTCTAAGAAGATTGTTATAGATACCTTTGTAAGTTTCTGGGCTATTCCTATCTATCCTGGAGCTTTCTAACATAATGTAGAGCAAGCCATTATTTTCTCTAAAGCAGAAAGCGTTTGCTTTAGGGAAGAACCATTACTTTATCAACTATACCTAAGCCTAATTATGGGCCTATAGAAATATTGAATTTTTTTGTAGAGCTTGTTTTTCATTGTTTTGTTTCTCTCTTTTTTTCATGCTTTATCAAGCAGTTCAGAATGCATGGAGCTAGCACCAGATAGACATTAGGGACCCTGCTGACAGTTGGCACTGCAGGAGCAGGAACCATGTTCTGAGTTCAACACCTATCTATTCTTCCTATATCTCTGCTCAGCCACATGCTATTTCTGGTATCCTGTGCCCCAAGGTGCAATGTGCCTTAACTGGATGTGATCCCGTTGATGGTGCTGTGTTTTGAAGTGTTCCTTACCTTCCAAGGCAAGCTTACTTGGGCTCCATGGTAAAACTACCAGATATTTCTTCCATTGAAATTAAGATCTTTCAATCTTTCTTAACATGAAGATAATGATTATACTTTCATATATTGTATTTAAAAAAGGAAATAGAGTGGTTTATTTTAATTACCAAAGTTTGCATCTCAAGCTGAAATCTCTTGACAATACATATTTATCTTGAAAAAAATATATTGCTCTATATTTTTATGGTAAACAACCATTGTTTAAAGTGATTGTTTTAAATACTGAAACTATTATCTTCATAAAAAATCTCTGAGATCAGTTGTGGGGTATGTGTGGGATATGAATAAATATGTGGCTATGTGGAGTAATAAAGCTTTGAGATAATAGGCTAGAGCAAACCCTCCTTCCACTTAACTGAAGACTATATTATCAAAAGGTCTGACATTTCTAGGATGGATTATGACACTATTCAGTAACTTGTGCATGAATTTTAACTGTATTTTTGCCAGATGTCAGTATTCCCATTTCAATATCATTTAAAAATTATTTTATTTATTTATTTATTATTTGGTTTTTGGGTCACACCCGGCAGCACTCAGGGGCTGGCTCCAAGCTCAGAAATCACTCCTGGCAGGCTCACAGGACCCTATGGGATGCCGGGATTCGAATCACCCACCTTCTGCATGCAAGGAAAACACCTTACCTCCATGCTATCTCTCCAGCCCCTAAATTTTTTTTTCCTTGGGGCCGAAGCGATAGCATGGAGAGATAGCATGCAGAAGGACGGTGGTTGGAATCTAGGTGTCCCATAGGGTCCCCACCCCCCACCCCGTGCCTGCCAGGAGTGATTTCTGAGCGTAGAGCCAGGAGTAACCCCTAAGCACTGCTGGGTGTGACTCCTCCTTTTTTTTCTTTTGGGAGGGGATGAAATAAGGACTGACACCTGATGTGTTTGGGGCATATGCAGTGCTGGGGATTGAACCTAGGCCTCTCAATCAAAGCATGACCTGTAGCCTTTAAATAACACTCTTAACTCAGATCTAATGAAGTACGTGGAACTATTGTAATTTTTTTCTTTTGCACATGGTGAAATGCTGCTATTTGTGAAATGGTTTGGTGTGTGTGCTAACCAAGCATTCTTTCTCTTCCTCTTATATCACAGGCCACCGGAACCTGTTTACAGCACTGTGAACAAACTGTGTGATAAGCCTGCTTCTCCTAGGCACTATTCCCCTGTTGAGTGTGACAAAAGCTTTCTTCTCTCATCTCCCTATCCCCACTACCACCTAGGCCTGCTCCCTGACTCTGAGATGACCAGGTACTGCATGCGCTTCCTCACTTCATCTTCTCAAATTGCATGTGCTTTCTAGGAATGAAATGAATTCTGAAATGAAAGGAATCTGCCTTTGCTCACTTCTTTTGCATCTGAGCTCCTCCTCAAGGTGGAGAGATGTTCTGATCCCTTTATACAATGGGAGAAGTCAAGAACATCTGCATTTTGTTTCAAGTGTAATCACGGAACTCTGACATGATCATATGCTATCCCAAGTGTTCTTGGTTCTCATACATTTAAACAGTATTTTCCAAAATATGCATAGTATATATTTAACTATTTCATACATAAAGGTGAAAGAGACCATTTTAATATATAAATATTTAGGATGCTCCAGGCATAATATTGTCTAAGAAGTATATGCAATCATCACCAAATATTAAACTGATATCACCTTGACCCCTTAAGGTATTAAACAAATAATCAATAACTATAGAACTAGTTATTTTTATTTTATCATGTAGAGATAATCTTTTATTCTTTTTGTTTTAGAGTCAACCTAATAATGCTAAAGGATTACTCTTGTTTCTGTGATAGAGGTCACTTTTAGTGGTATTCAGGGGATGGAATTTTACCCATTTCATGAGATATGTGAATCTAGGTGTTTTTATATGTTTTCTTTATTTTTACTTCTGTTTCATTTGAAAAACAGAGGTTCTGAGAGATTAATTTCTTCATCATGTTATTGGCAATAAATGTGGAGTCCAGATTTAAATTTAGAATGTTGGTAGTTTTATAGTATTTTGTAAACAAATTACTCTAAGTCTAAATATTGGACATAAAAGGATTGCATTAATATTTTAGACTTTTTGTATGATAAATATGCAAAGCCTTTCATGTAGTAGATAAAACTAGAAATTGAAAAAGAGAGTGTTTCTTAAGGCAGAATCAATAGTTTAATCAAGAGATTACAATTTTGATGTCCCTACGATATAACAGAGATCTGAATAGTGATGCTTTAACGGAGCATCTCTATAAATTTTTAGGGCCAATAAATACTGTTTTAAAATTATTTCAAAGGGGAAATAGATACATCAGTGGGTCATCTCAGAATATCATCTCTATTTTTGATATTTTCAAAGTTAGTTAAAAATCAGTTGCTTGCTTCTCTAGGGGAGTTGAGTAACATTTTAAATTGCATTTATCATTTCTAGAAATAAGTGAATACTATTTTGATGGTGTAATTGACTAGGAAATTTTCACCAATTGCAACAATTCAAGTTTAATGTTATTTTAGAGGGCTTCACAAATATTAACTAAAACTCTTATTATATTTGTTAATGAATCATTATTTCTTAGTACACAGAATTAGTTCATTTTGAAGCTAAAACATTAAGGTCATCATAGCCATGGGAAAAGAGGAGGTGTAGATACCTAAAGTATCAAAGTTCTAGTATTTAAACATCTATCATCATCTATATTATGGTAACAAACATTTTCTGAGCTCTACCTGCATGGAAGATATCTTATACTTGTTATGAACTATTTTTGCAAGTAGTCCATAAGTTGAATAATTCAAGGTGATAATAGATGTCAGATATCTAGTTTCATTTCCTTTCTTTTATGAATAAGGAATTGAAACTTAAGTATTTCCTGACATGCCCAAGTTCATCCAATCCCAGAAAGACTGGGATTAACACCCATGAGACCATGAACACATCATCATCACAAGCTTGATGGCAAAGACATCTTTGTTTGTTGGGAAAATTCACCCATTTTTCTTCCCATTACTCTCTTTTCAATTTGCCTTCTTATCTTCGTTTCTCTTTTCAATGCCAATGAAAATGCTTGTAAAGCTGTGTTAATATAAATGTCACATTTCTTGCATTTCACTGCTGATTTTGATGCTATCCTCCTAGAAACGCAAACAGTGCAAAGGCAATAACATCCACTTTTGTGTTAACTTAAAAGAAAAATTTATTTTCTATGTACTTTCTGTGATCTGTGTATGAATGCCACAGAATTTATTTGTTTTTTTTCTTTCTCCCAAAATAAAAAGTTTCAATATAATCTTGAATGTGTTATTTTCAAATTACATATCTTCTGCATTCTAATTTCCAGTATCACCTTTCATCATTATTTTGGGACTTCCATTTTTTAATTATATAAACTCTGTCTCCATCTTGTCTCTTCTTTCCTTTTCTATGCTACCCTTTTACAGAAAAATTAATCATACACACCTTTCATCACTATAGTTGATATTAAATAATACAGAAATTCTAGATTGTATACTTCCACAATTTTCCAAATCAATGATCAGCACATACACAGTCCCATTGCCAGATTGAAAATTGATAATTCTTTTAACACTTTCCCTCACACCCAGTTCTCTGTTACCTCTGTGTCCAAACATATCACAAATCTAGTCATTCTCCTTTATTTCTGTTTCTATTATGCTATTCCAAATATCCATCCTTTCCCATTAAGAATGTTCTTTTAATTGGTCTTAATGCTTCTGCTGTGTTCCAACTTGCTTATTCTTACTGCAGCCAAAATGATCTGATAAACATATAAATCAGATCTATTTATTTCCTATTTGCATTAGTATAAAATGCATAATCATTAACATGGCATTCAGGCTGTGCATGACCTAGCTTTGCGTGCCTCTTAAACATTTCACTTTACTGTTCCCTTAGCTTATTATACTATTTATGTTAGCTGCCTCTTTTATTCACAAAATGCATTAAACCTATTCCTCTCTCCAGTGCTTTATACATGCTGTTTCTCCAAATTTTAAAAAACATTGCCTGTTAACTTCTGGTCATCTTGTGTAGAAATACAGACATAATTGTCTGTATTTTTAATATCGTGGATCTGTGTTTAAGTGGTATTTTTTCCAAACACTCCCTCTAAAATAAAATGACAATAACTCCTTATTTATTTTATTCTAGTCTAGTCCAGTCTATAGTCTATTCTGTTCCAATCTACTCTTTCTCTTTTAGCTCTATTTTTCTCTAGCTTAATCATCCTGTAAGGTGTTAGAAATTTATAGTTAGGCACTATGATTTTTTAAACTGTGTTTGTTCTCATATTCTATACTCTAAGTTCAATTATTTAAATTATACATGTTTAATTTGTACATGATTATATTAGCACAGTGCTTGGCACAAGAACTCATAATTATCCAATGAAGACTTCAACTTAAATACAAAATATTCAAACAAGCAAACACCAGATATATACAGATTATGGTTCAAATTGTATCATATTTTTATATCTGATAATGGCTAAAACAATCTAGTGATTTGTTTTGCTTTTTTTTTTTTCAAATTGTATCAAGTTCTTAGTAGGTGGATAAAAGTTAGTTCATCAATGAATATATTCATATGTGGAAACAAATAATATTAACTAGAACTCTTATCATGCTTTAATTTTAAGTTATCTTTGATATCGAGAACATTTAATTCTTCTTGAAGACTAAGCAATTTCTTTTATATTTCTAACTCTTTCAGCAATTTCTTTCCTCTTCAAAATAAAATGCACTTTGAACACATGTTTCTTAAAATATATTTTAAAGGAAAAACCCAGTTTAGTTGTTTCTGGTAGTATTCTTTGCTTTTTTTTACTATGATATTAAATAATTCAGAATCTCAAAGGTAGAAAAAAAATTTAGAATTAAGTAGACAAGTCCATGTTCAATGATAATAAGCCCAATCCAGTCATATCATGGGTTTATGCCTTACTTCACAAGGTAAAATAAAAATATTTTGAAATTTTCTGGGGCCAGAGAAATAGCATGGAAGTAAGCCATTTACCTTTCATGCAGAAGGTCATCGGTTTGAATCCCGGCATCCCATATGGTCCCCCGTGCCTGCCAGGAGCGATTTCTGAGCACGGAGCCAGGAAAAACCCCTGAGCACTGCCGGGTGTGACCCAAAAACCACAAAAAAAAAATTTTTTTTTAAATCTTCTAACCAGAAACAAATCAGAATATAACTATTATTTATGTAATGAAATTTTACCAAGATCTAATATAAAAACTATGCTAGTAAAACATTTAAGATATAAACTAAGGGGCCAGAGTGATAACACAACAGTAAGGCATTTGGCTTGCATACTGCTGACCCAGGACAGACCTGGGTTGGATCCTTGGCATTCCATATGATTCTCTGAGCCTTCCAGGAACGATTTCTGAGCATAGAGCCAGGAGTGATTTCTGAGCACAGAGCCAGGTGTAATCCCTGAGCACCGCTGGGTGTGGCCCAAAAAACAAACAAACAAAAAAGATATAAACTAAAAGTGCTTTAAAATGTTAGATTTCTTTTGGGGGGTAATAGGGAAGGTTTGGGGTCAATTCTTGTGGGCTGCCTTGCCCCTGCAGGGAAACCACAAACGTGGGTTAATTTCTCGGACGGAGTATGGATTTAAAACATACGAAGAACACACACAAAGAAAATGGGAAAATAAGTGAGAACCAGCTAGCTTCCATTTAATGTAAAAAGGACAGATCATTATATATCATTCATGTCGGGGGTGGGGTAAACAAAGAGCAGTAAAAAAAAGTGTAGAGCAAAACACTGTTTGAGCAACAGATTATAGCATAAGTTTTTTTTCTAAGATTCCTTAAGTCGTCTAGCTACATATTTAACAATGATCCCTAGCATAACTCCCCCTAGCACCTGGCTACATAGATAACAAATATTGCTTCTCCCAACCCACGGGATGTGTCTAGAATATGTTCTGTCTAAAATATGTTTTTCTCCCAAGGTTACTGGCCTCAGCGTTCCCTTTGGCTTGTCACAAGATTGACCTTAATAAAGACAGGCTGCATCCTTGTTCAGGCCTCTACTGCTAGAGACTTTTAGGCCCCAGGCGTCTGCTAGAGACTTACTAGACTTCATTTCCCCACAATTTCTGGTGTTGTTCATGGTTTACCCCAGGTCTGTGCTTAGGAATCACTCCAGGCAGTGTTGAGAAAGCCATATTTAGTGTATGGGATCAAACCAGGACTGGCTGCTGCCAAGACTAAAGCCTATAACCCCTTCTGTAATATCTTTTCTAACTTGAATATGTTGAATTTCTTTTTTTTGTCTGTTCGGGTTTTTTGGGGGGTGGGGGCACACCCGGTGACTCTGGGGTTACTCCTGGCTATTAGCTCAGAAATCGCTCTTGTCTTGAGGGATCATATGGGACGCCAGGGACTAGAAATGAAATCCTTCCTACGCTAGCCGGTGCAAGTCAGACGCCTTACTCTCTGTGTCACAGCTCTGGCCCCTGAACGTGTAACTATGTGGTAATATACCTCCTTCGGGATATTGAAGAATTTCACACAAAGTTTCAGAGCATTGATATATTAACACAACAATTAGGATTTGAGCTAGTCCCTTAAAAGCCAACAAAGTGTAAAACTACCCTTTGATATGTATGAGCTTAACCTTTAATTAATATTTGGGAAAATTGAGAGCAGTCAGCAAGAGTGAGAAGAATCAGTCATCCTTCTCTGACTTTAAATAAAAATATCCTACCCTAAATTTCAGCTTCTTAAAATGATAGCAGCATCCAGGGATGAATCAACTGCATACACAAATTATGTCGGTAACAACATCAAAAACAAAACAGAGAAGTTATAAATTTCCTTAGAAACACAATTTAATTTACTTGGCAAAGTGCCAGCTCACATGGCAGAGATTATGTGTGTAGTAATTAATGTTGCCGACTTTGCAAAGGCAAAAATGGGCAGAGTTCAGAATCAAGTGAAATAACTACGCTTGATAATGCTAATTAGTGAGAGGAGTAGAATGCTTGTCTCAATTACAGGCAGGTGAGGGAGGAAGAAAATGGGGGGCATTGGTGGTGGGAATGTTGCACTGGTGAAGGGGGAGTGTACTTTTTTATGACTGAAACTCAACTACAAACATGTTTGTAATCATGGTGCCTAAATGTATTATAAAACTATAAAAAATAAAAAGAAACAAAAATATCATGATTGGTGTGGGTATTATGTATATCCAGTTTCTAAACAGGAGAAAACTTAGTTTTAGGTTTTTTTGTTTTGTATTTGTTTGTTTGGGAGCCACACCCAGAAGTGCTCAGGATAAATTACTTGTGGGTTACGGAGACTATATAGGATACCATGCATCAAACTGAACCCGATTTTCATACATGCTATGGTAAATTGGCAGTCTTTAATATAGCACACACTGAATATCATGCTTGAAAAATCTTACCTGGGTGAAAGATAATGGATATATTTCAGTTATTAAGATATATAACTATTTTCACAAATTTTCCTTTACTGAACTATTTTTTATAATTCAACTTGCTATTTTAAGAAACTGTTAAATATAAATTATTTTGTGCCTTTTAAAAGAGTGGGATTTGGGAGTTGGCGAAAAACTAGGTACAAGGGTGGAAGGAATATCAGACTTGTAATAAGATTGGTAATGTAACATAACATTGACTACCTGAAACAATTGTATTATAAGTAACTTTGTAAATCACAGTGATTAAGTAAATTTATAAAATAAATAAAAAAGTTAATAAATTTTAAACATTAAAGAGTTGATAATAGCTTGTTGAAGCCAGAACACGCTTCAATCAAATATGTACATATATATAACACATGTAATACATGTTAATAAGTATTCTCCTCATCTAGTAAAAGAGTATAGTCCTTCTGATCTAAAACAATGAAATTGTCTCCTGGCTCCAGTTCTGGTTCTTGGCCTCCTTCACTATGGAAAGCTATGTTCTGGCCATCTGACCATCTTTTATGCCTTGGTCAACATAATTTTCTAGAATCTTCTATCTTAACTTCCACTACAACTTTTAAATCTATCTTTAGGACTGATCCCTTCTACCTAACCCTATCATCCCATATGTACCTTCTGGCTTTTTCTGAACTATCTGAGTTTCTATATAGTGAAGTTTTACTTGCATTTCAATGCCTCAGCAAATGGGACAGAACTCTACTACTTCTTTCTTACTATCCTAGCATTCACATTTGTCTCACATAGCATTCTTTTGCAGAGCTAGCTTCTTTATGCCATGCCTTAAATCTTCTGAGAATTGATGCACAATATGTTAGTCTCTACTTTCTCTCATCTCTTTCTCCAAAAAAGTGTCAAAGTTATTCATGGTGCATAACATGGTGTATCTTATGAAGAATTTTAAAGATCAGCAAACTTGATTAGTGTAGAAAGATCATGATCAGGGATAAGAGTAGGTAAGGCACTTGCTTTGCATCTTACTAACTCAAATTCTGTCCTCTGCATCCCATATTGCTGCCTGAATCCTGCCAGTAGTGATTCCTGAGTATAGAGTAAGGAGTATCCCTTCAACATCATGGTGTATGACTCAGAAACAAAACAAAACAAAAAACTAAGTAGATAGATCACACTCAGCTATGGATAAAATTTAAAGATTGAGAGATTAGTTAGAATAAAAAATCATAGTTGAACCTTGAATTAAACTGAAATTAAAGAAACAAGCAAAGTATCAAAAAATGGGTGATACTCTGTGACCTATTAAAGACTAGCAATTTTATGGCTGGGGGTATATTCACTCAGTGATAATTGTATTGCTTCATTCTGTCTCTTTCTTGACATGGTGGCAACATGATATCACAGACCAACTAGGGATTGTATCTATGCTATTTGATTTTAAGGCCTTCCTTGGTTATACTAATTGAGTACATTTAATCAAGTACTTAGATTTCACCTCACTTAGAGCACCATTACAGTTACAGTAAAGTAGAGGGAACATAATAACTGATTTGTTTTTAAAGGATTATTGCTACGATCCAGGGGAATAGAACAAATGAATTTTCATCTAGTCAATATATGATTAATCATTATTAATAATTTCTACATCCCTGTTCTATTTTGTTGCTGTACTTATATAAATTTATTTTTAATGCTTTCACAAATCAAGTGAAAAAATATTTACCAGAACAGGTAAAACCTTGGTGGCCAAGAAGCTATTGATGCTAGTTCCTTCATTTTTTACTTCATTTTTAGTAGCAATTCTTTTTGTCATCATAGACAAAGTAATTTATTTTCTACTTTATTATTATCTATATAGATTGCTTCTCAAAATTAACATGCTTCTAAATAACTTTGTGATCTCATTTTTTTTTCTTTCTAATAGTGCCTAGAATCAAACTCACAGTACAGTCTGTACCCTTGGACTTCATTACTGGACTCACACTTTGAAAATTTTGCATTTTATCTTCTACTATGCCCCCCTCCTTATTTCTAATAGCATCTCAAAGTGTGAGATTTTTGTCTTTTGAGAGGATTGGTCAGGACTATTCATATTTTCATGTTCAGGTTTTCTTGCTGTATCTCCTAAACATACATTAAAGAGAATGTGAGACACATGATTTAATCTGAGAAATCATACAATTAAAAGGAGAAAGAAGATGCTTAGCAAATCATTGACCTTATTGTGCCCTTAAAATGATGAGATTTCTTGAAAAAATATCTGAATTTCATTTTTCAATTAAAATTTGGAAAGAAAACTCAGGGTCTGGCCTATGGGCGATTGCTTCTGAAGTTTATGTTGCAGCTGTTTATTCAAAGTCCAAATCTGCCAAAGTTCATAACTGAAGGAGGTAAATCAAAAAGCTCAATATGTGTTGAGAAAAAAAGGAGAAATTGGGCCCGGAGAGATAGCACAGCAGTGTTTGCCTTACAAGCAGCCGATCCAGGACCTAAGGTGGTTGGTTTGAATCTCGGTGTCCCCTATGGTCCCCATGCCTGCCAGGAGCTATTTCTGAGCAGACAGCCAGGAGTTACCCCTGAGCAACGCCAGGTGTGGCCCAAAAACCAAAAAAAGAAAAAAGAAAAAAAGGAGAAATTGATTGACTCCCACATACATACAGAGGCTATTCTTGCCACAATTGATTTTGTAGTCTTTTTTCTCAACAGTTTATATTTAAGGAGTTATAAAATGCAATGGCCCTCTTTTTAAAGTTAGTGTATTTTTAGGTAAAGAAAACATTTCCAATGTAATTTCTTATTGAAAATTTATAGGAAAACATACAGGTATATTTTTACATGTATATGAAAATGTTCTTCTCTAAAAATTAAAGAATTTTAAGGCAATGAAAATTACACTGAATATTGCAAAGAGTGCCCCCTATTCCACACCCCTCATTTATACTTGATATAACCCTGCCATGTCATAGAATGAGTATGTGAGAATTAGCAGATCTGGGATGGAACTAAATTGGTAGATCCTAAATATTCCTGTTATACAACATAAAATAACTCTATGTGGTAAAAAGTATTTCAATTTAATTATTTTTTATAAAAATAAATTATTTTTGAGAGAATTTTTTATATTTTATTAACTATCAAATTATTGGGTAGCAATAGGAAAATGGGAGAAAAGTTCTAATTTGAAAAACAAATTTTCTATGGAGGCAAAACAGCTGTGAGAAAATATCATGAAAAATCACTAGAGCAACAAATTATAAAAACAGAAAGAAACAAGACAGTAAGATGGTAAGTATAGTAAGATCTATATAAAAACAAGTAGATATTAATTAAAAGCACTAATTTGTACTAAAAACACTATGTGTTAAGTTTTATTCCAAGAAACTTTAAGTAACATTATACAGATTCCGGGTATACAGCCTATATATTAAAATTTCAATATATTATATTGTTATTAACTTCTAAAACTCTAGTCTCTATTAAACAGTTTAATTTTTTTCACCAGATTCAGTCCTTCCTATTTTTCTTTTTTTCTGAAATCTTATAGTCTGAGAATATATTTTTTTGTTTGTACACTTGTTTTATTTATTTTTCAAATATGAATAATTACATGATTTCTGTCTTTCTCTGAGTCATTTAATTTACAAAGGGTGTTACCAAAGTGTTATTTCCCTTTAGTTTTATCTATGTTGTTGCAAATAGTACTATTTTATCTTTTGTGTAGCTGAGTAATATTCCGTTGTGTATGTCTACTATGTCTTCTTTATGTATTTATCTTTTCAAAAACGTATACATATTTTATTTACTGTGCCATTACACAGGCCTACCAAGCAGGTAAAATAAATTATAAATTTATTTTTAATTAAAAATGTAAATTGTGGAAAAGACTATTAGACTAAGATAGAGACATATATACTGAAATCATTTTGTTGTATTTTTATTATAACAAAATTATTTCTGGCATGAATTACAAATAGTGTTGGTAATGAAAATCATCATTATCTTTATATAATCATATTACCCACTAGGTTTACTGTAAATTTTCACTTAAATTTATAAAATTATTAATTTTCATAATAATCCTGGGACATATGCTTTGACAACTTCAATTTCAAGCAAGAAATTAAATTTAAAGATTGAACTATGCCTGATGATCAAAAAGGATTTGAATTTGGTTACACAATTTGTACCAGATCTATTTGGAAATGTGCTTAATAAATATTTACCAAATTTTTGTTGTGATCATTCATAACTCTCTTGAATTATTCTTGAAAATGTAGATTACTTTAACTACACTCAAAATTAAATAGACATATAATTAACATAGATGTGATTAAGAATCTAATATCAACAGCATGATTTGGATCTTGTCCCACAAATTCCTACTTCTATAAATCAAGTAACAACTACTCTGTATCCTGAATTTCCCCATTATCTTTTTCTAGAAACTTAATCACCCATGTAATTACAAAATTATTCATATTTGGGTCTCAGGTATATATTTCACATCAATTTCTTTACTAGTGTCCACTTTACTAAACCAATTTGCCTCTTCCCTATTTCCCTTTCACCCACCAACCTGATAAGATGCCTTTTTTTTTTCTTTTTTTTGGTTTTTGGGTCACACCTGACATCGCTCAGGGGTTACTCTCTTGCTTTACAATCAGAAATCACTCCTGGCAGGCTCGGGGTACCATATGGGACTCCGGGATTTGAACCACCATTCTTCTGCATGCAAGGCAAATGCCTTACCTCCATTCTATCTCTCTTGCCCCCTGATAAGGTGTTTTTATTTTTTAATAAGCTTTAGAACTGTGACTTACAGTATTGAAACTGCTAGGAATAACTGCATAACACTATGACATTTTTCAGCACCCTCTTTCCATTCTTACCTGTATATTGAAATAACGGTAGTATCCATCTCATTAGGTTGCTGTAAGGATTTAATAAATTTATACACAAAGTGTTAAGAGCAGTTTCTGATAAGTATCAAGTGTCCTGTTAAACTTATCTAATCTTGTATGTGTTTAAAAAAACAATATATTATGACCCCCAGAATAATATGTCAAGGTCTCAAGGTGAAGTGGGAATAAATTTTTATTAAAGAATTTTGATAAAAGACTGTTCTCAGTCATAGTCTGATGGCAAATTTAGTAAATTATAGAGATGATAAATGCTTCTATGATGTTGGCTATGGTCAACTGCTAAGACTAGTTATATTTATGTAGAGATCTAAGTATTATTGAACATTTTGATTAAGGGATTGCAATTTACCTTTTTGAGCAAGGAAGTAAATCTATTTCAGCTCTTTAATGCAATTCTGTAGACCTTAAATTCAGATGAAGTTTAAAGGACAACTTTAAAAGGTTTATTTAAATCAGCAGGACTCTATTTTTCAAAGTGAATACTAAATCCTAAAATTATTTCATTTTAGAAAATGAAAAGAAAGTAAAGAGTAAAGTGAAGTTGTGTGGTTTATTTTTATAGTGGGTATTAGAAAGAGTATATTGTCTCACAACTAAGTCAGCTAGACAAAACTTATATTGAAGTTTGAAAAAAGCATTCTCTGCCTAACTAGTAAAATATGCCAGGACCTAGGTGTGGCTTGATCTTCATAAATCAGTCTTGAATTTAGCCCTAACTGCTGACCAAGGGTTCTTATTAAAAGATCTGCCTAAAACATTGGCCCAGTTATTCCAACACCATTTGCTGAAGAGAATGTCTTTGTTCCATTTCAGGTTCTTGGATATTTTGTCAAATATAAGTTGACCATATATTTGGGGGTATGTCTCTGGATATTCTGTTCTAACCCGCTGGTCTGATACTCTGTTTTTGTTCCAGTACCATGCTGTTTTAATGACTATGGCTTTATAATAAATCTTCAGGTTAAGTAGAGAAATGCCACCCAGTTTCTTATTTTTTTAGTATGGATTTGGCTAACCTAGGTCTAAACAAAAACCAAAATTACTATTTACAGAAGACTGACTTTGACAAACATGGTCTGGTCAGAACCTATCGAGGGACCAATGAGGAAGTTCTTAGCCTAGGTTTTGACCTAGAATTTGTACAAAAACCAAGATCTATAATTCCAGAGGTCTGACTTTGACAACTGAGACTGAGCAGAAATGTTGGAACCATGCTGAAAAACTCTATCCTAAGCTCTGTCCTCAGATCTGAACAAAACTCAGACCACTAATTACAGAAGACTGATTACTACAACAGTAATGGAACAGAACTCCTAGAACCATACGAAAAACTCTCTCCTAGCCTTCACCCTATGACCTATGCAAATAATAAAAGCTCCAGCTATAGAGGCGGGATTTTATTCACATCTGAGTGGAAAGTTTCCTGGCACGATAAACAGACCTTTGGGTGTATAAATGAGTGAGTATGGAGCCTGTAGTTGTTCCCATAGCAGTATGCTTCAACGGTGGAGAAACCCTTTATCTCTTAAGCCAAGGGAATTCCCGTTCTAATTTCTCCAATATTTAATCACACACACACACACACACACACACACACACACACACACACACACACACACACACACACACACACACCCTTTTTTAAGAAGTTGCTGGTCTGGTTTTTTTTTGTTTTTTTTTTTTTGCTTCTTTTTGTTTTTTGTTTTTCTGTTGCTGATGATTTTGATTTTTGGTTTATTCTTTTTTTATTTTTTTTTGTACTTTTGTTTTGTTTTGTTACCTTTTTCTTCTTTTTTCCGTTCCTTTTTTTGTTTGTTTTTGTTTTGTTTTGTTTTGTTTTTGTTTTTCAGGCCACACCCATTTGATGCTCAGGGGTTACTCCTGGCTAAGCGCTCAGAAATTTCCCCTGGCTTGGGGGGGACCACATGGGACGCTGGGGGATCGAACCGTGGTCCTTCCTTGGCTAGTGCTTGCAAGGCAGACACCTTACCTCTAGCACCACCTCACCGACCCCACCCTTCCTTCTTCTAAAAGGATATTTCTAACACCTAGACGGACTCCTCCTAGTTTTTCTCTTTTGTTTGCCTTTCTCCCCACCCATAATACCAAGACCAGACAGACATATGTTCATTTGGTGGAAATAAAAAATGATCAGACTTAAAAAAAAAAAAAAAAAAACCCTTTGGCCCAAACTGAGAATAAAAATGTGAATACAAAATGAGAGTAATATATCACTTTGTTATTTCAGACATGTTATTACAGACATTTCAATGTTCTGTTTTCTTTCTTATACAACTGTCATAATTACAAGGATATCAGTCTGTCAAGCAGTCTGTCAGTCTATCAAAGATGTAAAAAATAGCCAAGAATTTAGTACATTTTCAGAGACAAAAGAAGGCCAAGAAAAAAATTACTTCAACCGTTATATTTCACAGAGAAGAAAACTGTTTTCCAGACCACAGTACAAAATGTATTTTTTTTGTTTTGTTTTGTTTTTTTTGTTTTTGGGCCACACCCTGTGATGCTCAGGGGTTACTCCTGGCTATGCGCTCAGAAGTTGCTCCTGGCTTCTTAGGGGACCATATGGGACGCCGGGGGATCGAACCGCGGTCCGTGCGCAGGCAAGGCAGGCACCTTAGCTCCAGCGCCACCGCCCGGCCCCAAAATGTATTTAATATTTATAATTCTAGGGATATGTAATTCATCTCAGGAAGTAACTTCATCTCAAAAGTTTAGGGGTAAGGTTTCTTTTGCTGATATAACTGAGAATGATTTTTAGAAGTCTATAAATGTATTATAAATTGCAGTTTTTCAATAAATGTGGACTTTAATCAGCTTTTGACATTTTCTTTGGATCTATTCTGATTTTACCTCCTATAACTTTTTTAATTGTTTTCTTAGTGTTACTCATTCAACATTATTCATATGAAATATGAAAATCGAGGCAGCCCAGATTTTTTTCTGCATAGTACCACTCTTGTATGAAGAAATGATATCTGTCAGTGAAATCTGTGCCAATGGGTATATTTAGGCTATCTTGGACATGTTGAAAGAGGCTTTGAATTAACAAGATAGTCTCTGATAATATTTTTATTAAATTTTATTTATTCATTTTTATTTTTATTGAATCACCTTGAGATAGAGTTACAAAGTTGTTCATGATTGAGTTTCAGTCATACAATGTTTCAACAGCCAGTCCTTCACTAGCGCATATTTCAGTCACCAATGTCCTCAGTTACTGATACTATTTATTTATTTATTTATTTATTTATTTATTTATTTATTTATTGGCTTTTGCTTTTGGCTTTTGGGTCACAACCGGCAGCGCTCAGGGGTCACTCCTAGTTCCAGGCTCAGAAATCGCTCCTGGCAGGCTCGGGGGACCATATGGGATGCCGGATTTCAAACCACCTACCTTATGCATGCAAGGCAAACGCCTTACCTCCATGCTATCTCTCCGGCCCCAGTGATACTATTCTTACCAGTGTAATTGCTAGATTTCTAATATTCTATTTTCATCTTTATACATTACCTTTGACAATTCACACATTGTCCTGACCAATCATTCCCACACTCTCATTGCCTTTACCTCATTGTCTTCCAGGGGTTACTCCTGGCTATGTGCTTATGAACCATATGGCTCACGGGGGATAGAACCCAGGTCTGTCCTTGGTCAGCCACGTGCAAGGCAAATGCCCAACCACTGCGCTATCACGCTGGCCCCAGCAACAATTATCTTGCTTTACCAAAAAAATAGTTTCTTGGAAAAGAAGTCATTGAGATCGTAAACTTTCATCAACTCAGAACTCAGCACTTCTGCAGCTCTCATCCGAGGACACAATGCAGTTCTCAACTCTCTTAAAATAGTCTGGACCAGAGAGATCGTACAGGAATTAAGGTACTGTCTGATAACCCATATGAACCCTGAAGTTGGCCCTGAGCACATATAAAAGTTGCTTAGTCTTTCACCTCTTACATTCTAGATGTGCATTTCCTCTTTTCTCACTATTGATCACATTTACACTCCATACACAGGCCAGGTTCCTAAGAGCTAGGGAGTATCTGGCAAGGGAAGGGAAGGAATATTTCATGTTTCCTCGGTACCACTTCACAACTGAGTGTCTCATTTTACATTGAGATTTTCTGTGTCTTGACAAGTAACCATCTGGGACTCATGAACAAGTGAAGCCTTGTCCTCTTATCTTCTCTATTCTATCTTCTTTTCTCCTCTTAGCTTCTCTACTATTTCTATTTCTGTTCCTGCCAGATAGCCTATGCTGATTTTCATACTGACCCTTTGTTGTTTGTTTGTTTGTTTCGGTCACACCCGTTTGATGCTCAGGGGTTACTCTTGCTAAGCGCTCAGAAATTGCCCCTGGCTTGGGGGGACCATATGGGACGCCGGGGTATCCAACCGTGGTCCTTCCTTGACTAGCGCTTGCAAGGCAGACACCTTGCCTCTAGAGCCACCTCACCGGCCCCCATATTGACCCTTTGTAACCTCATAAAAAAAAATCTGTCTAATACCTACCCTTTCCCAGAAGAGAAACAAAAATACAAAGAAAAAAGTTATTTGTTTGGTTTTCTGGCTGATCAGCGTTAACATAAATTTCCAGAGCATCGTGTCTACTTTTGTCTACTTTTCTAAGATGGTCTAATACTTTTCTAATATTTGTCTAAATATGGTCTACTTTTCTAAAAACAAGTTAAAAACAAATTGCAAGAAGGATGGAATAAATGACAAGTGAATCCTTGATTTTCTAGGCTGAATGCCTTGGTCAGTGATGTTTCAGGTAGATGCTCTCATCCAGTTAGTAAACAGTTCTACTAAGAACATTTAGTTTTGGGTGGGCATTGTATGGTGAGATTATACTGATAAACTGTATAAATCTTTATAGAGTTTTAAAACCATGTTTTAAAAAAAGAAATTTAAAGAAAAGAAACTATTCAAAAATGACATATAAACTATAGTTTCACAATAGTAATTATCTTTACTCAATCTTCTAAGTATATGAGTTTCTTCTCTGTTTTCTATAAAATTCCATTTTTATTCAATGTCCTTTCTATGCATATCTTGAGGTAACCTCTGCTTTTTGAAGTCAATAAGTAAAAATACACATAATCTAATGTTCAAGGTCCTTCCAACTCATATGTTCTTTCTCAAGTTGTTTTCAGATCATATTTTCTCCTTATAGGAATTTGCAAATAATTTTTGATTCTTCCTTGTGTGTTATATCCTCTACTGTGAAAGGAGTATAATAAATTTTAAGAACTGTTCAAGACAATTTACAAATTTTGGGGCCGGAGAGATAGCATGGAGGTAAGGCATTTGCCTTTCATGCAGAAGGTCATTGGTTTGAATCCCGGCATCCCATATGGTCCCCCGAGCATGCCAGGAGTGATTTCTGAGCATGGAGCCAGGAGTAACCCCTGAGTGCTGCTGGGTGTGACCCAAAAACAAACAAAAAATTTACAAATTTCCCTCTAGTAATGCAAAAACGAATTATCTCTCTTGTTACCTCTTTATGGGTAGGATTTATGTTGCATGTTGTACACGAGATATGAATGAATGGAGAGTAAAGTTATCATTTAAAACAGTTGGAGAAGAGGCTGGAGTGATTGCACAGCAGTAGGGTTTTTTCTTGCATGCAAAGGACCTGGGTCGCATCCCATATGGTCCCTCTTGCCTGCTAGGAGAGATTTCTAAGTGCAGAGCCAGGAGTAACTCCTGAGCACCGCTGGGTGTGACCCCAAAACCAAAAAGAAAAAATTAATAAACAAGTGAGAGATTTAATAGAGTCTTTCCTAGACTTAAGACAAAACATAATAGATATGGGGAGGAATTCTTTCTTCTCCATCAGATTTCACACGTTTTCCCTAGGAGAATGCAATACATACAGTTTTCCCTGAATTTCTCCATTAAACAGGTTTCCTTACCCCTAGCTTTTGTTCATTTAACAAATGATATCTAATTTTGTTAAAGTCTGTTTTACTAATACTAAGCATGTATCAATACCAGATACTTTATAGAACCTACAGCATATATAAATTTTTCCAATATGTCTTAAAGCATTTAGACCACTGAGATTTGCATCACTAGACTTTCAAACATGTAGATCCAGGTTCATAGAAAGCAAACTTCTCATCACTATTTATTGACTGAACAAAGGGAAATAAAACAAATCTTATTTTATTCTACTTTTTATTATATTTTTTTTACTAAAAAGCAATTTATCAAATATCATGAAATGAAAAGTAAAATACTGAGGTCTTTATTTTCATCACCGGACACTGTGAAAGTTTGCTTATTATGCTAGACAAATATCAATATTGAGCAATGCTCTTCTTATACTTCAATCACCCTTTTACCAATTATATAAGGAAAAAGGAAAAGGAAAGGAATGACCATTTGCTTCAAATAAGCCTAGAATGCATAGTAACAATTGACTCTTAACCAAATGGAGCAAAATCATTCTAGTACAACTTTTCTCCTTCACAAATTTGACTGCAGTCAGGGTGGATTACAGGATAATTAAGAATCTAAAGCCCTGGAAACATTAAAGTTACTTACAGCTCTCCCTCCATATCTCTAGTTTTCATATCTAAGATTTGACCACTGGCATCTTAGGTATTGCTTCTAATAAGTAAAGAGTACTGTTGCATTTATTGAAAAAATTGGTTTGGAGCCATAAACCAACAGGTGGGGTACATGCCTTACACAAAGTCAACTGATATTTATACCCAGCACTCTATACAATCTGACCAGGCACCACCAGGTGATCCTGGAGTAGAGGCAGGAAAAATGCATTGCAGACATTGCTCAAAATAAAACAAGGAAGGTCACTGAGTATTATTTAGTAATAAAATGTTTAACAATATTGCATAAAATCACCTTTTAATGAGCTCATAAAAATGAAGATAAATCACATAGTCTCAGATTTTGTCTTATGAAAAAATTTTAAATTTGTCATAAAAATCATAAAAATATAAGACATATATATAGGAATTGATAAGTTAGGCATCATTGTTTTTCCTCCAGTGTTTCTTACTAAGACAGGTTATATCTAATTCTGAAAGGAATAAAATATGTAGCCTTGGGGAGTATTACTGGAAGGGGGAGAAATATGGTCTTTTATTCTATATAATTTTATTTGTTTATTTTACTATTTAGAATAAACATTTTTAATTTTTATGGTCTTCTTAGTAAAAACTGAATTGAATAATTTTCTCTTTATATTTAGCAATTTTACTCCTAAATATAAACCCAATGGAAAAATAGCTATATAAATTTCATAGTAGGATTGTTTATAATAGTCAAAAGGTGAAAACATTAAATATGTATCTATAGATATTTTTAGTGAGAAAAAAATTAAGTACTGATACCTAAAAGGAATTAATTATAAACATTAAAAAGAATCACAAAGTCACCAATTGTACAAGGCAAGTGCCCCAATTTAAAAAACATAATTATTTATTTATTTAAGAGGTTAAAAAATAAGCAGATTTATAAAATCACAAGGGAGACTTGGATTGCTGAGTTCTGGAGAAGAGAGTGACAAGAACTGGCAGTGACTTAAAAAGAATGTAGGATATTGGAGGACTTATAAAAATGTTTTAAAATTAGTTAACAGTGGTGATTGAACACTCTGTTGATATATTAAAATGTGGTAAGCAATGAATTTAAGTGAGCAGATGGATGATTTGTAAATTCTATTTCAATAATGCTAAAATTTCAATTAATATTATCAATGATTCATACTGCTTTGGAAAAACCAATATTATTTTCTTATATTAAATGCCCAGATTAAAAATAGTAAAAAAAAAAAAAAAAAAAAACAGGGCCGGAGAGAAACTTGGAGGTAGGGCATTTGCCTTGCATGCAGAAAGATGGTAGTTTGAATCCCGGAATCCCATATGGTCCCCCGAGATTGCCAGGAGCGATTTCTGAGCATACAGCCAGGAGTAAACCCTGAGCGCTGCCAGGTGTAACACAAAAACCAAAAAAAAAAAAAAAAAGTAAAAATCAAGCTGGAGCAATAGCACAGCAGATAGAGTGGCTTGCACACAACCAACCCTGGCATTCCCTATGATCCCCAAGCCCACCAGGTGTGATTCATAAGCACAGGGCTAGGAGTAATGCCTGAGTGCCACCTGGTTTGGTTCCCAAACCAAAAACAATGACAATCATAAAAATCTACTGAAAAACTTAGATGATTCTTTTACTCTATGACAATGTTCAAATAATGTTATTCATCCTGAACCATAATATTTTACGTTACTGTTATTTCTGATATTGTTAAACTCATTGAAAAAATTTAAAAATAAAAAGAATCATTGTTCATCCAAAAGACTCACCAATTGAACTTTACTAAAACCTCTAGGCATCTTCAACCTAATCTCCACCTGAGATGGCTCAGATGAAACCATTCAATATGCACAATGACATTTTGTTTCTACCCTGATTAGCCTTCTACTGTCCTTATTACTTGCCTTTTGTTCAAAGTGTGCTTTTGTAATTTATAGAGGAAGCATAGATATGCCCTTGTTTTTGTTTCTCTCAATCCTGAATTATTTTTCTCTACACTATAACATTTAACTCTCACCTGACTAATACTAACTCTGTATAGATGGATCACATTATCTGTTTAAGTAGCTAATAAGCTTTGTCCTTGCATCTTATATGGCACCATCATTTTCCTTTACTTATGATTCTCTGAATGGCTGAGCATCCCTCTCCCATCCTTCTAAAGAAACAGAAATTTGACTAATAATGATTAGTTTTATTTACTTGTTTTCTCATCAGTTGTGCTGTTCCACTTTATCCTGAGAGTTATGTTTTAAATATAGTTCTGAAAAATTTTACCTTTTGTTTTTTAAAGCAATAAACATAATTTAAATTATTATTTGTGTATTTATTTCAGTAAATGCTAATTAGGTCTTATTGAGTGACCCTGGAATGGACTCTGGGCTATTCATTAGCAAAACAAAAGTGAGATGTAGCTCTTTATTTCAAGATATCTCAAAGTAATAAAAAAAAAGATCACAGCATAGAGGCAAACAATCATAATTTTATATAAAAATTAATATAATGGTATATGCTAAGAGTACATAGAGAAGGGAATCTATTAATTTGTTAACATGATTAACATGGGAAAGGACTTTAAAATGTATACAGACTCAGACACAAGTATATGTGGTGCACTTACTGATACTTGTAGGTCTGCAAGATGTTAACAGAATTAGTTAGGTCATAATGCAATTTGAAAGGAAATGAAGGAGCTTTATTAAATATAACCATAGTTATTCTTCCTTACTTTTTCCACTACTTAAATTGTCTCATTAAATTATTTAATCATTTAAAAACATATTATAAAAAATCATATCCTACACATTTCTACATCTCTGGATATTTGCCAAATTAGTATTTTCTAAGTTCAGATCCAGAGACTGGTTCTCATCCATAGCTCTCTATCTACTGACCTGGAACAAAATAACAGAAAAGAGCTCTACATATACATATTTGCCTATCAAAATTATATTTTCATAATCCTCCTGAGGGAGTATTTTTCCTGATATTCTATTCCAGGGGTCCTCAAACTTTTTAAACAGGGGGCCAGTTCACTGTCCCTCAGACCATTGGAGGGTCTGACTATAGTAAAAACAAAACTTGGAACAAATTCTTATGCACATTGCATATATCTTATTTTGCAATGAAGAAACAAAACAGATACAAATACAATATGTGGCCCGTGGGCCATAGTTTGAGAACCACTGTAAAATCAGTCAGTTTTTATTTTACTTTCTCATCATTTATAAGTCTGGTGACAGTAAATAATGCATCATAACTCTTTTTGAAATATACAAGGCTAAGTTTACTAAATCTTTATTTTTTTCTTTTTAATTTTTATTTTGACCAAAGTGAATTACAAATCTTTCACAGTAATTTCTTTAGGTACATAATGACATTAAATCAGGGGCATTCCCACCACCAATATTGTCCTCCCCTCCACCCCTGTTCCCAGCATGCATCCCATATCCCCCTCCTTTACTTCCCAGGTTGCTAATAAAACTGGTCCTCTCTGTGTCTAGCATATTGTAGTAAATCTTTATTTTTAATTTGTTTTTATTACTCTATGTCATTGCTAAAACTCCATGTTACCTTCTTGCTTTTGTTTTGGGATGTCCCATCACTGACTTTGGTAAATATTTATTTTGTGGCTGGTTGGTTTGAGTCTTTTAGACCATTGGATCTAAGCATTATAGTCTCCAGGTCAGAAATACTGAATTGCACATAAAATAATCAATCTAGACATACATATGATCACTTATTTGTAGAGAAGTGAGCTTCAAAAGGGTTATTTTAATGTTTTTTTGTGATTTTTATGTTATTTCCTTGACCACTTCCCACATCTCTCAATTTAACAAAATAAAATTCACATAGCTCAATGACAGTTTTATTTTCTTTGCTTATTTTTTTTACCACAGCTCTAGTATGTAATTGCCTTGATCTGCTGACAGCCTCCCAGCAAGTGACATTATATAAATGCAAAATATGATTGCCAGTTATGCTTTTGTGCTTCTTGGATGTAATTTTAATAATTCTTTCCTGTTTTCACTGCTCTACACTGCTATATTGTATAGTATAACCTTTGGGGTAGAAATGAGCAAGTTCTTTGTATGACTTTCAAAACACCAAAATAAAAAAAATTATAATTGAAATGTTCAAAGCATTGCATTTTACTTTTTTCTTAGAAATGGGCATAAAAATATCATTTTTCCCTAAGGTTATTTTTTCTAATTGATCCCTCAGTATTTCATTCATTATACAATGCCAGTCTTATGAGAAAAAATTTTTGCATATTTGATCCTGCTAGATAGAAAAGTGATTTAACTACATTATTAAATATTGTGAGAATAATATGATGAAAAGTGAAGTTGAGAATTACAGAGACATAAGACCATTCTCCACACATTGAGGCAATAATTATACCATAAAATCAGCATTCTTAAATGTCACCCATTAATACTAGGCATAAAGAGGAACTCATCTAAAATACAAAAGAAAAATCCCACACATTTAAAAAAATGAAAGAGCAATGTTTTAGTCCACAAAACAACCTAAGACAAGTTCCTAAGGAGCAGAAAATTATAGGTTTCACATAATTTCACTAATATGAAGCTATAACCCGCATAAAAGTTTATGCCTGGAAAAAATAAGTAACAAATTCATAAGAGAATTGATTAACACTTACCCAAAATTTTTGTTTCAAATTGCTATTAATTGACTTTTTAATTCTATCATTTTTTTCTGATGTCCACTCATCATCATGTCCCTTTTTCTTTGTATTATTTGACCCATCTGAAACTGGGGTGCTCTCTATCCTTATGTAGCTTTCCAAAATATTTTATTCTCCAAATCTAGCTTTCTTCCCTGAAAAGTCCAACCTTTATTATCCCCTACCTTCCCTAAGACAATATTTTTCCATATAGTAGGACTAAAAATCTTCTTCACTATTATGACATTGTTTTATTAATGTCATTTTAATATCTGTGATCTTGATCTGCTAATGAATGATAAACTCTTGCATATGCATAGAAACCCCTAAAATGACATTTTAATGGTTTTCACATACTCTGAAGACTCAAGTGCTCAATTTTGCATTTAATAATCATTTAATATTTATAATTTTATAGTTATTTAATAATAAGTAGGAAAATCAACAACAACTAAAGTCTATTATTAAAGTTGCTTTATGATGATCTATTTTTGTTACAAGTTAAAGATGCCATGTTTTCCCTGTGAATAATATATTAAAACAACAGGCAATTTATTCCTCTGTCTGTATCTCTTTGTCTCTTTCTCTCTCTCTGCTCTCACTTTTTCTTTTAAAACAATGGTTTGCACTATTGTTAATGCAGGAATACTGTGTATATTACTTTATCCCCTTCCAGCATCTGGTTCTTTTTCAAAGTGTTCAGTTCCAACTATCATAGTCACACTAGACACTTCACTACCCTAACTGTACTCACTAGTCTTTGTGGCAAGTTTCCTACCATGAACTGGCCCACCTGTCCCTCATCTCTACTATCTCTGTATATTATTACCATGATATTTTATATCCCACAAATAAGTGAAATTATTCTATGTCTATTCCTCTACATTTAACTCATTTCTTTCAGAATATCTCTATGCAGAAAAGCCTTCTGTATTCCTATGTACATCATAGCTCTATTTACAATAACTAGAATATGTAAACAACCTAAATGCCTGAGAGCAGATAGGCAGATGAAGAAACTGTGGTACATCTACAAAATGGAATACTACCCAGCCATCAAGAAAAACAATGACATTTAAAAGAAAAAAGTCATCATTTTGTTGATTCTGTGTATTATTTTGATAACTACCAAAACTAACTTCTCCCTGTCTCCTTTTTCTCTTCCTTTCTCCTTCTCCTATTGTCTTTATCATTTTCTCACTTTCTCTTTCCTTTATTTTTACTTTCTTCCTCCCTTGCTCACTTCTCTTCCTCTTTCCATCCCTCTTTTCCCTCCTTCCCTACCTCTGTCTTTATTTCTTTTTTCTCTTTCTTTTTTTCTTTTTCTTTCCTTCTTTCTTTCTTTTTTTCTTTGTTTCTTTTTATTTTTCTTTCTTTCTTGCCTGTGTTCAGGGCTTACTCTGTTCTGTGCTCAGGAATAACTCCCAGTGATGCTCCAGACATGATATGCATGTCCAGAATTGAACCTGAATTGGTCACATGCAAGGCAAACACTTTAAACTATGTACATTTACTAAATCATGACATATTAAATGTTACTTTTTACAAATAATACAATTTCAGACAAATAGATTGAAAATGTCTTATAAACTCAAGGAAGTCATACTCTAGACTAAGCTTCTCAAACTTTATCACTATTCCAACTTCGATGAGCATAAGATTTACCATTTCCAATGAGCTAAAGTATGATGATGAGGTAGGTACTGGACTCTCACTTGAACTTTCAATGAATTTGCTTATAAAGAAACTATTATTGTTAATCTTATGATTTCTGTAATAAAGGTAAATCCAGAGTCTTTGAGGACAGAAAGAAAAGGGTGGGTAGTAGCTATATTATGATGGGTTAGCTGATTAGGAAATTCATTTAACAAAGAAGCTGAAAGTCTAGGCTAGAACTATCAAAGAGAAGTCTTTCAATGGTGTGACAGGAAGGAATTCAAACCTTGACGTAAACTATGTGTCACTGAGCATGAATTTCTTCCTTTAATTAGTAGTTATTGGTGATGAGTATATTAGTATTAACAACTGATCATTGTTAAATACCTAAAAGTGCATATACAAGTAATATTAAATATGTGAGCATATCTGATACTCATGATTATCTGATAAAAGTTATTCTTATTTTTTTTTTTTGGTTTTTTGGTCCACACCCGTTTTATGCTCAGGGATTACTCCTGACTAAGCGCTCAGAAATTGCCCCTGGTTTGCGGGGACCATACGGGATGCCGGGGGATTGAACCTCGGTCCTTCCTTGGCTAGTGTATTTCTTGTTTTATGAACATTGAAAAATAAAACATTAGGTTCAGAGAACTCATCTGTGTATTTTTGATTTTTTTTGCACTCCAGAGTAATTATCATCCTAATTTATTCAGTATGACTAAAAGTCTCATTTTCATCCTATCATCTTTATACATCTGTTATAACACTAAATAATATTTTCCTGCCTCTGTACCCAACCATGGTGCATTTTATTCATGCTATTTCCATGGATAGAATAAGTGTGTGGTGCATGGCAATATTTTCCACCTCTAAAATGATTCACCTACATTCTTTCATGATTTCTTTCTCAAGTTGTTTCTCCCACATTAAATGTTCTCTCACAGGCTGTTCTGATTATCTCAACTCAACATTTTTAAATATCATCTCTCTGTAGTCTTTTCTCATTATTTTTGCAAACCTTGAGAGAGACAGGCTCTTTCTAGCAGCTCTATACCATTTCCCTTTTACTTCTGCTATTCTTGGGACTAAAGCAATAGTATAGCAAGTTGGGTACTTGCCTTGCACATAGTCAATATATATTTGATTCCCAGGATCCCATACGGTGTTCTGAGTTCTGCTAGAAATAATTCCTGAGCATAGAGCTAGGAGTAAATACTGAGCATTGCCAGTTATGACACCCTCCATAAGAATAATAAAATTAGGGGCCAGCGAGGTGGCGCTAGAGGTAAGGTGTCTGCCTTGCAAGCGCTAGCCAAGGAAGGACCACGGTTTGATCCCGCGGCATCCCAGCCAGGGGCAATTTCTGAGCGCTTAGCCAGGAGTAACCCCTGAGCATCAAATGGGTGTGGCCCGAAAAAAAAAACAAACAAAATAAAAGAATAATAAAATTAAACAAAAAAATATTTTAAAATGTTTTATCATGGGATTGGATAGGAGAGATAACACAGCGGTAGGGCATTTGCCTTGCAAGCAGCCTGTCCAGGATGGATGATGGTTCGAGTCCCAGCATCGCATATGGTCCCCCAAGCCTGCCAGGAGCTACTTCTGAGTGCAGAGCCAGTAGTAACCCCTGAGCACTGCTGGGTGTGACCCAAAAACCAAAAAAAAAAAAAAAGTTTTATTATATATTTTATTATTCTTGTGTTCATGTTATGTCACCACTAGACTCTAATCCTTTGTAAAAATGTTAAATACTATGGAGTACAGTTAATACGTGGTTAAATTTTTGCAGATTTACCTGGAATCTTTTGACACTTTGTTTTAATTTGATTTGGTTGATTTTAGTTTCAATTCATTACTGCAATTCCTCCAGCTGACCCAATGGTTTTAAATAAATTCTTTAGCCTCAGTGAGATCATGGCAAAAATGGAGATAATTATGTCCATCTCTAATACTATTTGGGATATTATGTGGCTTCATGTATTTTGTATTACCCTACATATTAAGCAAGCAGTACATAACAATTTTGAAACCAGTAATATTTTTGAATAAACAAATAAGTGTTTAATTTTATAGTTTTTATTTCATCTATAATATTACAAGCAGTTCTATTAAGTTTTTTCTATTCTCTCCCGCTTCTAAATTATGTACATGATATATCTTTATCAAAAATTGTCATCTAATATAACAAACATCCCATTACCATCTTGGAAAATTAAATTTAAGACTAACAAAATATATCTATGAACTATTTTCTATTACTATTTTGTGGGTTCTTACAGTGCAAAGCAATATAATTTCATTAAAATTGCTACTTTAACAGGGAATTTGAATATCATAATTTATTTGGCCTGCTAAATCTATCATACATTTGCATAGCATAATATTGATAATATACAAATGGTTTATGGCAAAGATGAATTAGACCATTAAAATATAAAAATCAAAAACCTCTCCAAATAACTATAAAATTGCAATGGAGCATTTAAAACATTTAGTGAATATACATAATTAACAATCAATTAGAATAAAATATTTTGGAAATATGTTTGTCAATAAGTGATTTATGGCCAGGAATTTGCACACTGCTTATGTCTGCTTGTCTAGCACATTGTTCTTTATACTTGTATTTTAAATATTTCTGTAGTTTGAATTTACTATCTTTACAAGTGGTGAGAAACCTGTATTAGAAATAATAAAATTACTGACATTCAGGCAAATTTTAGATTATTTGCAATCTCTTATCTTGTGCAATTCATTTATTTATTTATTTATTACATTCATTCATTTATTTATTACACTCACTGAACACCTATCATACTAGATCTTTAAAAGATAAAGACCTCATTGCTATGCTCATAGGTCTCTATAGGGTGGTAGACATCATACATGCAATCACAGGTTCCCCCCAATTATTCATACAATTAACACCAACTGGATTAAAAAGATGTACAGAGGTCAAATAGCTGATTTTCATTTGATCACAACTTAAAACTTGGTTCCCTGAGAACTTCAGGAGTCATAATCCTGTGCACAGAGTTCCTGAATACAGCCAAGTATGTCCTTCCAAAAAATAAGGCAAGCAAAGAAACAAAAACAAAAAACAAACAAAAAAAAACGCAATTAACACAAACTCTGGTGAATGCTTGAAAAACAAAATCCCCTTAAGAAAAAAGGCAGATCGGTGGCGCAAGTGGTAATTTGCCTTGCACGCGCTAACCTAGGATAGACATGGTTGGATACCCCCGCGTCCCATATGGTCCCCCAAGCCAGGAGTGATTTCTGAGTGCATAGCCAGGAGTAACCCCTGAGCATCACCGGGTGCCCCCCCCACACACACACACACAAAAAGAAAAGAAGAGAAAGGAAAAGAAAAGAAATAAGGCAAAGGAGAATGGATCCAGGTGTAAGTCAGTGGTAGAGCCTGGCAGGTTTCACAGGAGCCCACCATTTCAAAATCAGCAACTACACTGCATTCTGAATGTGACACCCCCAACATTGCCATTTGTGATTCATATGCTACAAAAATGTATAGGACACTGATCATCACAATAGCAACAAAAGAAAGGGAAGAGAAAACTTGAAAAACCAGAGGGCCAATGAAGGTCTTTTCTAAGAAACTTGCTATTTAAGCAATGATCTAAATCTGGACTGAGAGAAATTTCTTTCAAGATGGATGAAGATGTATGTGGTGACCTTTGTGTTTGTTTTTGTTTTTATGAGCACTAGAACGTCTGTCTCAATTTCTTCATCTACTCAGCAGTGATGCCAAAGTATCAACTCTCTAACTCAGTGTTATTTATTATTTAAGGTTGTTGTGTGACTTTGATTACATGTACATAGTACAATTTCTGACATTCACTAGAGATTATCCATTATTGTTGCTGTTATTATGATTATTGTTATCAGTAATTTTATCCTCATAAGACATGAAAAGCAGCTAACTGGGAATAGGCAAGGAAATCAAGGTCAAGAACTGTGAAGGGTTTGAGATTTTTTTGCCTTTTATGAAAACAAGTTAGCATGGAGCAATGCTATAGGTACTGATAGAAAATGTGAGACTCCTCAAACTAATTTTTCACTATAATAGCTGCTAATTGAAGATCAGAATCTACCAGTTCGGGGCCGGGCGGTGGCGCTAGAGGTAAGGTGCCTGCCTTGCCTGCGCTAGCCTAGGACGGACCGTGGTTCGATCCCCCGGTGTCCCATATGGTCCCCCAAGCCAGGAGCGACTTCTGAGCGCATAGCCAGGAGTAACCCCTGAGCGTCACCGGGTGTGGCCCAAAAACCAAAAAAAAAAAAAAAAAAAAAAAAAGAATCTACCAGTTCACATAGCCCAATTTCTACATGGCAGAGTAAAGAAGATCTGATGATACACACACAAGTAGAAAAGAAGTATCAAGTAGGGAACCAGAATGTTTTATAATAAGCAAAAACCTTCAAGGTCAGCCTTGTCATAACAAGACATTATCTTTATTATGCTGGAAAGTAAACCAACTTACTCTTTATTACAGGGAACAATAGCTTCTCTATATTTCAATGATGTTCACTACATCATTGTAGTGATGAACATCATTGAGAAGACTATCTTAAAAATAAACAGTGTAAAAAATAAACAGTGTATTTGTTAACAAGGAATCTAGAAAAACAAGTCTAATAAACTTATTTCCTAAATTATCTGATTTTGTAAGGTGAGTTGTTGAATGTAGACGTTTTTATACATTTTGATTTATTTTTAACATTATATGCACTTTTTACCATCTGCCACATTGTGTTTTTGACACTAATTTTTAAGGTTTCACAATTTATCAATAACATGACCCATAATAACTGATATAGCTGCTCCTTGGGGGGAGAGTAGTTGCTTTTAATTTTTGAAAGTTATCAAGAAACTTTCATTTTAAAGTACAAGTTGTTTTAAAACATAAAGAAACTGCATTTTTAGCTGAAAGAACAAAATAGACAACACAGGAAGTATGTGAAAAGGCAAAATGCTGATGTTGATTTTTCTATCCCACAGTTTCCAATAAAGGATAGAACTAATAAGGGAGCAACTTGAGTTTAATTGCAAAGATTTATCATCTAGTTCAATAAAATACTCAATATATTGAGTGTTTTATTTGAACAATATACAGTGATTTTATTTCTACAAGAAACATTTTTTTTCTAAGGACAAAAGATCAATACATATTATTCTAAAACCGTAAGAACTTCCTTCTCTGAGATTCTTATTCTAGAGAGCTTCAAAATAAATAAGTTACTACATTAACGGAAGCTCTGTGTATCTCCATTCAAAATATTCTCCAGATGTGCCAGGATAGTTCATAGGGCTAGAAAGTCTTCTCTAAAAATGAGAGTTGGGTTTAATCCCCAGCATCATGTAGTTGCCCTGAGCACTGCCAGAAGTGACCCCAAGCAGTCAGGAACCCATGAGTACCATGAGTAAAGCCCTGAAACAAAACAGAATCTAAAAACAAAAGCAAGTATTCTCTATAGAAAATATGGAATTTTTAAGCTCATTTTTGAAATTCGATTTTCATATTTTAATCTTTAGAAAGTTATGTTCCTATTTTAATTATTATAAAGTTTAATATGTAATAATAATTAGAATGCTGGATCATTAAAAATTTTTAGTGTTAAGAAACTCATTAAAAGATTGACTGAATCGCCCACGGACATAAAATTAAATCAATTTCAGTTTCTGAGTATCTGACACATTGAAAGAAATGTGGTTGGCCCTAAGAGGAGTAAGAAACTAATGACACATTTCCCATCCAGAAATAGATTCTGTTAGCGTACATGAAGCAGAATTGCAATTTGTTACATAAAAAAGTGCTACAATAATGGTAACAACTGCAATGGAAATCAAGAAATGTCTGTGAATCATCATGACCCGAAACAAGAAAAAGTCCCACAGAAGACTATTTTTTGAGTCACAGCATATCAGGACTATCACAGCTCATCTTGTGCACTGTTTGATGCTCTAAGGCCTTCTTTAATGCCATCTAGAATTCTAGAGTCTGTTTTAATAGTTTTAAGAGTAGGAAACTTAGTCTCTAAAGAGAATCTGAACTGCCTTCCAATATTCCCAATGACTGGTTAAAAGAGGGGGGAGAGAGAGAGAATGAGAGAGAGAGAGAGAGAGAGAGAGACAGAGAGAGACAGAGAGAGACAGAGACAGAGAGACAGAGAGACAGAGACAGAGAGACAGAGAAAGGCAGAGAGAGACAGAGAGAGAGACAGAGAGAGAGAGAGAGGTTCTAAACAGGCATTTCTCCAAAATAGATACATACATAGATGTTCCAACAAAACATGAAAAGCTGTTCATAATAAGTTGTTATTATCATGAAATTCAAATGAATTTAATATATCAAAGAACTTCAAATTTATAATGATATTTTCTTCTTGACAGTGATAATAGCCTGTATCAAATGGTTCAGAAATAGCAAGTGGACAATCACTGGAAGGAGAAAAGGAATTATCATGTACCAACTTACATTTTTTTTAAGAATAAGGTTTTGATTTTTATTAATCTTTTATATTTATTTTATATTCAACTTCATGGATTTCTGTTCTAAAATTTTATTATTTCCTTTTTACTGCCTGCTTTGGTCTCCTTTTGTTGGTTGCTTGTTGCCTGTTATACTGTGGTGATGTGGTCCCCAAAGATGTCAATGCTGCCATTGCCACCATCAAGCCAAGCACAGCATCCTGTTTGTGGACTGGTATCCTGTTACCCCCCACTTAAAGAAGGCATACACCAGACATGGCTTTTTGCCTTCCTGGGGCAGTGCCTTCCTCCCAAAGAATTATTTGCCAAAAGGCCCACTCAGCGAAGTCAATCATTTGACCCTTTGCGTGGATTATTGGCGGTAATTCCAATATGGCTGTAACATTACATTTTCTCTTTATTTGGACACTATAGAAATCCAGCCTCAGCTTTCCTACAGACAAAGAAATGTCAGTACCAAAAACCCACCAAAAGTTCCCTGCTGGCTAGTTTATTTGTGACTCATATAAGCTGGCACCAGCAGCTTGTTTTTCTGAGTCTAGCTCTATGATGGTAAACAATTATTTCCATCCCCCCTAAAATCTATTTTCCAGCAGCTACATAAACATCATAAATATCTTTGTCTCTCTCCTCCTGGTTACTTGAAAAACCTGATTTTTGTTAAACCAAAAACATCTCTAGCTTTTGTTTCACAGCCCTCTAGCAGGGGTCTTTCTCACCTATAGGATAGTCGTTTTAATATGTAGATTCTAGGCCTGTTTCCCCATTGTACTGCTCTCCTGCTCTTTGTTCTCCCTGAGGACACCTTGCATACCAGAGTTTGTGCTTATAAATGTCATCAGCTGAAAAGTAAATTTGTCTCTTGTCCCTTGGACGTGGGTCCCCATACAATTCATTTTGTGTGGTCTCATTTATTTCATTTTCATATTTCATATTCGTCTGCCTTGTGTCCCTGCTTATTCCTAGTGAGAATTAACCCACTAAAGTTTTGCTTAAGGACGCTAATACCTCTGCAGCAGTGTCCCACTGGCTTCAAGGTTGATATCAATTACCAGCCTCCCACTGTGGTTCCTGGTGGGGACCTGGCCAAAGTACAGTGAGCTGTGTGCATGCTGAGCAACACCACAGCCATTGCTGACGCCTGGGCTCGCCTGAACCACAAGTTTGATCTGATGTATGCCAAGCGTGCCTTTGTTCACTGGTATGTGGGTGAGAATAAAATCCTGCAAACGTAGATAGCACAGGAATGGGGCGTTTGCCTTAGATGCAGAAAGACTGTGATTCAAAATCCCAGCATCCCATATGGTCCCCTGAGCCTGTCAGGTGCGATTTCTGAGCATAAAGCCAGGAGTAACTGCTGAGCACTGCTGGGTGTGACCCAAAAACAAAAACAAACAAACAAAATTCTGCAAACTGCACAAAGATCAGTAGTAAGAACTGTGACTTTGAATCATCTTAGTGCTTCTGTTGGAGTCTTGCCTCTTTAGTAAATGTCTAATTTAAAGGACACTGCACAAAGTTAGTGGCTAATATTTTCTCAAAAATAATATATATTTGAAAAAAGGGTTCTTTGTTGTATTAATTATTAACTATAGTGTCCTAGCGCTGGATTGTGGATGGTGAGGCCTTTTTCGGCCCAGCCTGACACCTGTAGCCACTATGGCCTGGCTGGTCTATAGGTATCAGGGTATCGGCAAGGAAATGACCCACAGCAATCAGATGAAGTTTCAGGAGACATCACTTTATTTATTACAAGGGTTTAACTGCCATGTACATATTCCTCACACGGCCTCTAAACTAACCAGCCTCTCTGCACCCAACCTGTGTCTCTTCTCTATCTGCAGCATCTTCCTTACTGAGTCTGTCTTTCCCTACCTTCCAGATAACCCCTTAAATTACCAACCACAGACCCCACCCAGCTGTGGGAGGGTCTCCCTTTCCAAATGAGATAGGTAGGAAGTTGGGGGAGGGATAACAGTTCATGATTTTTAAGTTTCAATTATTTAATAAATATTTATTTTTGTTATAATAGACATAGTTTTAATACCACTATGTTTTCTAATGCAGGTATATATGTATGCATCTTGTTATTAAAATGGCTCTAGTGGGATATTTGGAAATTTTAAACTTCTGAAGAAAAATATAACTAGTTAAAAGGAATGCATTCTCAATAATTTAGGATACATGAACAATGAATTCTCTTTTGTTCAGTTTTACTCCTTTTTTATCTCTCTCTTTTTGTTTAGTTAGTTGACCATGTACTTTATATATAAATTATGTGATTATATATATTATATATATGAGATCAGGCTTATTTTCTACTTATATCTCTTATAGCACAGTGACTGGAATGTTTTAAGAATTCTACTTGATCAAATTTTTATATATATGAGCTGGTGTATAAAGTGAAATGAATCATAGAATATGTTGAATGATTTTATGGTTAAACAAGAATATGCATGATACAATCTGGAGTTGAATGAAAGGCTTTGTATTATTTACCAAGCCACTGGTTTTCTCACTGTAAGGAGTAACTGAAATTGGTGAGCATAATAAATCCCAAAAATGTTCCCTCTGAAATGATTGTTCTTAAATATTTCAAAAAACCAAAGAAAAGGCAAGGGAATAAAAATTATTTTACCAATATAAACAGAATGGATTAAGTTATATTAAAATAAGTAGGCTTGGCTTAAGTCATGGCATTAAAGAATCATGAATTTGTTGTACTCCAATAGATCTAAGCCAACTGTTAATTCACAGGCCTTTCCTACTCTTTTATTGAGTATTGTGTGAGCGTGTTTGTTAATTATTGTAATAAAAGCAATACTCTCAAAAAGAAGGTAAATCAATGAGCACAAAAGCATCAAACAGTACAGCTTACTGATGGTGCTTAATTTCTGTTACATTTGCCATAATTGTGGTATTCACAAGAAAACATTAAGATTGATGTGAACCTGGGGCTGGTGATGTGGCACTAGAGGTAAGGTGTCTGCCTTGCGAGCGCTAGCCAAAGAAAGACTGCAGTTCGATCCCCCAGCGTCCCATATGGTCCCCCCAAGCCAGGGGCAATTTCTGAACACTTAGCCAGGAGTAACCCCTGAGAATCAAACAGGTGTGGCCCGAAAAATCAAAAAAAAAAAAAAAAAAGATTGATGGGAACTTAATGCAGATAGGGAAAATATATAATAAGAAGAAAATGAAAAATATTGCAGTATAGGCTTTTAAGAAAAAAGTAGAGATTTAAATATAAACAAAATGGTAAGATTTTTTTTTAATGTGAGTGAAAAACAGGCTAGATAATAAAACACATCCAGAATAATTTAGTGATGGGCTAGGACTTTAAATGAATGAAAGACAAGGATATGTTTCAGTGGTAGAATATATACTTTGCATGTTTTATGCCCTATTTTGAACCCTGGCACCTCAAAAAAAAAGACATTAAAGTGGTTTGTGCTCTCTCCATTAAAATGTTTAATGGAGTTTAAATATTATAGCATATTGAAAATGCTATTTGTTCTGCTTCTCATTACTTCCGAGAAAGAAAGATTAAAGTGCCATTCATCAAATAATTTAAGCCCTTTGGGTCCCATGTGTAATAAAACAATTTCAGTTCTGATGTTCAAACGTGTTTAATTTAATACGGCAATAAGATTGCATATATCAATGCCATTGAAATGCCATCGTTTAAAGCAACAGCAAGGCCATCTTTCACTTGGAAAATCAGAAAATTTTTGGAAGAGACTTAACTATTCTCTGACTCAGTTTTAGTCAATGCCAAAAAATTTAAAAGACAATAGGCTATTACCTCTCTCTGATTCCTAGAGTCTTCATCATCTTTACTTCCATAGTAGCTTGATTTAGCATCTTAGTTACACTACCTAAGTAGAGTGTTGCTGCTATAGGTTTCTTTTTCTTAAAACTTCATTAAAGCTATACCCAAAAAGGACCTGTTACACTAGCAGTCCAGGGGGCTAAGGGTGGAGGTATGGGATGCATGCTGGAAACTATAGCAGATGGAGGTGGTGAGAATGGCCCTAATTCACTGTCACTATGTACCTTAAATATGACTGTGAAAGACTTATAATTCACATTGGTTTCACCAAAAATTGTTTAAAAAACTATTAAAGCAATATGATTTACAAAGTTGTACATAGTTGAGTTTTAGACATACTATTAAATAATAGTATTAGATAAATAATCTATTAATAATCTATTAAATAATCTTTATTTTAATTGCTATTGTTTAATTTTTACAATAGTCAGCAATATTCAGGTCTTACTCTTTGCTCTGTGCTTAAGAAACATTCTAGGCAGTCCTTTGGAGGTCTATCAAATGTGGTGTCGGGGATGAACCTGGGTCTGTGTGCAAAGCAGATAGTATCTCTTTGGTCCTTAAAATTATTCTTTAGGATAGGTGGGAGGATTAGATAAAGGGGCTTTTTGGTGGTGGCATGTCACAATAATATTAGTGATGAGGTGGTGAAGATAAACATGGATGTGTGAGCTAAACCTCTAAAAATCTTTCTAAATCAGAAAGCATTCTAATATTATTACTGAAGAGCTATCATGCATAAAACTGCTTTTAGCAACCAGCTTTTGCTTAGCGTGATCATTTCCAACTATTATTGTTATAGTGGTTCTCTATCAGATCTAACTGCATTCCCCACACTTTTTGTGGCAAGTTTCCTACCATGCAATAGCCTTTCCTAGCCCTCATGTCTATTTTCTCTGGATTTTATTACCATACTATCATTCTTGATAACCCAAAAATGAATGCAATCATTCTACTCTACCCTTCTCCCTCTGACCCGTTGTTCTCAGCAGGCAGAGAAGAGGGCAGTGAAGTGAGTGGGAGGAAAACCGGGGTCATTGGCGGCAGGAAATATGCATTAGTGAAGGATGTTGTACATTGTATGAATAAAACTCAATCATAAACAAACTTTGTAACTGTGGAAAAAGAAATGAGATCAAAAAGAATGTCATACGTTAGCCGGAGTGATAACACAGCAGTAGGGTGTTTGCCTTTCAAGCGGCTGACACAGGACAATCCCCAGAATCCAGTGTGGTCCCTTGAGCCTGCCAGGAACGATTTCTGAGTGTAGAGCCAGGATTAAACCCTAAGAGCCACTGGGTGTGGCTCGAAAATAAACAAATAAACAAAAAAGTAATACATTGACCAAAATAATCCAATATTATCACTTTACTTACAAATTATTCCAAGAATATCTCTCATGCAATTTTAATGACATGTCAATAAAAAAGGACAATAAAGGTACCTGTTATGATGGAAGGCTGGAACTGGAGGTAAATTATGGGGTAGACTCTGGGAATATTGGTGGAGAGAGGTTGTCACTGGCGCTGGGATTGGTGATGAAATATTCTATATCTAGGGGCCGGAGAGATAGCATGAAGTTAAGTCGTTTGCCTTTCATGCAGAAGGTCATTGGTTCAAATCCTGGCATCCCATATGGTCCCGCGAGTGTGCCAGGAGCAATTTCTGAGCCTGGAGCCACAGTAACCCCTGAGCGCTGCCGGGTTTGACCCAAAACAACAACAACAACAACAAAAATAAAAATAAAAAATAAATAAAAATAAAAAAGAGAGAAAGAGAAATATTATATATCTAAAACTCAACTATGAATTACTTTGTAAATTACAGTACTTTAAATAAAAAAATTAAAGTAAATACAATTCCAAGAACATTGGACACCAGTTTCAAAACATTGAATTTTACCTGCGCTTTCCTTTTTGGTTTCTTTCTACTGAAATTATCAGAATTTCAGTATGAATGGTCTTAGCCTGAAAGGACAGAATAGAGCTTGCCGATTATTTTTACTCATAGTATAAGTCTATGCTGTCTTTGGCACCAACCATATGAAAAAAGTCAACTTTTCTTAATACCAAGGGTATGAAATAGTGTACTTTGTTTTATTTGTTTGTTTGTTGGGGGGGTGTTGGTATTTTTTGTTGGTTGTTTTGTTGTTGTTTTTTTTTTGGTTTGGTTTTGGGTTTTTGTTTTTGAGGGTTTTGTTTGTTTGTTTTGGTTTTGGTTTTTGGGCCATATCTGGCAGCACTCAGGGATCACTTCTGACTCTGGGTTCAGAAACACCCCTGGCAGGCTCAAGAGACCATATAGGATGCCAGGGATCAAACCTGGTCTCGTCTCAGATTGGCTGCATGCAAGGCAAGTGCCCTACAGCTGTGCTATCACTGCAACACCAGTGTTTGTTTTTAATAACAGTTACAACTAACAGTTAAGCATACACATAGACACACACACTCACACACACTAGTAACTAGTATATTTGAGTAGGAATAGCCATTGTAAGCATTCCTGGACAAGTGCTAAAGGGTACTAAAGGATAACACTTTCAAGGAATAATAAAATTCCTAACACAGTTAACTCTTAACAGTCATATAATTACCTTAATAGAAAGAGTAATTACATATTGTTAAAATCTGGTTATCCTCAACTTATATTTGAGAAGAATTGTCTGGCTTTGCATGTGTAATATAAAGTAAGTCAAACAACATGGTCGCTTTATTGTCCTTTTTTATTGACATGTCATTAAAATTGCATGGGAGATATTCTTGGAATAATTTGTAAGTAAAGTGATAATATTGGATATTTTTGTTTTAATTAAGTGGATTAGTCTAATAGCAAGCAAGCTATCATGTATACATTTACTCAATTTGATTAAGAAACAACATTGATTACTACTTAAGAACTGTTGGTATTTTCTAAACTAGTGGAAGATAAATGGTTAAGAATAATTTGTAAAGCAAAAGCAATTATGAAATATGCCATTGTTACTAAAAATATTCATAAATCTAAAGTATTATGCTTATTAAAACCTGATTAAAGTTGCAATGTCAATATTTATAAAATTGTGATGAAACTCTACACTTTAGAGGCAATAAATTGGTCTGAAACCCAAATAATAACAATCATGAGCATAATAAATATTCTCATGTGAGGAATACATTACAAGGAAATTGTTAAAAAAGAAAAAGTAATCAAGACAAATTACTTGATAGGATGAGGTCACTCATTAGTGAGACAAGTGTCACACCATCTGTACTCTCTTCTGCTCAACTATTCTTCTTATTTAGTTCTAAAGATAAAAAAAAAAGCATACACTCTCAAATCTGTTCTGAATATTCAGAGGAACATACTAATATGCCTGACATCAAACTTTTTATGATTACTTTATGAGATAACTGTTAGGGTTTTTACTTCATCCTGATTCAATTTCTGTAGGACGTATGGTTCTAAAAAAAAATCTATTTCCTTGTGTTCTCCAATTTAGTGGCATAAAGTTGTTTGATAGAAATTTCATATTATTTTATATATCTATATTATATGTTATAACTTCTCTCATTTCCAGTTTACCAGAATTTTTCTTTGTAAGTCTAGCTAAGGGTATATAAATCTTGTTTATTTTTTGGTAGGGAGGGATTGGGCACATACAAGAGTGCTCAGGGATCATTCCTGTCTTTTCACTCAGGGATCAGTCTTGGAGGTACTACAGGGCCCACAAGAGGTACTCTTGGATTGGCTGCATTCAAGGCAAGAACCTTACCTGATGTACTGCAGCCTCATCTTGTCCATTCTTTTTTAAAAGCCACATCTTGGTATTTATTGTTCAGTTCAGGGGTTTGTTCTATTTTAATTCATATATAGTTTATTTCTGTGGTGATTTTTACTATTTATCTTCTGCTTGCTTTTGACTTCATTTGCTATTCTTTTTCTACCATCTGGAGATTGGAGGTTTTTTAATTTGATTCTTTTCTTGTCTTCTTATGTATGCCTTCATTACTATGAATTTTTAGTACAGCATTTGCTATGTTCTGTTAGCTAAGTGTCCTTATTAATTCCTGTTTCCTGTAATCTTCTATTTTCTCTTCTATTTTTCTCTTTGACCCACTTGTTATCAATCAGTATGCTGTTTTCAAGTGTTTGTGCTTTTTTAAGCTTTCTTTTTTATAGTTTATTTACACCTAAAAAAGCATTATGTTCTGAAAAGATACTTGAATGGTTCTGTCTTCTTGAGTTTATGAATACTTGCTTAGTAGAATAGATTGGGGCCTATGATAAAGAATAGGCCATGTTTCTCCAATACATGCATTGGAGAAAGCTATTAACTCAATTTTAGAGCAATGGAGAGTCTAATTCATGTCTAGAAAGGTCAGCACTTGCATTTTGTTTCCTTTAAGAATGTTTCCCTATTGAGTTTTTGTATGTTTATTGTATCAAATGGTGAGGAGAAAGTATTCTATTGTGGTACTATTAATATTTTTCTATAGGCCTATTAGTATTTCCTTTATATATTTAAAATTTCCTTTGAGGCATAACAATTATGCACTCATTTATTGCATACATTTTAATGGGTATTAAGTTTTGTTGATATATCGACCCCTTATTTACTATATAATCTCCAATTTTTTGTGTTTTCACTTTTTGTTCTTATATTGCCTCTTTCAATTTAAGGATTATTTTGTCTCAGTATGGCCATGCCAGCCTTTTGTCTTAGGATATTATTTAACTGTATAATTGCTTTCCAGACTTTTACTTTGAGCTTGTATTTATCAAGACAATTCAAATGTTTGTTTTCTGAGCTGGAGGTTGTATCAGATTAATTCAACTGATTAATCTATGCCTTTTGATCAATCATTTCAGGGCATTGGACTCATTAATAAAGCAAACATATTGAAATAAAGTAAATTGCTTACTTTTATGAATTCTAAATGTTTCTAAAGTTTGCAATTGAATCTTTGCTTCCTTATTATTTTCATCCTTTTAACTTATACATGCCTTTTATATAGTTGTGACTTTTCACTTGACTCCTCTTGTTTTTTTAAACTTCTCAATATGTTTACCTTAGAATACCATGTAGTTTACTTCTGAATTGTCAGGTTTATCTCTCCTTTTATGCACAAACCTTTCCCATATTTTGCTTTCTATTTTACTACAACTTTATTGTTTATAGAAGACAATCTATCATATCTTTCAGTGCTAGCTTAGTGGTCATGAAATTCTTTACCTGTTGTTTTTCTATAAAGCTTTATGTCCCTCCATGGAGTTTGAGTGACAACCTAGATAAAATGAGGCTATTTGGCTGCCTGATACTTTCAATATCTTGGCTGTATCATACTATTCCCTTATAATCTGTAGCTTTTCATTTGATAGGTTTGCCGTGATCTTATAATAGCACCATTAAATTAAGTTTTTTTCTTGCTCTGCTGCTCTTAGGAATTCATCAGGCTTTGACTTTTGCCATTTTAATTGCACTGTGTCTCGGTGTTCTTTGTTATGGGTTTATTTTGTTTGGAAATCTTTTAATTTCTTGGACAAGGTAAGATGGCTTAATATTCATTTTGGGGAAGTTTTATCAAAGATTTAACCCACCAATAGTACATTATCATGCCTTTCCTCTCTGTATATATCCCATGATGTACATCTTATTACTTGTTAATCTAACCTATGTTTCTTCATTATTCTAGGTTCTAAATTTTTTTCATTTGTTCATTTTGGTTTTATGAGCACAACAATTCACATATTATTTTATGTTGAGCCACTTTTTTATGTTTTATAGTTTGTCTACTATGTTCTTCAATTTGGTGATTTCTGACAGCTTTTTCAGACTTTCTCTTTTCTTGTTAGAACTCTTGTCTCCTGTTTACTTCAATACAGTGAACATCCTTTCCACTGTCACTTTGAATTCTTTGAGTTATTCATCCAATTTTTGGATGAATAAACTTAGGGGTTTTTAGAGTTTTGTCCACTAATTCAAGTGAAGTCATTCATTCTTTTATTATGTCTAATACAAGATGAGTATTTGGTATAAGTCCATTTTAATGGATATGGTTTCCATTTATAGATTTCACCTAGAGACTGATGCTATTTGTGTTTTTTTTTGGACCACCTGTGATTTTTATTACAAGTTTAATGTAAAAATTACTAGTATTTCCACTCAATGTTCACAGCTGCCAATGACTCACCACATACCATAGTGGTGGTATGATAACTGTGGTGTCATATCACCAAGTTGTTTCTGGTGTTCTAGAGTGTCCAGTTTCCATATATCTCTAGATAAATTTAATATTCTCAAGTTTGCCTGCATTTGTCCAACGCTTGATTGTCCAAAAGGTACAAGAGACTCTAAAAAGTGTATGTGAATAAACTCTCAAGGTATTTTTCAAACTAGGGTTCCAAGAAGTGCACAACAATTCAACCAAGAGCTGAATGTGACCAACACTTAGTAACCAGATGTGAATGGAAGGAGGCAGCTTTTTACTTTGTTTTATCCTGGTAGCTAGTATCCATGAATTGGTAGCTTCTGGCAGAGACAGAGATCACAACTCCCTGTAGGTGTACAAATAATAGTACAGGATTCAACATATTGCCCTGAATGGCTTGTCTCATACCTCTCCCCAAGCAAAGCTCTAAACTTAGATATTTTTAGTCCCCTCTTCCTCCTTGGAAACACACATCTTAATTTTAATTTTGGTTGCCTAGAGCTAACATACATGTCATGAGATGGTTGTGGGAGCTCTGGTTTATCTTATCAGAAGCGTCTTGTACTAAATTCTGTGCTTAACAGTTTGTGTGTGTGTGTGTGTGTGTGTGTGTGTGTGTGTGTGTGTGTGTGTGTGTGTGTGTGTGTGTGTGTGTGGTTTTGCTAAGATCAGGGAGCTCTCTTATATTACTCCCTTTTTCTTTCCAACCATCTTGGCCCTACTTTCTTTCCTTTATGTAATTTTCAGTCTAACAAGTTCTAAGATCTATATTTTTTCATTATTATGAAGGAGTTACTGTTACTACCTCATTCTTAAAAAAAATTAAGTCAAAATACAGAGAGCTTTAAGAATCCAAAACAATGACACATATGGTAGAGTTGGTGTGTCACACAGTCTGATAGTATGATCCAACTCTTAGTTGGTCAGTGAATACTTATGAAACTTGTCACTGTTTGTGGAGGAAGGCAGTAAAATTAAGCTGCATTCTTAACTCAAAAATCAACTATAGGGATTGTTTTTATTTCCTTTTGATTTGGGGAGCCAGATCCTGTGATGCTCAGGGGTAACTTTTGGCTCTATAAAAAGAAATCACTCCTGGCTGTGTTTTGGACAGTATGGTGTAATAGGGTCAAACCTGGATCAGTCAATTGCAAGGCAAAGGCCTTACATACTATATTACCTCTCAGGGCCTTCTATAAGAGAATATAAGATTAAGAAATCCATTTCAAAACAAATCAGTTTCAAAACTCTACTCCCTCAACTTCAAACAAATGCCATTCATGTCATAGCTAATGTTATCTATAGATAACATTTATAATCTGTAATTACCAAGTTCTGGATGAAAACCTACAAACTCTATGGCAATATGAGTGTTAAATAATTCTAAAGCATTGTGAAGGTACAGAGATGTTCTCAAATGTTAAACTCAAATTTCTTTTAATACATATATTCACAGATAATGTAAATATACAAATATATCTAACATTTATATGCTACTATACATTTATCTAATACTACAACAAAATATGAAACTGATACTACAAACTTAAATAATAAAATATTTTTATTTTGCCCTAATTTCAACACCAAGAAATACCATAATGCATTTACTTTTTGTATTGTAACTGTATACATATTATATATATGCTTCTGTATGGCAGTGAAATACATAAATCACAATGTCCTTACAATTAAGGGTATTCTAAAATTATAAATTAAATTTTTATAAATACAATAAAACTACTTTAGTCTGTAGCTAGTATAAAATTACAATTAAAAATAATGGCTCTCTTGGGGCCAGAGCAGTGACACAAGCAGTAAGGCATCTGCCTTGCTCATTCTAGCCTAGGATGGACCACAGTTCAATCCCCCAGCATCCCATACATCCCCCAAGCCAGGAGCAATTTCTGAGCACATAGCCAGGAGTAACCCCTGAGCGTCAGTCAACAGGTATGACCCAAAAACCAAAAAAAAAAAAAAAAAGATAATGGCTCTAGAATTAGGCTAAATAGCAGTTCAAGTACAGGTATTTTCCTTAAGAGTTTAGGCAAGTATATAAATATACTCTTAATATATATTAACATATAATATAATAAGTATACTCTTAATTCATCTTCTGTAAATAGTTTAATTTATACCTCACAGAGTTGCAAAAACAAATTATTTGTACGTATAAACTTATAAAAGTGACTTAGATAATGTAAGTATGAGATAGTATAATTTTATTATATATACTAGTATATAAAATCAGTCTTTTAGATATGCTGTTAAACACTTTTCAAGTTTTTATATTTACTCAACAGCTGAATTATTAATTTTAGAAGTACTGCAAATTTGATCCAATGAATAAATAAATTCATACTAATTAAAGCTATTCCAATTTGCAAACTACTCTATTAAAATTTTATTAGGAAAAATGCTCTACTTAATAAAATAATGCATAACCTCATAATGACACGTTTTATGCTCTATGCTCATTATTCCATGGGGAGTGAATTTTTTTCAAATATTTTTGCTTCTTTTTATGCATGCTGTCATTTAAAACTTACTTTAGAATAATACTTGTATAATAATAGAATAATACTTGTATAATACTTCGTTGAAATAAAATTATAAGAAACATTAATCCCTTATCTGAGTGCTGTGTTTTTCATGAATGGTTCTATTATTAAATAGCAGTCATTTAATCTTTATTGTATTTCTTTCAATGCTGGTTCTTTTCTTGACCATAGAATTGATTGAAAAGTGCAAAGACATTTTAAGTAAATGATCTCTTGCTTTTTTTCTTTTATTTCTTATAGTCATTCCCAACACAGCACTGCAACCCGTCAGCCTTCAGTGACATTGCAACGAGCCATCTCCCTGGAAGGGTAAGATCAGAATAATAAGCAGCCTTTCCCAAACTGTGCAGTCTCCTCACTTTGAACATCAAAAAGGCCTCACCTATTTTTATTTCACTCCTTTCTCTGTCTTTCTTGCTCTCCTCCATCCACAAACACACCACATTTGTTGCTGCTATCCATGAATCGTATATTAAATGCCAGATAATGTGTTAGACACTAGATTTAACAAGTTAAATAAAATCTCATCTTTCCCTGAAGAGTTCATTGTCTAGGGGGAGTGACAAATTTAAACCTTTACTGGCATACAGTGTAAGTATCATACACAACTGTAGAAAGTGTTAACTGAGGTTACAAAGAGGATATATTGACTTAGAATAGATAAAAAAGGGCAGAACATCAGTATGGTTTTAAAGAAGCTATAAATATCAAAGCAAGAGCTCAAGTATTTGAGGATATTTATTGACTGACACTGGAAGTACACTCTAAGCATAATAAAGAGTAAGTAGAGAAATGCAAGCACCTGAGCATGCTTGAAGCCATAGAAAATAATTAAGTGATTCATTGCCAGACCATTGTGTATGTGTAAAGTTATAGAACAGGATAAGAAAATGCAGATGTTTATTAAAGGCACTTACTTATGGAACACTCATTTTATTATTTCTAAATTACACAATTAGCAAAATCTAGAAGAGTTAAGAGAAAAGGCCTATTTTTCTCCACTTGCCCTATAATTGAAAATGGTTTATTTGACTGGTTAATATGTAAACCATTTTATTTTTCTAATATCTGTTGGCAACTAAACTTTTTTCAATCCTATTTTTTAATAACAAATATACAGAAAGGTATTTTCATTCAACTCTCAAGCTTGATTACCTATCTCTTTAATTCTTATCTTTGATCCAGACTTCTAACCATACTTCTAACATAATTATAACATAGGTTCCACCCAAAATGTTTTGGAGTTTAGAAACTGCTCTTTCTCTCTGAAACAAGTCTCTCTTCCTTTCTTTCTTTTGGTTCTTCTTCTAGTAATACTGAGAAAGAAAGAAGGAAAAGTAAAAAGAGGTTCTATAATAATACTCTATTGTGATTGTGCCCTTTCTGTTAATCATCTCTGCTGATAATCAGCACTTAGATGGGTAGAGACACAAGTAAGCTCCATGCATCAAACTTGAGAAGCGTTCTTCCCTGTTACTCTGAGAGCCTGGGTTATCCCATTTCCACAAAGAGGAAATGGTACACTCTAATTCTGACTACACCACTTGATCCATTCTGCAACAGACTTTCATATAAGGTTGGTCCCTTTTTTCACTTATTTTTAGCAGCTACAAAGGAGAGACTTATAGGCCTGAACAGAATCCTCCTCCCAACCCTCAGAGGAACCTATAGGAATGGTTCATCCTTCAAACACCCCCCCCCACACACACACACATATACCCTTCACTTTCTCCTCTAGTCATTCTTAGTGATGTTTTCCAATTTTCAGTAGAAATGGGGAAAACAAGCAAGCTTCATGACTCTATAATACTCCCTGAGATTCCTTTATAGCCTTCAAATAAGGCACACACTGACTTCCCAAATCCATGAAAGATGAGTGAAAGGATCATACTTTTTCTATGAATTCTAAACCTTTTCCCAAAAGGATTGCACTATCTCCCAGTACTAATGTTTAGAAAAAAGGTATACATTAAACCATTTAGTTTTTCCATTATAAAACAGTAAGAAGAAGAAAACAAAAGCAAAACAAAAATGAGAAGGAACAAAGAAAAAGGGAGAGAGAAGGACAGAAGAGAGGTGTTATTGGTTAAATATGAATTTAGTCTTGGAGGATTAAATAACATTTTTTCTCAATATATTCCTATCTTCATTTAACATTTATTCTATTCCATAAAGAGCTCACCAAAACTCAGTTAATACCTTCTGACCTTTAACTCTGTAGATCAATGTTTCTCCACCTCTTTCTGACTTGGGCTCTTCCAAATATGTTTTCTTCTTTAACTCTGTCATACTAGTTGCACCCCTAGTTTTCTGCCATAGCCCCTCTTTATGAGATTTTTACTGATAATGTCATAAGAATAGACTTGAGAAATATTGATCAATATCATAATCCTAATAAGATTCCTGAGTTTAAGTCTAAACTAGATATTTTCTAGCTATTTAATAGTTTAAAAATTACTTGGATTTTTTGGTACCAATTTCTTCCTCTGTAAATATTAAATATATACATGTATTATCATAGATTATATTTGATAATACAGACTATACTAAAGTATAAATTTAAATATAAAATTTTAGAATCATATTAATATATTAACATGGATGCTATTATATATAATAAATACACTTAGTTTAACAGGGTTCTTACATATATTGACTAGGTTTATTAAAACAGGCATTGATATATTCACTATATTAGGAGAAGCCTATTCTAATATACAGGATTGATAATCATTTGTGGAAGCAATTTCAAAATCACTACTTGAGTCTGCTTTACTGCTGAGTTAATATTTATCTTAAAATATTTTAAATAGAATTGTTATACTTTATTGTTTAGTAAGGGTTTAGGGAGATAGCACAGGAGTTAAGACACCTGTCCAATCTCAAATTCCCCAAGCATGACTAGTAACAACACCCTACCACAGTACGTTTGGTAGCCCTTGAGTTGTGACCCAAACTCTCTTCAACACAACCACCATGCACACAAGCTGTCTATCAAACACAAACACATTGTATTATAATTTATCTTTTCATTATATTGGCAATCCTCAGATCCAAAGGAAAGATGGCATGAAAATTAAGCCAAGTTCTTACAATTCTAGAATACCTAGTTATAACCTATTTAGTACTATCTAAAATACTGATTTAAGAAAATTAAGGAGACCACTTCAACCCATAAAAGAAAACAGCCTCCCAAGACTCTAAACATGTTATGGTTGAAATGAAAATATTCTTTCTACAATATTTTCTACAATCTAAAATATTTTCTACAGTTTCTACAATCCAAAATATATTTTTAAATCTTAAAATATTCTTTTTTTTTATACAATAGAGGTTTGTGCAATCAATGATTGTAAGCACTCAATCTACTTCCAATTTTCTCTCTCTGGAAAGAGTCAAAGTTCAAAGAAAATTATTTCACAAAACTCAGTTCCTGGTGAATCCTCTAAAGAACTATAATCAGTTTTGTATTCTGCATGATAAAAAGGTTATTTGAAAGGGCCAAGGCAAGGACATTAGCATCAACAAAGATATGGAATAGCAATAGCATACTTTCCAGAAAATGCTGACTGGATCAGGACCCTAGGATTTGAAAAGAGAAGTTTCATTTGAAATAAAATGTGAAATAGCCCTTATTACTTGGATAAATTAATGAAAAAAATTGACAGGGCTTGTTGATAATTGAAAATTAGTTTTCCCATTAAAATAAATTTTAGGATCAAAAAATAAAAGGAAAAAAAGGAGTTTCATCAGGTACCTGATGAGATTATCTCCAAAACATAAATCTAGTCAGGAATTAGTACAGTCATGAATATTTCTCAATGTAAAAACAAAACAAGAAACTTTTCTTTCTTTCCTATTTTTCTTTCTTTTATTCTTTATTTCTTCCCACCTTTCTTATTTTTCTTTTTCTTTTTCTCATCTGATTTTATTTTCCTAAGTCTTATGAAATACTAAAATATGATCCTTCTAGAAATTACATAATTTTTCAAGAGTGCTACAGAGAAAGTAACTCAATTTAGATTTGACTCCACAATACAACACTACTCCATCCCCTAAAATGTGGTGTGAAGAAACTTTATTTAGCTGAAAGAGTACTGGTTTACATTTCTAAACAATATTTAGATTTAGATAGAGCTAAGCATCCCTTAGGTAAAAATAATAATAATAATAATAATATTAATAATGAAAAACCCTAAACCTAGAAACAATACGATTGAATTAGTAACTTATCTTGTTATAGTCAAGGTGTTCTTTGAGATAGAGGCGAGGGTTCTGGTCCGAGTGTACCACTTTGTTCCTACTCACCACTCTGCTTCTTCTGAAGACCTTTCTTGACAATGTGCATGATGACAAACATTCTACATTTTGATCATGAACACAAAGACTTCCTCTAGCTATGCAAAATAATGCCATTTTTCTTCTAATGCTATTTTGCAAATTTACTTTCTTATTAACAAAAGCATATTAGCAAGTTGCTAGTAAACATCTCTTAAACTATTTTTTTGAATGAGATAACCTCTGTAATTAAATACGATTACTAATTTTAATTCCCTGATAAGATGAAGCCAAAAAGTATGACTCCTGTGGCGGAAAGGTAGCACAGTGGCGTTTGCCTTACAAGCAGCCGATCCAAGATCTAAGGTGGTTGGTTCGAATCCCGGTGTCCCATATGGTCCCCCGTGCCTGCCAGGAGCTATTTCTGAGCAGATAGCCAGGAGTAACCCATGAGCACCGCCGGGTGTGGCCCAAAAACCAAAAAAAAAAAAAAGTATGACTCCATTACACTGCTTCACCAAAACAAAATCTTCTTTACAAATTAACAAAAATTAAATAATGTTATTTTATAAATACTCTGTTGCTCTAACTAGCACAACTCTATTTTTCTTACAAAGAGTGAAAAATATTTTTGCAATCTTTGAAAAAAACTTTTTTAAACCAAACAACATTTTCTGTGTCCTATCTTCTATCATATATTTTAACCTTCAATAAGACCCTGTACTTTTTTGTATAAGGATTCATCACTTGTCTTTAAAAGTGTCATACAATACCTCAATAATAATTTTTATATATTATTTTAATATATGTGTGTTATGAAAAGACAAATGCATTTTTAGTTTTATATTCTAGATAACTTTAAAAATTCTTCCTAAATGCATACACATGAATTTGTTGATGTAAAATATTTCTGAGTATAAAATAAGTTATTTTTATATCACCCAGGTATTTAGAAAGGTCTCTACAAGTGTTTACAAGCTGTATAAATTCTTTACAATTAAAGTTCTTTCTCTGTGTGCTCAGCTGGCCACCATATAGAGAGGTAATATGGCATGTAATAATCATAACTGAATGCATAGTGAGAAAGTTATCTTTCATTTTGCATAGGCCAACGAGTTCTTAGCAGGTTTTCCCATTACAGCTTTGTACTGATTAGTGTAGGCAATGAGCTCAAATTGGAAAATTCATTATTGCAAATCTCCCCTTCCTAATGCTTTTGTGAAGAGCCCAGGATAGTTAGTGAAAAGCATAGGATAGTCTTGGAAATAGATTCAGCATAAAAGCTCATATATGTTTCACTTCTGTTGTTCTTTGCTTGATAAAATAAGTAGAAATATTTCAAAGTTCCAGGGGTTTTTTTGATCCATAAAAAGAAGAAAATTATCTAAATGAGCCATTGTCTAGAGTTGCTACTGTTTTTTAAATTGGGGTCTGAATCATCGATAACTATGCCAGCCTGAGGAGAAAGAATAATATCCCCATTAGTATTGTGATCTCCTTGTTTCAGGTTCAGTATGACAGATACAGCCCATACTTTATATCTGTTCTTCTTTCAGAGATCTTATAAAAGTAAGGTAATTGAATAAAAAAATAACAGTTCTGTAACTGTAAAGGAAATGAGAGTAGATGTCAAAGGGTAAAAGAATTCATCACACTTCCAGGAGACAGAAAGTGAAAGAAAACAAAAATAAATAAATAAATAAATAAATGGAATAAAATGGGCTCATCTGAATCTATGGCTTCACCTACACAGGAAGGGGTAGGGCCATGTGCTGTGGGGCTCCAAATTATGCTGTTTTCATCCTAAATTTTGTAAATTCTGAATGTGTTTCTCAAAATAACATTCACAAAATGTCCCCCAACACAGTATGGTACCATTAAGAGGGTCCAATGGCTCAACCAAGAAAGTCTGCTTAGTAAAATCCTGGTCAGACACTACAGGAGTATGGCTGCAAATGGGATTAAGACCTGCCAAGGCACTCAGCACAAAATTATCTTATGCTTGTCTAATAAGCTATGAAGCAAGTTTTCATTTCCAGGAGGAAATGATTATTCAAGTGAAAAAAAATAGTACAGTTTAGTTAAAGCACCTGCTTTGCCTGTGGGGTTAACCTGCTTAAATCACTGGGTCCATATATGGTCCCCCAACAAGGCACCTCCAGGAGTGATCTCTGAGAACACATAGAGAGGAGTCACTCCCGAGTACATAACTAGAAATCAGATTCTTTTATTTGGAGGGTTACGACCACCAGTGCTCAGGAATCACTCTTTTCAGGAGCAGAGAATGTTTTCATCTGGGACTTCATCTGCTGTGCTATTGCTCTGGCCCCTGAAGGTTATTCTTTAAAGAAATAGAATTTCCCTTTTGAAAAACCTAGATAAGTCAGTTTATCATATTCCAGAGAAAAGTCCTACTAATTATCTCATTTACTTTAAGGCTTTCATAAGAAAAAAAATTTTCTTATTTATAACACCCCTGACAGTCTTTCTACTTCTTTATTCTTAGCTATGAATAAAGAACATGAGTTACAAAATTGTTTTCTAGTTCTATTTTGGGGGATGTTTATCGATAACGTTCATGACAGAGTTGTTTCAAGTATAAAATGTTCTAATATCAATCCCATCACCAATGTCCCCATGTACCTTCCAACCATCCAGCCTGCCCCTTTGACAGGCATATAACAAAGTTTATTTTATATTTCAATAAAACTTAAAGGAATATAAAATAGAATTCTCAAAAAATAAGTCAATAAAAGTTAATCTGTGATGATTATTTGCTAGATGTTCTTAATCTATTTCAATTCAGTAGAAGATAGCCATATGCACCAATAATAAATGTCATACTCAACGGCACATTTTGGGAAGTTTCTCCTTTTGAATTCTTCTTGCCAAACTGTCCTCAAAACTATGAATTCCCTAAACTGTTGCCTGTCTATTAAGTTCAGTACATTTCCTTCAAATCTAAACAATAACCTAGATGAATAGAGTATTCTTGGTGAGGTATTTCATTGATTTTTTTCGATACTATATCCTTCCATATTCTTCTGGCTCATAGAGTCTTATTTGATAGATCTGCTTTGTTTGGATTTCCTTTGTATGTGAGTTTTTTTTTTCTTTTTATTTTTTTTTTGATCTTTCTGCTTTCAATAGTTTGTCTTTATGCTTGGATTTTGCCATTTTAAATATAATGTGTCTTTGATTTTTCCTAACTTGATCTATTTTAACTGAAAATCTTTGGGCTTTTTGGATCTCTGGGAATTCTCAACTCATATCAGTCATGAAGGCATGGAAGTGGCTGTATGCTTCAGAAACAATGGTGTAGGCACTTAATATTTTAAAGGCTGGATGTGGAAGCTGCTATACAGAGGGCTTTACATCCAAACCAAAGTAGGCCAACTATGTCATCCAGAGGTAAGCTTCACCTGAGATGTTGAAAGAGCAAGCAGAAGACCAATGTTATAAAGCATTTTAATCAAACCTACAAAAATACCAAGTTATCTTATTACAAGATAAGAGGCATTATATATAAAGAAAAATGATCCTCATTGAAACAGGTAATCTGGGGGAAATGCAATTAAAAATACTCTGGCATAAGCATTTTTTTTAGCAATCTGAATATACACTCCAGAATTAAAATTGAAATGATAAAAAGTGGAAAGCCAAGTATGATTTTCAAGGATCTTGGCACAAATTGAATTCTGAGAAGTATATCTGGAACAGAGGTTAAAAAAATAAAGAAAATCATATCTAAATCTAGGTGCAGTTTGTTAGTGCTACCAAAACTACAAAGTATCTTCATTTACTTACATAGCTTTCTTTCATCCACTACAGTGCATACATATTTTCCTCTTATAAGATCATTTTAGCAACATCGTATAATGTTTCTAGTAATGGATGCATTCTCATCAATGGCATACTTCCCTTAGTAGTGTTGATGATTTCTATGAGTAGCACATTACAAAATACTAGATGACCATGTTTAGAATACAGGTGCTTTATTTTCATTGATGGCAAGCAAAATTGTCTCCCAAATCCAAATGTCTGAGGCAGCCAATGAACTAAAATGTAACAAATACACCAAAAGGAACTTATCTCTCCTGGATAATTCTCTCTCTCTCTGTCTCTCTCTCTCAGAATAAAGAGATGGTACACTAGGTAGGCTGTTTGCTTTGTACATGGCCAACCCAGAATAAACCCCTGACACATCATCTGCCACTCTATGCTTGCCAGAGTAATTCCTGAGCACAGAGCCTGGAGTAACCCTTAGGCAACACGGATTGTTGCCACAAATCCCCCAAATATGTGGCTTCTGAAATTCTAGAAATATTTATGAATATAAACCCTAAGCACAATTGGTATTTGACAGCTAACTACAATGGTCAGTTGCCATCTACTTCAGAACTACCCATAACTTCATGATCCATGATCAGTGAGAATGTTCAACTTCATTCAATATACTTCCAAACTAGTCCTCAAAATCAGTACTAAATGGTGTTTTCCAAAGTTAATGGGGAGGCTAATGTGCAGAAAATTAAACTGAAGTATTTTTTATTTAAACACCTTGATTACATACATGATTGTGTTTGGGTTTCAGTCATAAAAGGAACACCACCCATTACCAGTGCAACATTCCCATCACCCAAGTCCCAAATCTCCCTCCTCCCCAACCAACCCCTGCCTGTACTCTAAACAGGCTCTACATTTCCCTCATACATTCTCAATATTAGGACAGTTCAAAATGTACTTATTTCTCTAACTAAACTCATCACTCTTTGTGGTGAGCTTCCTGAGGTGAGCTGGAACTTCCAGCTCTTTTCTCTTTTGTGTCTGAAATTTATTATTGCAAGAATCTCTTTCATTTTTCTTAAAACCCATAGATGAGTGAGACCATTCTGTGTTTTTCTCTCTCTCTCTGACTTTTTTCACTCAGCATAATAGATTCTGTGTACATCCATGTATAGGAAAATTTCATGACTTCATCTCTCCTGACAGCTGCATAATATTCCATTGTGTATATGTACCACAGTTTCTTTAGCCATTCGTCTGTTGAAGGGCATCTTGGTTGTTTCCAGAGTCTTGCTATGGTAAATAGTGCTGCAATGAATATAGGGGTAAGGAAGGGGTTTTTGTATTGTATTTTTGTGTTCTTAGGGTATATTCCTAGGAGTGGTATAGCTGGGTCGTATGGGAGCTCGATTTCCAGTTTTTGGAGGAATCTCCATATTGCTTTCCATAAAGGTTGAACTAGAAGGCATTCCCACCAACAGTGGATAAGGGTTCCTTTCTCTCCACATCCCCGCCAGCACTGTTTGTTCTCATTCTTTGTGATGTGTGCCATTCTCTGTGGTGTGAGGTGGTATCTCATTGTTGTTTTGATTTGCATCTCCCTGATGATTAGTGATGTGGAGCATTTCTTCATGTGTCTTTTGGCCATTTGTATTTCTTCTTTGTCAAAGTGTCTGTTCATTTCTTCTCCTCATTTTTTGATGGGATTAGATGTTTTTTTCTTGTAAATTTCTGTCAGTGCCTTATATATTTTGGAGATTAGCCCCTTGTCTGATGGGTATTGGGTGAATAGATTCTCCCACTCAGTGGGTGGCTCTTGTATCCTGGGCACTATTTTCTTTGAGGTGCAGAAGCTTCTCAACTTAATATATTCCCATCTGTTAATCTCTGTTTTCACTTGCTTGGAGAGTGCAGTTTCCTCCTTGAAGATGCCTGTAGTCTCAATGTCCTGGAGAGTTTTGCCTATGTGTTGTTCTATATATCTTATGGTTTGGGGTCTGATATCGAGGTCTTTAATCCATTTGGATTTTACCTTCGTACATGATGTTAGCTGGGGGTCTAAGTTCAATTTTTTGCAAGTGGCTAGCCAGTTGTGCCAACACCACTTGTTGAAGAGGCTTTCCTTGCTCCATTTAGGATTTCCTGCTCCTTTATCAAAAATTAGGTGATTGTATGTGTGGGGAACATTTTCTGAGTATTCAAGCCTATTCCACTAATCTGAGGGTCTGTCCTTATTCCAATACCATGCTGTTTTGATAACTATTGCTTTGTAGTAAAGTTTAAAGTTGGGGAAAGTAATTCCTCCCATATTCTTTTTCCCAATGATTGCTTTAGCTATTCTAGGGTGTTTATTGTTCCAAACAAATTTCAAAAGTGCCTGATCCACTTCTTTGAAGAATGTCATAGGTATCTTTAGAGGGATAGCGTTGAATCTGTATAACGCCTTGGGGAGTATTGCCATTTTGATTATGTTAATCCTGCCAATCCATGAGCAGGGTATGTGTTTCCATTTCCGCGTGACCTCTCTTATTTCTTGGAGCAGACTTTTATAGTTTTCTTTGTATAGGTCCTTCACATTTTTAGTCAAGTTGATTCCAAGATATTTGAGTTTGTGTGGCACTATTGTGAATGGGGTTGTTTTCTTTATGTCCATTTCTTCCTTATTACTATTGGTGTATAGAAAGGCCATTGATTTTTGTGTGTTAATTTTGTAGCCTGCCACCTTGCTATATGAGTCTATTGTTTCTAGAAGCTTTTTGGTAGAGTCTTTAGGGTTTTCTAAGTAGAGCATCATGTCATCTGCAAACAGTGAGAGCTTGACTTCTTCCTTTCCTATCTGGATTCCCTTGATATCTTTTTCTTGCCTAATCGCTATAGCAAGTACTTCCAGTGCTATGTTGAATAGGAGTGGTGAGAGAGGACAGCCTTGTCTTGTGCCAGAATTTAGAGGGAAGGCTTTTAGTTTTTCTCCATTGAGGATAATATTTGCCACTGGCTTGTGGTAGATGGCCTTAACCATATTGAGAAAGGTTCCTTCCATTCCCATCTTGCTGAGAGTTTTGATCAAGAATGGGTGTTGGACCTTGTCAAATGCTTTCTCTGTATTGATTGATATAATCATGTGGTTTTTATTTTTCTTGTTGTTGATGTTGTGTATTATGTTGATAGACTTATGGATGTTAAACCATCCTTGCATTCCTGGGATGAAACCTACTTGATCGTAGTGGATGATCTTCTTAATGAGGTATTGAATCCTATTTGCCAGGATTTTGTTGAGGATCTTTGCATCTGCATTCATCAGCGATATTGGTCTGTAATTTTCTTTTTTCGTAGCATCTCTGTCTGGTTTAGGTATTAGGGTGATGTTGGCTTCATAAAAGCTGTTTGGTAGTGTTTCTGTTTGTTCAATTTCATGAAAGAGTCTTGCCAGGATTGGCAGTAGTTCCTCTTGGAAAGTTTGAAAGAATTCATTAATGAATCCATCTCGGCCTGGGCTTTTGTTTTTGGGCAGACTTTTGATTACCATTTTTATTTCATCAAGGATGATGGGGGTGTTTAGATATGTTACATCCTCTTCCTTCAACCGTGGAAGATTATAAGAGTTCAAGAATTTATCCATTTCTTCCAGGTTCTCATTTTTAGTGGCATAGAGTTTTTCAAAGTAGTTTCTGATTACCCTTTGAATCTCTGTCATATCAGTAGTGATCTCTCCTTTTTCATTCCTAATACGAGTTATCAAGTTTCTCTCTCTCTCTTTCTTTGTTAGGTTTGCCAGTGGTCTATCAATCTTGTTTATTTTTTCGAAGAACCAACCTCTGCTTTCGTTGATCTTTCGGATTGTTTTTTGGGTTTCCACTTCGTTGATTTCTGCTCTCAGCATTGTTATTTCCTTCTGTCTTCCTATTTTTGGGTTGTTTTGTTGAGTACTTTCTAGTTCTATTAGCTGTGTCATTAAGCTACTCAGGTAAGCTCCTTCTTCCTTCCTGATGTGTGCTTGCAAAGCTATAAATTTTCCTCTCAGTACTGCATTTGCTGTGTCCCATAAGTTCTGATAGTTTGTGTCTTTATTGTCATTTGTTTCCAGGAACTTTTTGATTTCCTTCTTGATTTCATCTCGGACCCACTGGTTATTGAGTATGAGGCTGTTTAACTTCCAGGTGTTAAAGTTTTTCTTCTGAGTCCCTTTGGAATTCACAAATAATTTCAGGGCCTTGTGGTCAGCGAAGGTAGTCTGCAAAATTTCTATCGTCTTGATCTTATGGAGGTATGTTTTATGTGCCAGCATGTAGTCTATCCTGGAGAATGTCCCATGTACATTGGAGAAGAATGTGTATCCAGGTTTCTGGGGATGGAGTGTCCTGTATATATCCACTAGGCCTCTTTCTTCCATTTCTCTCCTCAGGTCTAGTATATTCTTGTTGGGTTTCAGTCTGGTTGACCTATCCAGTGTTGACAAAGCAGTGTTGAGGTCCCCCACAATTATTGTGTTGTTATTAATATTGTTTTTCAGATTTGTCAACAGTTGTTTTAAATATTTTGCTGGCCCCTCATTTGGTGCATATATGTTTAGGAGAGTTATTTCTTCCTGCTCTACATACCCCTTGATTAATATAAAATGTCCATCTTTGTCCCTTACAACCTTCCTGAGTATAAAGTTTGCATTATCTGATATTAGTATGGCCACTGCAGCTTTTTTATGGGTGTTGTTTTCTTGGATAACTTTTCTCTAGCCTTTTATTTTGAGTCTATGTTTGTTCTGACTATTCAGGTGCGTTTCTTGTAGGCAGCAGAAGGTTGGATTGAGTTTTTTGATCCATTTAGCCACTCTGTGTCTCTTAACTGGTGCATTTAGTCCATTGACAGTGAGAGAAAGAATTGTCCTGGGATTTAATTCCATCTTTATATCGAAATTTGGTGTGTCTTCTGGTTAGTCTTGTTTTAAATTAGGTCTTTCAGTTTTTCTCTTAAGACTGGTTTTGAGTCTGTAAAGTTTCTGAGCTGTTTTTTGTCTGTGAAACCATGTATTCTTCCGTCAAACCAGAAAGTGAGTTTTGCTGGGTACAGTATTCTAGGTGAAGCATTCATTTCATTCAGTCTTGTCACAATATCCCACCACTGCTTTCTGGCATTGAGTGTTTCTGGTGACAGGTCTGCTGTAAATCTCAAGGATGCTTGCTTGAATGTAATTTCCCCTTTTGATCTTGCTGTTTTCAGAATTCTGTCTCTATCTGTGGGATTTGTCATTGTGACTAGGATGTGTCTTGGGGTGGTTTTTCTTGGGTCTCTTTTGGTTGGAACTCTTCGAGCATGCAGGATTTGATCACATATATTCTTTAGCTCTGGGAGTTTCTCTTTAATGATGTTCTTGACCGTTGATTCTTCCTGGAAATTTTCTTCCTGGGTCTCTGGGACTCCAGTGATTCTTAAGTTGTTTCTGTTGATCTTATCATAGACCTCTATTTTCATCTGTTCCCATTCTTTGACTAATTTTTTCATTGTCTGTTCATTTGTTTTAAGTTTTTTGTCCAATCTCTCCTGCTGTATGGAATTGTTATGTATCTCATCTTCCACAGCACCAAGTCTATTCTCAGCTTCTGATACCCTGTCCCAGAGCTTATCCATTTTGTCTTTCACTTCGTTTACTGATTTTTTTCAGGCCTGTTAGTTGACATGTTATTTCAGTTTGGAGTTTTGTGATTTCTGTCTTCATATTTTCTTGATTCTTATTAGTGTTCTGTTCTACTCTATTCATGGTTTCTTTGAGTTCTTTGAGCATATTCCATATTGCTACTCTAAAGTCCTTATCTGAGAGATTGATTAGTTGGTTGGTCGTTAACTGGTCATCAGAATTGTCATCTTCATTCTCTATGTCTGATGCTGGCCTGCATTGTTTCCCCATTGTCACACTTGTATTGTGGGTTTTTCTACGTGTTGTGGTGGTATTCATTGGTTATATGATGCAGGCAGCACACTTCTCTGGCTCCGCTCTTTCTGGATGGGCCGACTTGCCTCCAAGGTAGGGGAGTCCTCCGTGGATGAAGCCTCACACAGGATAAAATCTTAGGCCCGAGCACGCAGCAGAGTAGACAGTCTGGAGAGAAAATCTTGCTTCTGTGATCCAGCACAGTTCTTAGTGTGGTTTTTTTCTTCTTGTGATGGTGTTCTTTTTTTAGAAAGAGCGCATGGCTGTGGAGCGAAGTGGAGCTAAGTGCCTTCTGGAGCCTCTTTTCAGCCCACTCTCAGGAGGTTCACGCAACAGGATAGCAGAGAGACACACACAGGCAGCATTCACAGTTTTTCACAGTCGGGCCCCACTGGTCAGGCGTAGTTTTCACTCGCTCGCTGGGCAGCTTCAGAATGCTGTATTTTTAGGTTTCACTTCCCAGGACTCTGAGGAGAGTCACTGGCTCGCTGGGTAGCTTCCGAATGTAGTTTCTTTGGGGTTCGCTTCCCAGGGCTTTGAGGAGAGCTTCCAGAGTTCAGGAAAGACAGAGAAGGGTAGGACAGGGCTCCCTTCAGGTGCTCAGTTTCCTCAGAAGAAGCACAGCCGGGTGGAGACTCTGCAGGTAGAGCAATCAGCACTCTGCCTGGAAACCCCCACATCCAGCCATTTCTTACTCACTCCCTGGCTCGCTGGGTAGCTTCCAAATGTAGTTTCTTTGGGGTTCGCTTCCCAGGGCTCTGAGGAGAGTTTCCAGAGTTCAGGAAAGACCAAACTGAAGTATTTCTATATCTTAAAAAATGTTTTTTTCCAGGTTTAACTACAGGTGGCTACTAGTGAAAAAAAATTCAACTTTTGTTTAACCACGTAATTTAGTGACATTACTAAACCTAGGAGAAAGTTAGGTTACCTCTAGACATTTTTATAATTTTATAATATGTTAAAATGTATAAAGTAGTCAAACTTTTCTTTCTTTTTGATGGTGGAAGGTAATTTGGACCACATTTAGCAGTGCTCATGGCTCACTTATAGCTCTGCACTCAGTAGTCACTTTTGGTGGAGATCAGGAGACTATAACGGGTGCTGAGAATTGAACCTGTTGACTGCACATAAGGCAACATAGATTCAACATCACCTAATGTTCAGAAATAAAATAACAGAAAGATAAACTATCAAACAAAAGTTTAGTAAACCTTCTGAAAATGACTTAATGACCTCTTTGTAATAATTTTTACAAATTTTCTTGTTGCTATACTCATTTTTCCTTTATATTTTAATAATATTATTACCACTTACAAGTAAACACATGTATATGAGCAGTAATAGACTAATAGAGTAATTTACCAGTATATTAAAAAATCAGAACAACTTATAAATCCAATTCACCATGATGTATTTTTTCATTTCTTCTACTATCTCTGCAGTTTTCACCTCTGCTCTTAAATTAACTTTTAGTTCATTTTCTATAGTCCTCTCTTTATGGTCCTGCTATTTCACTATTTCCAGTTCTATCATCAAAAAGTCATCCTTTTCTGGACATTGTCATCTTGTTTCCAAGGTAGGGAGGGCTGAAAATATAGAAGGTGTCATCGCAGAAAACTTTAAGGTCTGCTAAGATTTATCAGTGCTGTAAAAGTCCTGAGACTGCAGAAAACTAGAAAATATTTCAGGAATGCCATTACATGTACTTCTATCATAGGAATTAGATTTTTTTTATGCCTCATACTTTTGGAACAGCAACTGTATTATTTTTTTATGTTTAATACTTTGTTAGGACAGACATATTTTTAAATTTGATATTTTAAGTAAAAGATCTTTAAAATTTAGAAGAGGACATTGAGAATTTATATTCTCAACAAATTTATATATGAGCATATATTTGAGAATTTATATAAAAGCATTTACCATTATCATTATTATTTCAAAACAAAGGTTTTCTTTAAACCAGGAAAATAAGAAAATCATAAAAGATAGCATAGCAGGCAGAGGAGGGTGGGAGGAAATGGGTCATTGGTGTGAGGAAATGGACAGTAGTAAAGGAATGGGTGTTGGATATTACTGTATCTTACAGTGATTCATCTAAAAGAGTTATTTCAGGGCTGGAAAAATAGCGCAGCTTTCCAGAAGCAATTTCTGAGCACGGAGCCAGGAGTAACCCCTGAGTGCTCCTGGATGTGTCCCAAAAAGCAAAAATATAAAATAAAAGAGATTTATAAAGTATATATAAAATAGCTTATTTCACAATAAAATTAGGTACTTCAGAGAAACTATAAAGTTCAAAATACTAATTTCCATTTCAATAAAAATATGTCATATATGATCATAGCTGGTGTGTTATAAGTACTTCATTTAGATCTCATTTGATTTTTATTACATTTTTTAGCCCATATTTGGCAGTGCTCAGGGATCACTTTTGGCATAACTTAAAGAATCCTATAGAGATTGTCAGGGATCAAACCTGGGTTGGCCCTATGCAAGGCAAGTAACCTATCTCTCTCCAGCTCTTGATTACTATTTTTTATGACTTAATGCCACACTATCAAGCTCACATTATTGGTGAAGTCACTGAGACTTAGAGAAGATGATACCCAAGGTCACAAAGCCAATACATGATAGAATTCTTTCTAAACCATATTTGTAAATCACTACCCCTTCCTGATTTTTAATTTATATATTAATATGTATATATTCTATATATTTATACATATACACACATATATTTGATTATTATCAAGGGTTGGCCAATTGAGAGATTAAAGTAAGACACTGAAATACAAGTAGGATCTCAATATAATTTAGATGTATCTAGTGATTTTATTTTTATAGTCATTGTTGAAAATCTAGTTTTAAATTAAAAGGATCACCTGATACAGCTTAATTCATCTTTAATGAGTACTAAATTTGAAGTGAAAGGATAGCATTCCCAAACAATTGACATCTGTTTCACCTTGCAGGACTAGGATCTATAAGTGGAATGAGTTTGGTTATCAGGACATAGAGGAGGGAAAGTATTCTGTTCTGTAATCTTACACATGAAGGGTGCTCAATGCCAAACAGGTATGATTTTTTTAGTGATATTACATAGAACCTTAGGGAATTTGGTATAGGGAGTTTTTTAGTTCATAATTTTGTGCCAATGTGAATATTATCACCCTTCTATTTTCATTGGAACTCTTTTTTCATTTTAACAAATTGGCTTAATAATGTACTCTGTAAATTGTGAATAAGATTCCTCATCATTATATAATTAAATATTCTTGAAACAATGTCAGACCCAATATTGAATTAGAAAATTGCTATTCTTTTTTTTTTCCTCTTTCTTTAAGCACTGTGATTACAAACATGTTTGTAGTTTGGGTTTCAGTTATAATAAATGAACATCCCCCTTCACCACTGTAACACTCCCACCACCAAAGCCTCCCCAGCTCCTTCCTCCCCCACCCCCTGCCTGCATTCGAGACAGGCATTCTACTTCTCTCACTCATTGACATTGTCATGATAGATGTTAATATAGTTATTTCTCTAACTGCACTCACTTCTTTTTCTGCTAAGCTTTTTATTGTGGTCTGTTCTTCCATCCCTCATCCCTCTTGTCTCTGGGTGTTATTACAATAATGTCTTTCATTTTTCTTAAAACCCATAGATGAGTGAGACTATTCTGTGTCTATGTCTCTCCCTCTGATCTATTTCACTCAGCATAATAGTTTCTATGTCCATCCATGTATAGGAAAATTTCATGACTTCATTTTTTCTGATGGCTGTGTAGTATTTCATTGTGCATATGTACCACAATTTCTTTAGCTACTCATGTGCTGTTGAACATCTGAGTTGTTTCCAGATTCTGGCTATGTAAATAGTGCTACAATGAATATAGGTGTGCAGAAGGAATTTCTGTATTGTGATTTTGTATTCCAAGGTTATAGCCCTAGGAGTGGTATAGCTCTTAATCAATACTTGTAATGACTAGGAACCAGCGCAATAGTACAGCAAGTAAGGTGCTTGCCTTATGCAGTCAGCTGAAGTTTGGTCCTTGTCATCCTACATGGTCCCCCAAAACTGCCAGGATAATCTCTGAGTACAGAGTCAGTCCTGAGCACTGTTGAATATAACCCCAAAACCAAAAAAATGATGAATTCTAATATTGATATGAGTGATATGATATTATTGATGAATATGGTACAGTGATGGCATTATTATAATAAATAAGCTAATGAGGGATAAAAAAATCACTGGCTTAACTTTAATAGACTAGTAAACATGAATACAAGAAGCATTGTTTATGGCTGAATTTAGCTGTTTAAGCTGTGAGAAAGATTTATCTATATTAGGCTTCTGAGTATTCTGAGTATTCTATGACCAAGTTCCTATTCATATTTGCATTATTATTATTTTTCTAATACAGCATTCTTGTCTCTCTAATATCTTGGCCACTCTTGATGACTAAAGTTTATTCATTGAATCAATAAATTTAAATGAAATATAATGATCAGTCATGCAGGCACTAACTGTCCTCTCAATCTTGTGAAAAGAAGCATATTTTAAATGAAAAATCACATTGATTATCACAACATGTGGTTATACCTACTACTATATAAAGTAACCTGTGTTGCTCTAAGTTGAAATAGGCAATGTGGCCTACTCATGGAATGAAGAGTAAGGACTTACTAGGCAGAGAGAAAAAGCCATTATTATGACTATACAAGCACTGATTAACAATTAGTCTGAGTGTTATTTCTGAAATTAGAAGTGGCTAGGACATGAATTTGGTAGAGCCTGCCATTTAGAAATTTTTTTTTTTTTTTTGGTTTTTGGGCCACACCCGTTTGACGCTCAGGGGTTACTCCTGGCTATGTGCTCAGAAATCGCCCCTGGCTTGGGGGGACCATATGGGACGCCGGGGGATCGAACCGCGGTCCTTCCTTGGCTAGCGCTTGCAAGGCAGACACCTTACCTCCAGCGCCACCTACCCGGCCCCTAGAAATTTGTAATAGGAGACTACTTTATGGTTGACCCTGGAGGACTCATCAGATGGAAGTTTCCAATGCTTCTCAGAACTTTATATCTTCTATCACCTATGATCAATTCTATTTCTTTTTAAATGTTTCCTTGTTCATCTGTCTGTGAGAGTGCCAAAACTTAGAGTTTTATTTTCTTTCTTTGTGTTTTTTCCTTTTTACTATCTCTTTCAGTTCCTTTGCCTTATCCTCTTATTTTCTTTATTTTCTTCACCCCCTCCACCATAAATCTAATCCCCCTACTCTTCTTTTTTTCTTCCTTTATTTTCTACTCATTTCTTTTTTAATTAACTATTTATTAATTGTGGTTATAAGGTTGTTCATAATGCAGTTGTCATTGTTTTCATAATTGCAAAGTTGTTCATGATTGAGTTTCAGTTTGCAGTCTCCACTCATTTCTTTCATAAAATTTCTTTCTGATTCATATACAAATTAAGGACTTTTAAGTAGCTTCATCCCTCTAATTGTGTATAATATTCATCTCACCAACTATCCAACTAAAACCAGCCATCACTAAAGAGACTTTATATAAGTGCCTACCACTCCTTTTCGGTGACCACCTTAGTTTTCAGTGAGTCTACATGTTTTTTTATTCCACTCTGTTTAGTTATTTATATTCTGCATTTACCCCATAGAATACAATTTAATCCTCTTATAACAGTAGAATAGTATTTTACTGAGTATAAACCACAGCTTCTTTACCTAGTCATATATTGATGAACATTTAAACTAATTCCATATTTTTAATTTATGAATAATAACTTGCTCTTCATTCCATGATTTGAATGTTGTAACTAAAACCATAATTTTCTATTTTTATTATAATCCTTTTTCAATATTCACCCTGAAGATATTACACTTGTATTTGAACATATACTTAAATTTGCATGGATACCTCATGGCTATATTTTCATTTGATCCAATAACTACTTGGTAAGGAAGGTTGTGTAAGAGTCATTTGCCCCATTGAAGCTGGGTTAATGGCCTCTGTAAAGTCAGGTGTTTGAGAAGTGGAGGATTCTTGATTACAATATGCCTGCTTATTTAAAACTTCTATTCTCTCATTTCTTGACAAGCATGATGCAACAGAATGTTGAAGACTTCCCAAATAACATCTTTTAGTTTGATTGACAAGCTAGAAAATTGACAAGGAAGTCCTTCTCTAGTCATTATTAGTCTCAAAAACGTGTCTAGACAGAAGTCATGGTCAGGGGACTTTTATGGTTGCTCATCCATCACATTAATAGAAACAGCCTTAGTCTCATCTAATGAATATTTACTGGACATTGCACTTGACCTTGAATTGAACCACTTACAAAGAATGATATTCATTACATTTTTAGCTTGGTGACTGTGATCTGAGAGGTAGTCTGGCTCTCTAGATTATAAAATGAAGAGCATTGATTTGGGTATCATTTGTCTACCTTTATTAGATTAATTAGCTTGCTACATTTATTATTTTATACACTCACAAACGCACATGTACACATATACACATATATTTGTACATATACACAAAATGAATCTGGTACTTTTCTCTTGCTTGTCTCTCAGAAGCTTTCAAATTGCATTAGGATTTTGTTTACTTCCTTCTTCTGGCCAATTATAAAGGAGATTAAAGAAAGCACAGCTTTAGCCCATGCTCTAGGCCAGATGCCCCTTCATTATGTAGAGAGCAGTCAGTGTTTTTTATCATTTACTTAATTTATCTGCTGATATCCAGTTCTGGGAAATGTTGCCTTCTCTGAATTCTGTTTTGAAAAATATGGGGCCTTCATTGACTGATCATAGGTAGAAAAGGTTCCTGTTTCTTGAGACTCAGCCTGCTCAAGAATTGCACAAGAGATCAAGATTTGGTCATTTACTTTGTCACTTTGGGGATTCAGAATGATCAAATTATAATAATTAAACTACTTATGTCACTGCAATTTTAAATAAGGGCAAGGCTGATTCCGGGGGGGGCGGGGGGGGAAAGCAGTACCACTGACCAGAGCAGTTTTAGTGATTTTATCAAGAGAACTACCCAACCCAAAGGCAACTGATTTCAGCAGACATCTCCATTCTTGGGTGGTAGGAGAGTATCAAGAGCTAAGCTGTTTTTTCCCTTCTATGCACAGATTTCTAAAAGTTTACTGCCTGGGAGTGCAAAAGAGAACCACACTTTTCATTGATAATGCATTTTTACAGATGGTTTCTTTTATAGATGGTATCTCCTGAAACCAACAGTGAATTGCAAACATTGATTAGAAATTGTATTTCAATAGTAATATTTATTGATAGAAAAATGGTAAACATGTCTTTCTTGATAGTGTTTTTTCTATACTCCTGAAATTCTTGGTTGTTCACAAATTCATCTCCTTTGTCTGGTAGCCTGATATAATGGAAAGAACATAACATCTTAAGGTTATGGATAGTTCAGATGCCTTCTATGAGTGAGGTGCTAGATTCAATTCACAACACAACCCTTGTCCATATCCATATATACACACACAAACCATATAAAGAACATGTTTTTATTTACTTCTACCATTCTTTCAAAACTGGATTTTAACTAATGATATTATGTGAAGATATTTTGTACTTTTTTGAATCTGTTTCTTTAATGCTATTACTAATATACTTCCTATGATTGTTTTAAGAATTTATTTTTAAAACATAGATATTATATAAGTTTTTAATAAATAGTAGATATTCAGTAGGAATTACTTCCCTTTTTTCCTTATGGTTTATTTGGTCCATTTTTATGCTGTACCACAGCCTCTTCCTTTCTTTTTTTTTTTTTTTTTTTTTTTGGTCTGGAATCAAAGGACAAAGTCTTTACTAATCATCTATTTAACAACTTTCTATTACCCATAACGTAACCTCAGAAAAATTTTTATCAGTGTGAAAGACATAAGATAATACTCAGCAGAGTAACAAAAAAAATGCCTTATCTAGAAAGATATACCTAAAATTTAAAAACTTTCTAGATCCAAAAGAACACATTTTCTAGTGGTAGACTTTTTAAAAAAGAAGCAAAAGAGAAGAGGGTATCTTTTGGTATGATGTCATGTCATCCCTTTATATTTCAGTGATAACTAAGTCTAGAGTTTATGTTTATATGTGCTGACTCACAAATCTTTTGCAAATACATCCTCTGCACTCCCGAGTTCCCAGTGGTTACAGTAAGTTTTAGAGGAGACTAAGAAACTATATATTGACATCTTAAAGATCCATTTTTTATTAAATTTATAACAGATAAAAATCTCTATATATAATTTACTGCTTGTATCTTTTTATTTGGCTTTTTCTTTGCATCAATGTTAGAAATTTCTCTCCACTAATGAGCATAGTGAACTAGTAAACATAGTACAACATCTAAGGTGGCTGGGTCCTAAGTTATTATTCTATTATATAATTATGAAGCAATCTTCCAAGAACAGACCATGTTTAACAAATGATTTTTAATTTTTCCTCATATTACACCCTGAAAAAAGAGGATTCACTTTCACAAAAAGAAAATAAATAAACCTGATTTTTCTCACTTCTTGTACTAGAAAAAATGAGTCAACTGATAATCTTTTTCTCTGTATATAGATGGAGAAAGAAGTGGAAAGAACATATCTTGTTGTTAATGATGATTAAGTATAAATGTTGCCACCATTCCTTTTAACCAGTCCACCTGAAATAAAAATATTAACCTTTCCAAATTTAAGTTTCCAAGTCTCATCTTGATGGACATAGTATCTAACTTATAGATCTTTTTTTTTGTTTTGTTTTTTGTTTTGTTTTGTTTTGGGCCACACCCGTTTGACGCTCAAGGGTTATGTGCTCAGAAATCGCCCCTGGCTTGGGGGGACCATATGGGACGCTGGGGGATCGAACCGCGGTCCTTCCTTGGCTAGCGCTTGCAAGGCAGACACCTTACCTCCAGCGCCACCTACCCGGCCCCTAACTTATAGATCTTAATGCCTGTGATCATAATTAAACTAATTAAACACATCTAACTAGTTAATATAAAAACTTGTTTCGTGGGCCTGGAGAGATAGCACAGTGGTGTTTGCCTTGCAAGCAGCCGATCCAGGACCAAAGGTGGTTGGTTCGAATCCCGGTGTCCCACATGGTCCCCTGTGCCTGCCAGGAGCTATTTCTGAGCAGACAGCCAGGAGTAACCCCTGAGCACCGCCGGGTGTGGCCCAAAACCCCCCCCCCAAAAAAAAACAAACTTGTTTTGTAATCAGATATAAAAAATGCATGGCTTTTTGTAATGACATAAGTAAAAATTAATAGTTTAAGTATCTCTTAAAAGTGTTATTGTGTTGATGGCATATTTAAGTGAGCTAAATATGCTTGGTTTATATGAGGAACTTATATAATATATCGTATATATCTTATATATGAATTACTTGAAATACCCATATACTATATATGAGTTAATTTATATAAAATGTATTTAATAAATATATCTATATATGCTATTATACAATTATAAATATATAATATATACATATAATATATTGATATATTTAATAGATATTTTGGAATATCTATGCTATGAATGACCTAGATGACTTGGACCCAAAGTAAAACTAAAAGCTATATCACAGCATGACTAAAATCACAACTATCAAAGGTGTAGTGTTTCACTTTGAACATAATTATTATCTAGTTTGTCTATGAACAAAACATATATCTTGATGGGTATGTACCTTACATGTACTACTAATTTTTACTTATTTGGATACTATCCTCAATTTGAGAAAAAAGAGTTAATTTGGTATTTCAGCTGCTGTGCATCTAAGATACTATCATGATCAACTGACTACTATTTATATAGAGAAATTACCTAGGGCAGAAACAGGGATGAGTTTTTCTTTTCAGTGATGCATTTAAAAATCAAAATTTGGGCTCTTAATTCTTGATCAAGGATGTTCTTTCCAGACAAAATTGATTTCCAGACAAAAGTTTTTATTATTCTTGTTTTCCTCTTTTTATATTCTTTATCTTGTACCTTCCATCTAAGATTTAGTGGATCTTGGTTCTTCTAAAAATGTGATTCAACTGCTAAGAATGAATACAACCTAATGTAACAGTCAGAATATTTATATTGATATAATCTTAATCATGGTGAATAATAAATATGGGGTTTTTTATGAAAAACTACTAAAATGCCCAACTAAAAAATAAATGTACCATATTATATTTGACAGATTCAGTTCGAACTTGAGTGGTGGTAAAATTATATAGTGGGTAGGTACTTACCTTGGATGCTGACAACCTGGATTTTATCCCATGCATTATATATGTTCCCCTGAGCCCAGTAGGAGAAATCTCTGAATTCAGAGTCAGGATTAAGCCCTAAGACCAGCCAAGTGTGTGGCCCCAAAAAACAACCATACCAAAAAAAAAATGAATTGGTTGTTGTTGGGTTTTTTTTTCTTTGTTTACCAGAGAAGAAATTATGAGGGAGCAGCAGAAATGACTGTAGGAAAAAGACCATAAGAAGATATGCAAAAAGTCAGGATGTGTCTTATATCTTCTAAAATATACTAAATATGAAAAACTAAAAAAAAATTGAGGTGACCCTAAGACAAATCCATAAAAACTTTCTTTCAGATAATTTTAACAGCAAATAAGACTTGGTAAGAATCCCAGGTCAAGACCTAGGCAATAATACTTGCCTTGCATGTGGCTAACTCAGGTTTGACTCCAGAACTCCATTTAGTCCACAAGCTCACCGGAGTAATACCTTAATGCTGGACAAAAAATAAACTGAACACCTCAGGATATGTTTAAAACACACACACACTCACTCACACACACACACACACACACACACACACACACAATCCCCGAAACTCTGGTATATTTTGTAAAGAACTCACTTAAGCTCAGCAAATTGGTGTGTGAGTCTCTAGTATGAGTCTGCCTTCTCTCATTCCTTCTAAACCAAATCCCTTCATTCTTTAATTATCTACTCTGTTTTGGTACCCAATATTATAGTATTTCTATTTCCAAAACCAGCTTTTAAATTCAATTTTTCCATGATGAGAGATATGTGGCTATAGGTTAGCATTCCAAGTTGTTTGTTAGAAACATTCTATGTGGCAGGTATTAGAGAACATGAGAACACAAGACTACCCAGGTTTGTTCTGGCAACAAACTGTTGACGATTTTCTTTAAATCACTTGGAATTAGGACAGTGTCCAAAGGTGACTTTCATTTTTCATTGTGGTTACAGGAAGTTAATTAATGAATAACATTTAAAACTCCATACCAAAAAAAGTTTTGAACCAACTTCTTTTAAATGCAAGTCCTGGGCAAAAGAAGTAGATCAGGAAAATAAATTAAATATTTTTGTATTAGAAGGTCAAGATGTGGAACAATGATCTTCCACTACATTGCCGAACAAGGAAAAAATCATAAAATCAATTGCTATATAAATCTTTCTCTAGATTTGGTAAGAAACAGTTTTTTTTGCAGGAAAATAAAAAATAAACATTTGTGCAAACCAACACCTTCATTATCATTGGAGAAGAGAACAACCTAAGACAGAACAGTCTAATATTTCTTTTAGGAGAAGAAATTTTAAAAGTTCAACAATAGTTATGCTAAAAGTAAGTGAGGCATTTTCATTTTCTTGAAAATTACTTTTGAAAATGAATCTCATTATTATTTTTCCACCAGTGAATCTTCCTATTATTAATTACAGAAATAATACATGTAATTGCTCTTTAATTTTTGTCTCTGTCTTATTATCTTGTCTTTAGAAACTTCTGAAATTGTTAGAGAGGCCTATAGAAAGGTATTACGATTTGAATATGAAGTCTTTTGTCTCAGAACCTGTAGAGCTATCCTTTATTTGTATTATTAGCTTTTATTTTGGATCAGGTGTTTTGGGAGAGAGAAGGTTTTGAGCCACATCTCAATATGCTCAAGAAATACTTTTCCCTCTGTGCTGAGGAATTATTTCTGGTGGGTTTTAGAAAAACATATGTAGTGTGCTAGAAATAGAATCTATATTAGGGCAAGGCTCAAGTGCTTTACTTACTATGTGATATCTCTGAAATCTAGAGAATATTATTAACATAGCTTCTACCAAAAAGACTAAACCAACTTCAGTGATTCTTCTTGCTTCCTTAAATAGGTCATGCTTATGTCAATCTGTGTATTAGCTCATGCTGTCCCTGGAACATTACATTTTTTTCACTGTGCTACCATGCAATAAATTATGTTTGGTAGTACAACAGCAGACATTACACTTCTGGGAACAAGAAGTCTGAAGTCAAGGTGCTGGCAGAGTCTTGCTGAAGTGACTCTAGTTTAATGCTTCTCAAACCTATTGAGGAAGGATTTCTTTCTCACAATGTATTTTATTCTGTTGACAGTATAGCTGAAAGTTTGAGATGTTCTTGGTTTGCATCTCACACATACATAATTCCTAACATAATACCTAACAATTTTGTGAGTCACCTCATTGTATTGGGTTGCTGAATACTATTGGGTTCACACTGAAAGAGAATACATTTATTTATTAAGCACTTTTAAAAATTGCTGTGATGATACAGCAAATAGGGTGCTTGTCTTTTATGTAAAAGATTCAGTTCAATTCTGGTATCCTGGTTTGGCAAGGGGAACTGTATATCCTTGAGCACCACAATATATGACCCTCAAACACCACACACATGCACAGATACTGTGATTTACAATACGATCGATAATAGAGTCGTGCATACATCATACCTATGCAACATACAACACCCACCACCATCTTACCCACTTCATTCCAATGAAGCTACAAAGATTCTTCCCTTCCAACGCTGTCCTCCAAATTAATTATGTGGATGAACTCTTGAATTCTGTTGCCTTCTGCCATGAGTAGCTCATTTATAGTACATCTTTAAACATAAGAGAGATATGCATTTATATCTGTCCCTTTCTTTCTGATGAATTTCACCTAGCATTTTGGCCTATAGTTTCATGGATGTAGCAGCAGATCACATTATATTATAATTTATTAAAGTTGCATAGTATTTTATTGTATATTTATATATAAACCATAACTTCTTGATTATTTATACACAATTGGACAGTTGAATCATTTACCTATCTTGGCTATTGCACTAAGTGCTTCAATAACATTAATGGGTCTGTCTTTTATCTTTAATTTTAAAGGTTTGGGATATGGAAGCAATTGGTTTTGTTGTGATATATAAAGGAATTCTATTTATTTTTTTTAGAGAACTCCATTTTATATTAAGCACTTTTAGATGTCACTCTTTAAGTATATACTGAGTGCATATGAGATTCAAATTATGTAATATGTATTGGAATTTTCAAGAACAGTGATACAATTATTGTAGTTTCTTAAAAGAAATTTTTCTTACATCAGTATCAAGGAGATAGTGGTGATTAAAGAGGAGACTCCTAGTCATGATTAATTGACTCGTCTAGACTCCTTAAGCCTGGTCTATAATGAACCAAGCTACAATGCTAGGATAATTTGTTTGAGTGGCAATAAGAGCTAAACCTGATAACATGCATCGAATGATTAGAAATGTAAAGGAGAAGTATAATGGCATTAAAGAAACACCAACTCTAGACAATAAATTAATCATCAAATGATTAAATGAAGTTGGGAGTAAAACAAAATGATCTCTCATGGAGATATGGGATAGTGATCCAGAGATAGAAAAAAGATACACTACTGTTCATTCATATTTTTCAACAAGTTTTAGAACTATTGTTTATTTGTACAGGCATTCTTCTAGAAACACAGCTACTGTAGTGGAGATTGATTATATGCTAAGTCTCTAGAACATAGGCAACAAAACCAGGAAAATTATTTCATTGTAAGATAAACATCATGACAAAGATATACAAGGTGTTATGCTATAAAATAATAGAGTTGGGATGACTTTGGATGGAGTGGTAAGACAGTACCATTTAAACTGTATACAGAAGGGATGTTTAGCATGTCTCTTTATGGCCTTTTACCACCCAGTTCTTGTTCAGAGTGATCAATTCCATATAGCACTTCCATAGTAGACCTTGCTCTACTCTAATTGCACTCTCTGCTCTTTGTGGCAAGCTCCTTTTGGTCTCTCTCATATAGGTAATAGAAAATAAATTAAAGATTGCTACTCAAATATATTCAATAATAAAATAAATTTATGATTTTAGAACTAGGAAACTCCAACTTCTGGTTTTTGTTAAACAGATGTCAACAGTGCTATGGTTGCAAAGAATCTTAAAAATTCTGAGATGCCTTAATCACTAGGTCCTCCATCATCTGATAACAAAACTCACTCAAAAGATTTTTATCTAAAATATCAAAGTTTTGATAATTATTACAAAATAGATTTCAGTATCTTTTTCTTCAATAATGTGAATTAAGTTAAACAACTAAAGGAAAACCGATAATACTTGAATCCAAAGATTTTTTAGCTTAATTAATCCAAGTCATTCTCCTCATATCACACTAATTGCAGAGTATAGACATTTAGTAATTAACAGGCATTTCATAGTGCTGTAGAACTCCAGCTCTAAAGACAGTTTTAAAAAGTGCAAGATGTGCTTTGACTTTCAAAAGAGTATTTAGAATTAGTTGGACTTCCATGCTAATTCTATTATCAATTATTAGTTTTACTTATACAAGTTTTTTTCTATTTTTCTTAATATTTCACCAATTATAAAAGTATTATAGTTATAAAATAACTATATAATAATATAACTTTATTTAATGAGATTGTTAAAATTAATTTTGAAAATTACCATTCTTTAAAATTTCAAAATAAACCATGGAACAGAAGCATTTGTCCTTAATTATAAAATTTATATATATACTGTCACTTAATGAGAAATTTTTCATCTAAAATGTTATAAAATAAAGAAATCATGAAGCTAATTTATTTACTTCAAAGAGAAGATTATTAGAAAATAATTATGGTAAGAGCATATATGAAGGCAATATTCTGCTGTTTCCTATTTGTTCTTTGAGAAGTGAGACAAAAGCAAAATGACATGATATATGATTAATATTTTGGCATGTGAATAAACAAAAACTCATAGTTCTAAATAAAACTAATCAAGATTATATTAATACTAATCAATCATTTGTGTGAAGAAATCACTTAAGTATTTTATTTCCTTTACCAAGGATATTATACAAAAATTTCAGAAGTAAGTTTAGTTCTAAAATTTCCTCCAGAAGAAAAGATAAAGGAGAGTTATATAAAATATGCAAACTAGATGTTGACAATTAAATACAAGATTGTATGTCTCAACCACAGGTTCTCAGTTTGCATCAGGAGTGTCTAATTTAGAGCTATTTAAAATGTTTATTTAGTCTCCTTCTGGGATACTTATGAGTTTGTAAAAGCAGCATAACATGGCATAGATTTGAAAGCATAAGTTATTCACTGAATCTCCTTGTACAGAAATAAATATCCTGTCTTCATACTATCCAAGTACAAAGTCAGAATTTCTTAGTATGGCATCCATGTTCCTTCCCAATATTCTTCAGCTGTCTGGTTTCCTTTGATATAATATAGTATATCTAATACCCTTTTCCGCAAATATATCTTGCATATGTTTGCCTCTTGCTTAGTTTTGAGTCCATGCCATCTACTACAAAACTATGGACTTTCCTTGCTAATAAACTAATGTCTCTCTGTCACCAAAATCTAGTTTATATTCTAACTTCTCTACATCTTAATCTCTTTTTTTTCTTTCTTTGGTTTGTTTGCTTTTGGGACATATCCAGTGATGCTCAGGGATTAATCCTAGCTATGCACTCAGAAATCTCTCCTGGCTTGGGGGAACATATGGGATGCCAGGGATCGAATCAAGGTCCATCCTGGGCCATCCATGCACAAAGCAAATGCCCTACCGATGCACTATCGCTCTGGCCCCTCTTTTAGTATTTAATTGGCAATTTCTCTATTACTCATAAAACTCATTTGGTGCTTGATATATATGGTCTTGTATTGGTGCCATATTATTTTATGTGTCTACTAATTTTCCATATATATAATTCCTGAGGGAAAAAAGTGAATTAACATGTACTATTCAATCTTTGTGTGATTCTAGTACTTAAATTATTACTTCAATTTATTCTTGTGTTGAAACTAAATTTATATTATTGTTCACAGATAGAAACGTTATTTAACCATATCTACCATATCAGTCTTTTTCACCAATTTTTCACCAATTATAGAAGTATCATAGACATACCATAGACATACCACTATCTATTTAGCACAACTCTAAGCATAAAATATTTAGTATATTTAGTATGTGCTTTAAGATCTGTATGCTATTATCCTGATGTCAGATTACTTACTAATTATTGCCTACTTAAAATTTAGAAGTTTTATTTTTCTGCAATAACAGAAAAATTGTTATTTTCTAGTTGCAATTCTACAAAACCAGTGTCTTTTTATTTAAACATATATAATGGCCAGGAATTTAATATGTCTTGGCTTATCTTTATTAATTGATTGAATTAATTAATTGTCTAAATTTGAGACATACCTATTCTTAGAAGTTAAAAGATTTGAAGATTAGTCATCAAGGATAGTCAACCAGAGGGTTTGAAACCTTCTGTGGTTGAAAGTTTATTTGGGGAAGCAGTAATTTTGCTTTATGTCTCCATTTCACACTTAACTACTTCTTCCCATACTGTTGGATTCTAATATTTGGAAGATAACCTTTCACTTAACATTTTCCATATGTAGCAGGACAGTAGTGGAAAATCCTAGTCACTTTGGTTATGGTGTGCAGTGACTTCATATATTAAATGCTGTTATTTATGTTTTATTTATATTCATATACTTAAATACCATTGTAGGCATATGCTTAAACTATTATAAAAATTATAAAAAACATTGTACAAATAAATTATAGAGAAAAAAGAGATAATTCAGAAAAATTAACTATTTTAGTATAACCTCGAAAAGTAATAGTATTTTACTGGATTATTATGTTACAAATTTTTTCCATTTACATGCTCTGAAACTCAATTTCTGTCAACATGTATCACAAACAGATTACAAAATAATAATTGGGAATATTGATAGGCTATTAATAATTCAAGATCTAATAATATGTTAATTAGTACACTCATTTCCATTAGATAGATGTGCTATGAAAAACTATTTTAATGATTATGTGCTTGGTGGGCTTGGACTCGGGGAAATCAACCAGTCAGATGACTTTCATGATTTTTGTCATTAAGTTTGGTGCCAAATGAATCTGAGTTGTGGGTTGCCCCCACCAAGCTGTACATTCATATCAGTAACTTGGACATTGATGTAGAGAGCACTTCCACTTCTCAATACTAGAGATACAATTTCAAAATTTTCTTCTGTCTTCTTCCAAGTTTTGTCTCCAGGGAGATATACTCCATTTAACCTCCCAACAATCAGTTTTATGTATTCTGTTCATAAGGTATAGCTAAGTTCACATTCACACATCCCCTAATCAAATACCTTAGATAAATACCTTAGATTAAATACCTTTATTCTTCAAATCATATATTTGTCCTTAATATTACAGAAGACCAAGATAATGAGAATGCAGCAATCTTCTCTGTTACAAAGGAATCTATAAAATTAAGTGTTGGAGAAGCATGGGAAATTCAAAGTATTGGAGGATTTGTTTGTTTGTTTGGGTCACACCCAACAGTGCTCAAGGGTTATTTCTAACTGTGCACTCAGAAGTCACTTCTGCAATCTCAGGGGACCATATGGGATGCCGGGATTCGAAACGGGATCTGTCCTGTGTCGGCTGCCTGCAAGGCAAACGCCTTGCCACTGTGCTATCGCTTTGGCCCCATTAATGCAATTTTTATACATTTGGACATTAGCTTACCTCTGAGTCTTTGCCCTGATAATCTTTTTTTTTTTTTTTTTTTTTTTGGTTTTTGGGTCACACCCGGTGGTGCTCAGGGGTTATCCTGGCTGTCTGCTCAGAAATAGCTCCTGGCAGGCACGGGGGACCATATGGGACACCGGGATTCGAACCAACCACCTTTGGTTCTGGATAGGCTGCTTGCAAGGCAAACGCCACTGTGCTATCTCTCTGGGCCCCGCCCTGCTAATCTTAAAACAATTAAATTGTATTGAATTTGGTAACCATTAGCCTCTGCATGGAATACACTGTGAGATATACTCTAAAACCTCCTTTCATCATCTTTCACGAGTAACTCCAAATAATAAATACATGTTATTATATAATATGATTATTTATGTATAATATATTATTAGTAATTATTATCCAAATAAAGGGATTATTAAAGTTTTATAATATTAAATTTATATGTAATATATACATGTGATATATTAACATAAATCAAATACATATTGTACAATTTAGGGGGGCAGTTTTGGGCCACACCTGGTGGCACTCAGGAGTTACTCTAGCTCTGCACTCTTATATAGTTCCTGGCTCAGTGACCATATTAGATGCCGGGGGATCAAATCCGCGTTCATCATGGGTCAGCCGTATGCAAGGCAAACGCCCTACCGCAGTGTTACCACTCTGATCCCATATTGTACAAATTTAAAAACAAAATTTATAAATTATCCTGTGTATATATGGTCATGATAAAGTCTTCAGATTTAAGTAATTGCTTCCCCTTTTGAATCCTAAACACTCTCAAGCCATCTGGTTAAAAAGAAAAATAACACCTTCTATCCTACGCCCATCTCCTGAAAATGTCCCAGCTGGCTTAAAGCATTATCTTACACTCCAGTTAAACAAAATTATGCTGCTGCTGCACTGAAAAGCTGGGACAAGTCAACCTGGCATTTTGCCAGTTGTTCAGCATCCAAAGGTTTTATAATTAAAATACCATTTTACATAAGATTAAAATAAAAACAGCATAGATGAATGTAGCATGTTACATCCAGGTGACAATAAAAGACAAAATATCTGAATAACTGGTTGTTCTTTATTCTTAGCTACTTTGAATATGTTTGTATGTGTTTCTTGCTTAGTCCTTGAAGAGTTCCCAGGCTTCAATCCATGTCTCTTTACATTTGGCTATTCCCACATGCTTGATTTAAAAAATACAGTTTAAAGTAGAAAGATGTTTTAGAAAATACTTTTATAAATAATAAATTTCTATTTTATATAGAGTTCATACTTTAAATCTAAATAACTGGCAAATAAATAGTACAGTGGCAATAGTCTTGCACATCTCACCTGGCTCAATCCCTGGAACCCCATATGGTCCTCTAAACATATCAGGATTGGTCCCTTATACAAGGTCCAGGGGTAATCCCTCATCACATCCAGGAGTAATCCCTGAACACTGTTAAGTGTGACAAAGAAAAAGAAAAAGAAAATCTAATATGAAAACTAAAATTAGATAAATAGTTCAACGGCTAAGGTGATTATATAGGCAAACCCAATTTTTTTTTTTTTTGCTGTTGTTTGGGGATCCACACCCAGTGATGCTCAGGGATTACTCCTGGCTATGTGCTCAGAAATCGCTTCTGGCTTGGGGGACTATAAATTATGCCAGGGATCAAACTGAGGTCCGTCCTGCGTCAGCCGCGTGCAAGACAAATGCCCTACCACTACACTATCGCTCCAGCCCTGCAAACCCCAATTTGATCTCGAGTACCAGGTATCCTCAGTACCCTGAGCACAGAGTCAGAAGTAAACGTGAGCTCTGACGGGTATGACTCAACAACGCCCACCTAAATCAAAAACTAAAATTAGTACCTAGAGTACTTATTATGTTCCAGATATTGAGGAAAAAAGCATATGTTCTCAAGATGATCATTCTATTAACCAGCCCAGTGTAAAGAACATTATGATTAAAAAGAAAAACAAATACTGAGTGATGTATTAACTCAAACAACAGTAGGGAGCTTGTAAGAAAAATATCAGGACAACATCCAGAAGATCGTGATCTCTGAATCAAAAATTAGAATTTTGTTTCACTATCTCTATAAATCTAAATGTGTACTCTTATCATAAGACATATGAGACAGGGGCCGGGCGGTGGCACTAGAGGTAAAGTGCCTGCCTTGCCTGCGCTAGCCTTGGACGGACCGCGGTTCTATCCCCTGCCTCCCATATGGTCCCCCAAGCCAGGAGCAACTTCTGAGCGCATAGCCAGGAGTAACCCCTGAGCGTTACCGGGTGTGGCCAAAAAAAAAAAAAAAAAAAAAGACATATGAGACAGCATTTACACTCCTTGGTAATTGCGCAAAGTAGTTGATTGTCTTTTAGGAAGACAGCTTAATTAGATATTCAGTACAGTATATTTTTCCCAAAGTACCACCAGAAGTGGTATCATTCGTGATCTCTGAGAACTCAGTATTTTCTGAATAGCCAAGTGTGGTCCCAAAATCAAATCAAACATACAAATATAAAAACATGCAAGCATAGAAACAATGCCTACATATGGATATTTATAGTAATTTTATTCAAAAATACAAAATCTTGGAAGGAACCAAGATGTGCATAACAAATAATAATAACAAATAATAGAACACTATTTAATACTCACCAGACATAACCAATCAAGCCAAGAAAAGATATGGAGAAACTTTAAATGTATATCATTAAATGAAATGATCCTAACTGCAGAGATTTCATAGTAAATGATTTCATATAATGCATTCTGAAAGAAAACAAAATTTTATTAAAAACAACAAAAATTTAAAAGAAAAAAAAAGATTGGGGCCGGAGAGATAGCATGGAGGTAAGGCTCGTTTGAATCCTGGCATCCCAAATGGTCCCCTGAGCCTGCCAGGAGCAATTTCTGAGCGTAGAGCCAGGAATAACCCCTGAGCGTCGCCAGGTGTGACCCAAAAACCAAAATAAATACCGTAAATAAATAAATAAAGATCAGTGGTTGCCAAGATTTTTTATGATTAGGTAGAGCACAGGATATATTTAAGTCAGTGTAACTAGTCTGTAGCATATATAATAATATGTATATGCCTATATATATTTGTCCCCATTCACAGAAAGTACAAAAAGTAGAAGTGATCACTAAGATTACAGACCTTAGGAAATAATGACATATTAATGTTGCTTCAAGTACCACAATAAAAAGAGTATTACTACAGTGGTGAATAGTGTGGAGAGAGGAACTTAGAAACTTTCTAAGTCCCCTTTCAGTTTTGCTGTAAAAAACTGAACTTAAGAATTGTTTCGAGCCAGAGAGATAGCATGGAGGTAAGGCGTTTACCTTTCATGCAGAAGGACGGTGGTTCGAATCCTGGCATCCTATATGGTCCCCCATGCCTGCCAGGGGCGATTTCTGAGCCAGGAGTAACCCCTGAGCACTGCCGGGTGTGACCCAAACAAACAAACAAACAACAACAAAAAAGAATTGTTTCAAACTAAACAAAAGAAATTAGTTCTCATATTTACTAGCTTTCTGATGTGCATCTAATTTCAACTAGTTTAGACAAGTTAATTTATCAAAGAAGAATCAATAATTTGTAACTGTACATCCCATAATTTTGTATCTAAAATGTTTCCACTAACAGAAAAAATATCTATAAATGGTTACTTAAAACATACATATAAAACATACATATAAATGGAACATTTGTTAGTATAATAATTTGTAGCATGTTAAAGTCAGTTTAATAAGATGCCATTTTATACATTTTGCTCTGTCATTACTAATTATTTATTAAATAATTTATTTAATTATTTATTCAAATAAGCACTATCATACACTATAATAAAATTCTACTACAAGCTAAAAACATACCCAAAATGTTTGCTTAAAAATTGGTGAGCTAGTTTGAGATGGTGTTAAAGTCAAATCAACAAAAACACGCCCCATTTATCTTTTTGTAAATAGAAAGCAATAAGTTGCTATGAAAATGCCTCCAGATTGTTTACACAGATAAGTAATAAGGAGAGATATTTGCACTGATTGTTTGAAGCTATATTCTTTCTTCAGTATTTTTTTTGTATTTAACATGTAATCTAAAGCTAACTTCCAAGTGAAACATGTTCTTTCCTATTTTTCTAATACAGTACCAGATTTTCTCTGTAAAGCTTTCGTTTTTGCATTTTTTCCTTTCTTCCAAAGTAATTTTAGCATTTTGGATTTTCCTCAAATTTTCTCCCACACATTATCTTTGTTGAAAATCTTTGCCATTGATCTCATTTCAGTAAGCATCTCATTTTATTTGAACCACCTCTTTTTTTTTAAGAGTATATTTAGACAATAGTAGCAAAAAAAAAAAAATACCAGGAATAATCAAAGTTGGAAAATGGAAGGCAAACTGTGTCAAATAATAAGGAAGACACCATAGTGATAGTCTTAATTTTTTTCTGCTTTCTTTATATCCTGGGTATGGCAGAAGTCTATATCCTGGAATAATCAACAAGTAAAGATAATGATATCTCAGGAAAAATTGCCCCCCCCACCATTGCCCAAAAAGAGAAAAGAAAAAAAAACTGGAGAAAGAGTAAAGTAGGAAACATTATTGTTAATACATTATTGTTAATAAAAAAAAGTTATCCCTTCACCCTGAAGTACCAATTGTTTGTGCAGATAGCTATACTTCTGGATCCAACCAGGGGTAGTCAGGTGAGTTGGTAATGCAATGGTCATTTATTTACTCCTCTACTGGACTTGAGTCAGTGAAATAACTAGGAGCTAAAGTTCTTTCTTCCTCCAAATAGTAGCAAAGAGAAAATACACAGTAACTAGAAATAGTCAACACTCCACTTTTCAATGTGGTTTGAACTTGCACCTTCACTAAGGAATTGCAAGTTGGAATGGATATTGCTAATTTCTTTCTCCTCTTCCCTTTCTAATACTGTTAGAACCCCTGTCAAAGAGAATATTTACCCAAATTAGTTCAATGTGGTGAAATAGTGCAAGTGCCCTTGAGAGTGGAGTTAGTGTCAATGGGAAAGGTTAAATTTCCTCACCCAGAATCATGAAGGCAAAGCAGGAGGGTTAGTTAATGCTAGTCTCTCCCCTATTGCTATTATTTGTCCTGGTGATAGTGAGGAAGAATAAGTGAAATGCTAGTTGTTACCCACATTTTATTCTTCCTAGAACCACTGGGACCAGATAAGAAGTTGAATGTTCATCTTAGTTTGATTTTTAAATCACACCTAAGCTAAACTATTCCCCCAAATAAAAATGATATGATGTGACCACTGTTTCATAACACTCCAAGTGTTCAGTATACAATAAAAATTCCTCTCCTCGGGGCCAGACCGGTGGCACAGTGGTAGGGTGTTTGCCTTGCACGTGGCTGACCTAGGACAGACCATGGTTTGATCCCAGGTGTCCCTGTTGTCCCCTGAGCCAAGAGCAATTTCTGAGCACAGAGCCAGGAGTAATCCCTGAGCATCACCAGGTGTGACCCAAAAACCAAAAGAAAAAAAATAAAAGAAAAATTCCTCTCCTCTTACTGAAAAAGGAAAATTTAAAATTGAATGAGAAAGTGCAATCAACAGGTACCAACACTGAGATGGCACAGATAGAACTATCTAGCAAAGATTTTAATGTTTCTATCATGCTTCAATGTACAATCACAAATGCACTTGAAATAAATTGGGAAAATGGGAAGCCTCAGAAGAGAATAGAAATGGAACAAAATGAATTATTACAGCTGAGAGATACCCTAATCAAAAACTAACTCTGACTTCACATTCTCTGTAACAAAATTAATTTTACTTAAAATTCAGTGAGTGGCAAAAGAAGAAATGTGTTTTTTCAATAAAACTCAGTCTGCTGAAACTTTTCTTTCTGTCTCATGATATTATTAAAGGCAAACAGCCAATGCTTGAGCCACTCAGATTAATCTATAGAGCTGTGCAATAACAATGAACATTGTTTCAAATTATAAATTTCATGGTGATATGGAGATTGTGGTGATACAAATTGATAGACAACTAATCCACTGACTTCTTTATATTTTAGCATTATTTTTTCACATTTACTTACTTAAGTTACTCTAATCTCAGCTTTTTCTTAAAATTACCTGGCTTCCTCCCATACTATGGTTTTTGCAGGGTTGTTTCTGCCCGTTGGAAGTCTCTTCTTTTATTCACATTCTAATTTTATCACCCCTTTAGTCTTCTGTTAAAGGTCATCAGTAGGCCTTTTCGAAAATCTAGCTCTCTTAAATGCTCTACTTTTCCTTTTACTCTACAGAGATGATTATCCTCCTTTAAATATCTTAGATGTATTCCCTTAACAGGTATAACTCTTATTGAATATCCTTTTATATAGTGACAATTTCCCCCATTGGTTTGGGTTTTGTTTTGTTTTGTTTTGTTTTGTTGTGTGTGTGTGTGTGTGTGAGAGAGAGAGAAAGAGAGAGAGACAGAGACAGAGACAGAGACAAAGAGACAGAGAGACAGAGAGAGAGATCTGTTCAATAAGGAATTCTGGTAGAAAACTTTCTCTGTTTAGAGTTCATGTTAGAACCAAGTTATGGTGATTGTTGGACTTGTTCCTTCAGCCCCCATATGCACCAATAATACCTTGTGGCATTGCTCCTTTTTTGCATAGGCACATTAAAATGGGAAAATATTACATCTGCAAACAAGTTCTTATCTAATAAAGATAGGAACACACAAATTTTGTAATGCAGTGGGGCCTTACACCCTGAACATTGTCGTAATGACTTGGCTTAGGCCTCAGAAGAACGGGCATTGTCCATTACCCCTGAACCATGGATATCATCTACCACAATCACAGTTATCTATAACATCAACAGGAAGCAAACCTCTACCAGGGATGACCCTACCACTGGCTTGGCATCGACCTACTCCAAAGAGGGTTCTTTTAACACCCAGACAACTTATCAACAGCAACGGCCTGCTTTTAGGGCAGGGCTTTCTGCACTTCCTTGTAATGGTGAGGTAAAACTAGAGGATGCTGACTTCGATGTAGAATATGCACAGAAACCAGGATCTCTAACTACAAATATCTCACACCAACAATATCAATTGTGTGAAAAAATTTTACTGGGACCACAAAGAATCTTGTATGCCTGGAGCCCAGAGTTGGTCTTATGCCAGAAAATTTCAGGGGTAAGATCTTGTATTTAGGTCAAAGCTTTATCTTTCTGTTTCCCCCATATTTTGCTGGACCTATGCAAACAACTGCCACTCTCACGCTGTTTTTACTGTATTTCTTTAACTCTTATCTTTTTTTTGTTTCATTTGCAAACATTTATTTCAGAGCACATACACGTTTAATACAGAGCTATATGCATTTCCATGAGACACTTGTGCAGAAACATCAGAAATCCATAGGTTACAATGATTGTCTACGCCTTCCACATAAGGAAGTTGGAGATCAGAGACTCCAAACTCAAACCTCTAATCCATGTAAAAAAAAAAAAAAGATCGGTCTTCTCGGAAGAGTTAGAAGAACAACATTTTACAAATGCTAGAGGAATGAGAGTGAACAAAGGGACTGTTTCAATGACTCATTAGCACCACGAGCGCCCTTTGAATTGCAGTTACAGTTAATTCAAGAGCTTGGGAGTGATTTCGGGAAACACTGTGCATTGTGTATGCTGACCCTCGGGTCAGAGGAGCCAGCAGCTACAGACAGAAAGGCCAGCACACCTGGCATCACAGTACACTGAAGAAGGCATGGCTAGGGCTGGCTGGTGAGCTCAAGGAGAGAAGGCACTGTCAACTGAGAGAATCTAAGATCTCAACTCCTAAAAACATTACCTATCATTTCCAATGTGTGTCATGCTTTTGGAGACTCCCCACATTCTGGGGGGCGTGCCTGAGTGTGCAATGTGGTTGGCAGATTAGGGCAGAGTTAAACACTTGACAACAGTAAACCATCTTCCAACCTTTGGTAATAGTAGCTGGATTAGCAAATTAGCCAGTTGCCCTCCGTGGGCAATCTTGAGGGTCTGATTTATCTCCTACCGTGTGCTCTACCCAACTGAACCTGAGGTGTTACTTGCTAACAGAATGGAACCACTAAACAGTGTACAGTTCCCAATACCTACAGAAAAGAAGCTATTGCTTGCTTTGGTGGTGCAGGTTAGTTCAGAACCTCGAGAAGAATGACTGCTGCCACCAAGATATCTCCGGAGTACATCCACACTTGCATTGAACAGAAACCCCAAAAAACTGAGACAAAGAAATTGGCATGAGAAGGCACCTATTTTTTACTTGACACCCTAATTTGAAGAGTGACACATCACAAAGTTTTTGAAAAGAGCCCTGTCCAGTCAGATCAGTAATAGTCAGGACGCCCAAGCGTGCCACCTCCACTAGTGAGCCGCTCTACTCGAAACATCACGAAGTAAACCAGCTGGAACAAAAGAGAAGGGACAAAAACTTTGTGATGTGTCACTCCTCAAATTAACTCTTATCTTAAAAAAAAAAAAAAAAAAAGAGCTTACTAAACCGTCTGCTAGTGTTTTAATATGTTCATTCATGATTCAATAATTTTCAAAAATATACTTATACTGAACTTTTTCTTCTTTCCTTTTTCATCCACATTTTAATGTTTCTAATTTTCTATTTTTATTATTAATTTAATGCAATTATAATACAAAAGTTCATACAAAGCCACTCATATTTAAGTTACAGACAGTTCTGAAATACATCCAATATAAACAATAACTCTGGCTTATAACATTTTGCTCAAATCTCATTTTTGCACTTTTGAGGCACCAAGAAGAAACTCTTGCAGGGATGGAAAAAAGTGTTGCCATTCATTGTGAAAAAGACCCAGCTGCCCTTAGATCTAGCAGCCCATTGTAGTAGGAAAGACATGCAGGAAAATTTTCTATTTTTTTTTTAAATTTGCTTTTGGTCATCTTGAAACAAATGTATTATGATCAGTTAGGTCAACTATGTGATGCATTTTCTTTAAAGAAATTTAATAAAAAAAATAAAATATATACAGAGATGATTATCTTTCTACAACAAACATAGCTTATATCACTCATCAGTATTCTACCCCCATTAACTTATTAGTAAAGAATGATGTTCATTTTGCTTGTACACTTTCCTAGTATCTGAAACAATCCCTGGCTTAGTAAATGCTAACAAAGTACTTATAGAATAAAAGAGTAAAATCTAAGTCAAATTACCTTTGACTTAATGAAACACATTGTATCATAATAATAATAATATTCTAAACTGTGATGTGCAGTTTACACACTTTCATAATTCAATGAAGATAATACATCACTTCATGATGATGTATTCACAGTCTTTTAATGCTTTTTCATTATTCATACTTCAAAATATATTGAATGACTCTGCTCTTCTTTCATCATTAAGAAGAAACAATATAAAAGCAATTTTAAAGATTAGGACTGAGATATTTGGGAGATGAGTGTGTCAGATCTAGGATTTCAAAATGCTGTTTTTAAAGCACTTAAAGAGAAAATTGGCCGGTCTCTCCTCTTCACTCCCCTCTCCACTTCTCTTCTCTCCTCTTCCCCTTCTCTACTCCCCCCTCTTCTTTCTCCCTCCTTTTCCTCCCTATTGTCCCTCTTCCCTTTCTCACTTTCTCACTCTCTCATTCTCAGAACTTTAGTACCTGGCACATAGTATGCCTGACCAGGCAGAAAAAAAAAGAGAAAATTGACCAAGATGCTTAATAATATTGTCCATATTATTTAACATCTTCAATATTCAATAAATTTATGGATCAGGATTTTTTCCCATGTTTTTCGAGGTTGCTTTTTTATTTGGTTTTTGGTTTTTGGGTCACATCTGACAGCACTCAGGGGTTACTCCTGGCTCTATTCTCAGAAATTGCTCCCGGCAGGCTCGGGGGAGCATGTGAGATGCGGGAATTCAAACCACCATCCTTCTGCCTGCAAGACAAATGCCTTACCTCCATGCTATCTTTCCAGCCCCATGGAACAGGATTTAATCTTTAATATTTTATTAATGATTCTAAATATCCATTTTGGGAATAATAGTCTTGTTATGTACCCAAATTTCTGTAATTTTTCCAACTTGTTTCAATCTCTACATGGATGTTTCTCCATTACCTGGATGGAGGTTGTCAAAATCATATGTATTTTGGGCTGGACTAATAGTACAGTAGGTAGGGTGTTTTGCCATGCAAGCTGCTGGCATGGAATTCCATTGGTCCCCCAGAAACATCAAGAGTAATTCCTGAGCACAGAACCAGGAGTAACCCCTGAGCACCACTGGGTGTGGCCCAAAATAAACAAAAAATCATATGCATTCTTCTGTACTTTATCCTACTCCCCTTCCTTTTTGCCAGTTATTTCTTCCTCTCCACAAACTAATGCCTGCATTCCTTTTGGAAAAACTTTGTCCCAAACATTTACTTTACTGCTGTCCCTTTCATATCATCACTGCAACTATCTTATTCATGTTGTCACTTCTTTGAACCTGGATTATTTGGTCAGAATCCTAATTGATTTTCTTGCTACCCTCTGCACTTCCCTCTCCAGCATTCCTACAGGTCAACTTTCTTGAAAGAATTTAAATATTCTTTTTATTTTCTACCTCAAAATTGACACCCACTGAGTCCCTACTGCCTACCTAGTTACCATTAATTAACAGATACAAACTAGCATATTACATCTTCCATAGTCTGATCTATTTTATCAAATTTATTCTCCATATTCTATGTCTTTTTTGCTTACATTTATTCTACTGAGAACTAGTGTGGTTTTCAATATAAGAACAAATGTGGAGAGACCAAAATGGGTAGGTGCAATTTAAAAAAAAACCAAATACTTCCAGCTATAAAATAAGTAAGTTGTGGGTTGCAATGTTCATCATGGTAACTATAGATAATTATCATGGTGTTATGTCTGCATGAAAGTTACTTGGAGAGAAGAAAAGTTTTCAAGCATTAGAAATATGGTTCAATGATAGAGTCCCTGACTTGCATGTGTGAGGCTCTGGGTCTGATTTCCAGCATTTCGCAGAAAAATTCTCACCTAAAAACAAAAATGTTACTATATGTAGTCATGAACATTAACTAGATATAGTTATCACTTTACAATATAAAATATGGAAACATTGCATTAATTGAAACTAAATTATTGATAGTTCTTTCTACTAATATAGTGCTATATGCCAGTAATATTTATATTAAAAATATTAAAAAATTGTCATACATTTTATTTATTTCAGTTTTAAAGCCACATCCAATGATGCTCAGGGCTTATCCTTGGTCCTGTGCTTGCTTCTGTGATTACTTCTGGTGGGCTTAGCTAACCTTATGAAATGTGGGGGATTGAACCCAATTTGACAACCTAATGTTTTAGCCCCCAAATACTAGATTTTATTGAGGTATCATAATTTACAATTCTGCTAACGATTGTTTCTTGCATACATTATTCCAACACCACACCCAGACCAATACACTGCCTTCCTTCCAACAATGCCCCAAATGTTTTTCCTACGTACTCCTCTTCCTCCTGTAAACTTAGTTCTATGAAATAACCCTAACCTAGTCTATTGACTTTATCTACTAGTTGTTCCCTTACTATGTGGTTTAATATCCCACATATGAAAGAGATCATTTTGTATTTGCTCCTTTTTTTCTGGCTTCACTCAGCATGATATCCTCCATACCATAGAAAGACAATTACTTTAAACAAGGGAGATAGAAGAAAAGTCTATTAAAAAAAGTCTTAATATTAGGAAAGAATTTGCCTATCAACTGGCATTTGTTACAGTGTGGAATTTAGACATCTACTCTGAGGTTAATGTCATGATGAATAAAAATATATCATATTTTGGGACACCATTTTTACAGGTAATAACTTGTTTATATCTTATCTCCTTGAGTAAGACACAATTTCAATCTTGTAAGGGTCACATTGTAAACAGTCTTCTCTACTTGCTTCTACAGAGAACCCCGCAAGGTGGTCCTGCATAAAGGTTCCACTGGCCTAGGATTCAACATCGTGGGAGGGGAAGATGGCGAAGGTATTTTTGTATCATTCATTCTGGCAGGCGGACCAGCAGATCTGAGTGGGGAGCTTCAACGAGGAGACCAGATTTTATCTGTGAGTATTTCGCTTTCATCTTTGTCCTTCATGTATCTGACACCATTTGAAAAAAAGTCACTTTTAATTATGACTTTAATTACAAAGGAAATATGGATGAAAACGTTATGGATTCATTTGTCCACTACAATAAATGTGGACTTCAAATACTTGATGATTGGTTCTTTCTTCCCTCAATTATGGGTAATATTTCCATTTTGTTTTTCTTAGAACTACCTTCATTTAACATAACATTAACAATTATGACATCCATTTTTATAATGTTATTTTTCAAAATCTTTGAATATACTATAAAAACAGCACCTCTATAAAGTATGACTTAGAGACAAAGAAGTCTCTAAGAGTCTATATATCAAGTGATGCTATACATAGTTTGGTGAAGTTGGTATGTGGTAACCACAGCACCATTACCTAAATTCTTGTCAACAAGAATTGATTAAGCATTTTAATTTTTTAAGTTATGAAATAAATTGTATATTTTATAGTCAACCCCTAAATTTAATGTTTCACATTTATAAAGGCATATTAAGGATAACTTTCCAAAGTTTACCTAACTAGAGAAAGTCAGAATAAGAATTTTGGGGTTGGTGAGGTGGCGCTAGAGGTAGGTGTCTGCCTTGCAAACGCTAGCCAAGGAAGGACAGTGGTTTGATCCCCCGGTGTCCCATATAGTCCCCCCAAGCAAGGGGTAATTTCTGAGCACTTAGCCAGGAGTAATCCCTGAGCATCAAATGGGTGTGGCCCAAAAAAAAAAAACAGAATTTCAAGCACTGATTTTTAATGCTGGTAATATCCTCTCACTTTCCTGTCTTCTTCCTTTCTTTCCATCTTATTTATTTTCTGTTTTTTTTTCTTTTTATGTCATTCCATATATATATTTGTTTTGGGGCCACACCCAGTGACGCTCAGGGAATACTCTTGGCTATAGCTCAGAAATTGCCATGGTTTGGGGGACCATATGGGACAGGGATTGAACCTGTCTGTCCTAGGCTAGCACGCACAAGGCAGATGCCTTATGCCCTGCACCACCTCTCCGGCTCCACAGTGTATTTATTTTTAATGTTATTGATTGTTTCTTTTCACAATATCAAACTACCACTGGTATAAACTTTATAATTGCTTGTTAAAGCCATATAGAATATTCTATAAATATAAAGCCATAAAGAATATTCAATACTGAAATTTTGGTAATTGTGGAAGCAATATTGAAACTCAATATAAGAAGCATAGTTCTAATGACTGAGGTTTTTGTTCATCATTCAAAAAGCACAGTTTGAGGGTTTTTTATTGCATGGTTAGAAAAGTGTGTCTTTATTTTATGCTTATGATTTATAGCTAAAATTTTCCAATTGACTTTATATATTTTATTTATCATTCCACAGATGTCAGGTTATACATATGGTTGACTTAAATAACATATATTGTTGATTAAATAAAATATTCAGTGGTCTATCTGAACAACCTGATTCTGACTCCACACATACAAGTTTCTGCTCACTTATCACATAGCATCCATTTGTTTAAATACATTAGGTTTGGGAGAAATATGATATAGTTCCATTTCAGAACTTTGTTCTATCATCCAAGAGTTGAGCCTCATTTCCTCAATTACCCCTCACTTCTACTTACTTTTGCTATACTTAAATGGTATATAAATCATTACTGGCAATTTTTAAAATTCATTGCCTACATTTAGTTTCACAACTGTCTTTTTCTCCTAAGTCATAAAGAAACCCTGACAGCAAATTCTTCACAAGATTTTGTATCCCCACCATTAAACACAATTCCTGGGACAGAGCAGTCTCTCAGGATCTATCACTCAAGTGAAAGGTGCTAAATAAATTTAGAAATGCTTAAAATGTCGCTTGAGTCTGGGAAATTGGCTCAAATTCGATCTAGAACATTCTTAAGGATCTGTCTCAGACTGACTAATCAGCATTTACATGGTCAAAGCACTTTCTCAGAAATACAAATAATTTTTAGAGGCCATCAGAGAGATTCTCGGTATAGATTTTCCTTACTATTGCAGGAAAATGGAAAGTTAAAAGGGTTAAATAATTTGCCAAGGCTCCTTACTCAAAATTAATTGCAGTTTTTCTCCCAGTAAAAACGATCTTCCAAATATTGTCAGTGATTCCATCCAACACCTTTTGAATAAACAAACTACTGTGTATGCACACTGCACTTATTGATTGGTACACAGATCTGAAAAGAGCTGATATCTATATATGTACTTTTGAGTTGGCCACTATTGAATCTAAGTTAAACTTTTTTTGAAAGACAAAATGACTATGTCATCATTATTTTAAGGATGAAGAAACTAAAATATAAAAATGACATTTGATTTCAATTTTGTTTAGTAGATTATTATATATTTAAGATACCGGTGGGGGTCCTTTGTGACTTATATAAAATGGGAAGGAAAAATGTAGTAAAATCAAGAAGATTATCTTCCACTTTCTCTCAATCACCTGTCACCCCAAGAACAATTGGTGAGATCTAAGACTGGTAAGAGTTCGCTGTGAGCTTTGCTCTTTGTAGGAAAGGAAAGGTAGTCCTATGCCTTTGGGGTTGTCTCCTTTCTTTTGCTGAAAAGAATTTCAGGATAGGAGCAGTAAAGAAAAGGTAGGTTTTGAGTTTTGCTGGGGTTTTTTTGTTTGTTTTGTTTTGGTTTGGTTTTTTTTTTTTTGGGGGGGGGGGCCACCCCCGGTGCTCAGGGGTTACTCCTGGCTATCTGCTCAGAAATAGCCCTTGGCAGGCACCGGGGACCAAATGGGACACTGGGATTCAAACCAACCACCTTAGGTCCTGGGTCGGCTGCTTGCAAAGCAAACACCGCTGTGCTATCTCTCCGGCCCCAAATAGGTAGTTTTTATTTGCAGTTTGCAGTACTGTGGAAGGAGAGAGAGAGAGAGAGAGAGAGAGATATAAAAAAGAGAATAATACCCTCAAAAGAGAATGCAGATTGGAGAGCCCTAATACCCATCCCAGCATTAGGTTATAAAAGTATTCATATCAGTAAGAGAGATGTAGGTGACATGAGTCCTGGCAACACATGTGCTAGGCAGTAACACATGGACACAGACAGGACTTGCACATTTTTTTAAATTTAGGTTGGTTTATAAAGGGTTTCTCCCAAATTGCCCCATAAGGGGTTTCCTACCTTAGTAAAAGATCTTCTATGGTGGTCTCTATCTGGAAGAGTTGGAACTGCTGATGGTCTTTGATATTGCTTGTCTGACCTTTATTCCTGCTCTTGCTTCTCTCAAAGGAGGTACAATCTTCTCCTAGTCTCTGCTGGCAGCAGACTTATCAGGCCTTCCTGTGTCCAAAAAAAATGGGTTTTGTTAGCCTTGGGACAAGTTGGTTCTGGCCTCAGAACTCATTGCCACAGGAACAGGCAATGTTGGGCTCTTTCTGTTGCCTGCCTGCTTAATTTTTCTTTTAATGTCTGTAAGTGGGACGAATGAGTAATAAAAAATAATCTTGGAGCTCAAATACTTAAAATATTTATGGTGTTAATAGCCAATGCTGTTTGTTTTTACTAGCAACTCTGATTGACAATTTTTGATTTTTTTTTTTTTTTTGGTTTTTGGGCCACACCCGGCGGTGCTCAGGGGTTACTCCTGGCTGTCTGCTCAGAAATAGCTCCTGGCAGGCACGGGGGACCATATGGGACACCGGGATTCGAACCAACCACCTTTGGTCCAGGATTGGCTGTTTGCAAGGCAAACGCCGCTGTGCTATCTCTCCGGGCCCATTTTTTGATTTTTTTAAATATTTTTTTTTAAAGTTACCTAATCATGCCAAAGGAAATTCTCCTTTCATTAAAGTGAACTAAATTTCTCTGGGACAGGATTGAGCTAGATGAGTGTTTCTCAAAATGTGCTTCTCAGGACCTGGGTGCAGCAAGAATGTAGTAGAATTGTACAGTGGTTTTACTAGGTCTGTTCTGGTTGCTGCTGAAAGAAAGATTTCTTTGGTACCAAATTTCTTTCACAGAAAATTTTCTGGAAAATTCACATACACATGGGCATTAGAAATTTCCTGAGAAAGACAAAAAGTATGTGGCTTTTCCTAAACATATTTTGCTTTAAACCTGATAGAGCAAGAGATACCAATAGTGAGGTATGCTTGTGTCGATTTCTTTCGTCAGTGACCAAAGCCAGAGCTACGCTTGTGAAAAGAATAGGCTAACTTTCAACCACATCCCCAAACACTTGAGTAGTTATTTTCATAGTTCCATAATTGACCATTCTTCTACAAGTCTGGCATGTGTATAGAGTTGTATTCACCAATAAAAAAATAAATAAATAAAAATTAAAAAGTAGCAAAGTTCAGTCTTTTGCTTTTTTAAGATTATGGGCGCCATCTAGCGTTGATATACTGTCTAAACACATTGTTGCAACTTACAGGATGTTTGTTTTGGTTTTGGGTTTGTTTTTTTTTTAAGGTGGGGTCACACCTGTCGGAACTCAAGGGTTACTCTATTTTTTTTAATAATAATTTTTATTGTGACCAAAGAGTCAATATCAAATCCTTCACAGTAGTATTTAAGGTACATAGTGACAATGAATCAGGACTGTTAGCTCAGAAATTACTCCTGGCAGGCTTGGGGGACCATATGGGATGCCAGGAATCCAACCAGGGTAGGCCGCTTGCAAGGGAAACATTCTATCCTCTGGGCTATTGCTCTGGGCCCGTCAAGGAAGTTTGTTTTCCATTTGCCTCTCACACCAGAATTAGACTGTGGCAGTTAAAATAGGAAAGGATAAAGAAATCACTGTCTACGGCAACATACCAACAAACCTTTGAGTGATCTTTTCTCTTTATGTATTCTCTTTCTGTGTTGTATCAAGTCTGATCTAATAATTGGACCACCGTGGGCCCTTTATCAAAGAGAATGTAGAGCATTCCACATGCGCGCACACTAACTAGTGCAGTTGTTCCCTCGGGCATTCTTCCTGCCTAGGAAAAGAGGGAAATGCCATTTTGTCATTTGTTTCAGTGTTTTGCTATGAAATGTGGGACAGAACATTATAAGTAATACCACTGTAAAGAGATCCTTGTCTCACCAAGCAACTTTAGTTTGTTCTTCATCCAACATCTAAAAGACACCACTCAGATGATGTCCCTAAATCCCAAATTTACTTGATTAAATTTAAGTATAGAATTAATCGTGTTTCAAGATGATGGTCATTAGTTATGAAATGCTACCACCAGTGAGCTGAAGAAAACTTTTTTTTTCTACTGAAATTACTTTGTGGGTTTAAATTGCATAAAAATTAATCACAATTCATTGTTTATTTTTTTCATTACTTTTCAGATTTTCTTTATATCTCCATCTTTGTAGATACATAGAAAGGACTTTGTTTACCAGATTCTTATTGTAAGATAATTCAAGTACTTATTACAGCATTCAGTATTTCAAGGGTCTAAAAATATCACCTTTAGGATATTACCTTAAATGACAATTCTATATTTTGTTATATTATGCCAGAATCCTAGCTTTCCTGTCCCTGGCAGAAAGGTTAATATGCTTTATAAAAGGGTATGGAAAATAAAATAAAATTACAACTAATAAAAGTATAGTACAGTGGGTAGGACAGTTGCTTTGTAAATGGCTAACTCCAGTTCAATTACAGGTATTCCATATAGTCTCCCTAGCCCTGTGCGAAGTGATCCTAGAATTCAGATCCAGGAGCCAGCCTTGAGTACTGCAAGGTCTACACACACACACACACACACACACACACACTACTGCAAGGTCTACACACACACACACACACACACACACCAAAAAATAGGCATATATACTAATCACTAATTCTAATGAGATCATGGGAGAAGCAGGAGGCTGTCCCACACAAACAAGCAATTCTCCAATACCCACCGTGTATCCCACAATTTGATAGCATTTTGACATTTCCCACAATACAGATATCATAAGAGCTCAGTCCTATAGAAGTACTTACTCCTTATCTACCTAAGATGCCATTGTCAAATCCAGATTATCCTTGTGACTGCAAATTGGTTTGACTCTTCTTTAGTTTCAAATAACTTGCTACAAAAACCCACAAAAATATAGATTGATTGATTGATATAATAAATGAGGAAGGGTATAATTTCCCTGCCTTCTGTAGGCATATAATCTCCCAAGTCTCTGTGTGCTTGGGTTGTGATCCACTCTGTATAAACACATAAATAGGATTTGAAAGTGACAAGCTGTAGATGTACCACAAAAATTGAATTTAACATAAACCAGCCAAAAACTAACTAGGCATGCAGTTAGAGATATAAACAGAGAGTTACTGAGCTGTATGGTAACTAAGCCTTGGAAAGCAACATGTTATAGTAGAAGGAGGATGAGTAAATCAGACAAATTCAAATATCAAATCTGATTCCCCAGCTTGGTGAGAGTGATCAAGTTAATACCATAAAATGCTAATTTTCTTATCTGTATAAAGGAGAAAATAATAACTATCAGAAATCTTTGTCTTGAGTGTGTCTTTCAGTTTACTTCAATATATATGCATGTAGATGAATTGATCAAGAATATTTTTTCGGGCTGGAGAGATAGCATGGAGGTAAAGCGTTTGCCTTTCATGCAAGAGGTCATCGGTTCGAATCCCAGCGTCCCATATGGTCCCCTGTGCCTGCCAGGAGCAATTTCTGAGCATGGAGCCAGGAGTTGTAACCCCTGAGCACTGCCGGGTGTGACCCAAAAACCACAAAAAAAAAAAAAGAATATTTTTTCTGTTCTGTTAATTTCTACCAACAAGTCATTTCAAAGCAAACTTCAGCTGACACCATTATAAGCCCACTTTTGCTAAAAAAAAAAAAAAGTCATAGAGAAGCTAACTACCACCCAAATTGATTGTTAAATTAAAACTTACATAGTTGTTATTTTTACATACAATTTCCCAATTATTATCTTATATGGTTCTAAATAAACCTAGTACTCCAAATAATACTCATTGCAAATGAGGTTATTTTCTAAAAGTCCACAAGATGGCAGTAAAAATTTTTTATTCAACTGTTGAAGTGGCTTCTGGTCCGCTGAGTTTTTGTACTATTGCCTACTAAACACAATATTTTAAATTGTTAAATATTTTAAGTATAATTAAGTATTTAAAAGGAAAAGTAGAATATGAAAATAAAGTTTTGGAGTATGTTTTTTCTTATTATGTTTCCTTTTATATATTTTTTCAAATGTTTGCTGTATTTTGGTTCAAATCATCAAATGCACTTTTTCTGACTATTTTGAATTGTTATGAAACATAAAAGAAGAGGAAAATAGTATAAAGAAGGCGTGATAAAATATTAATATTCTTTGCTTTACATTGTAGATGGGATTCAACAAATAACTAGTAACAGATAAAATAGAGAAATATAGGGAAGAATTTCTGGCCTATTAACTCCCAATATAGATTTTCTTCCTAGATATAAATCTCTTGATATGACTACACAAACTGATCTCTCAGACTGGGAGGGTAAATCTTCCAAGTCCCATATTGAATTAAATTATTTAATTATTCATTTTGGGTTGGGGCCACATCTGTAAGTTTTCCTGAATTCATGCTCAAGAATCATATATGGCAGTGTTCAGAATACATTATATGATCATTATCTGATGTTCAAAATTTGAACCTGGATTGGCCATTTACAAGACAAGTACCTTACTCACTGTATTCTCTCTGGCCCCAGAGTCCCATTTCTTAAAGCAACAGTGCATTGAGAATTAACTAGGAATCCTCAGAGCAACAGTGTTTTGAGAAAACTCAAATAGATGTTTCTCTTTCTTGAACATGGACAGATCAATGGTTCTCCTTAAGGAAAAGAAGAATCAGTAAAGTTCTTTAGCAATTTAATTTCGTTTAAGTTGATGGGTAGCTTGATTGCTTAGTTTCATATACTCAGAATCTACGATAGAAAGTTTGTTCACCAACAATTGCATTTTCGATCTGAGCTACACGGACATTCATTGTTTGTATCTTGTTTAACTTAAAAGGCACTAAAATGTACCCATTTTCAATGTATTTTTATTATGATACCTGCATACTTACAATAGAATGTAGGAGGGAGAAAACTACTTTTTTAACTTCCTTTATTTCCTCTCCCTCGTTGTTTGACACATATAGGATTGAGTTAGTTGTGCCTGAAATTGATAAACAATACAGAAAACATCGTATTTGCATTATCTATGTAATACAGCTAATTGTACATTAGCATATATTTTCTATGTAGTAGAAAATAATTAAGGTTCAAAAGAATTGCTGTGGATTTACATCAAAAATACAACACTGCGGGCGGATAGTGTTTGCCTTGCAAGCGGCCAATCCAGGACGAACCTTGCTTGAACTGCCTTTGGTTCGATCCTGGGCGTCCCATATGGTCTACGAAGCTGTGAGGGATTTCTGAGCACATAGCCAGGAATAACACTGGCTGTGCCCCCACCCAAAAAAAAATAATAATAATACAACACTGATGGAGGGAAGTTGACACTAGTGGTAGGATTGGTATTGAAATGCATGCCTAAACTCAACTATCAATAGCTCTTTAAATCATTCTTATTAAATGTAATGTTTTAAATTTAAAATAGAGAATAAAAATATAAAATAAAAAATGATTCTCAAAAAAATTAATAAAGTAATTATACATTAGAGCAAAAGCTAACTAAAGTTTGGAAGTTTGGGGGGTACTTGCCATGCTGCCTGGATTTCTATCCCTCCTTTGCCTGACCTGCCTTCTCTTCAAATCCAGGGTCATCTCTAATAAAAGAGCACAATTACGAGGTCAGAGAGATAGCGTAGAGGTAGGGTGTTTGCCTTGCATCAGAAGGATGATGGTTTGAATCCCAGCATCCCCCTAGTCTGCCAGGAGCAATTTCTGAGCATTGAGCCAGGAGTAACCCCTGAGCGCTGCCGGGTGTGATTCAAAAACTAAAACAAACAAACAAACAAAAGAAATTAATTACACTTCGGATGACTCAACACTGAATTTTTTAAATTCTGTTTCTTTTGTTAGAAATAAAAAAGTTCTGGGGCCGGAGAGATAGCATGGAGGTAGGGCATTTGTCTTTTATGCAGAAGGTCATTGGTTCAAATCTCGGCATCCCATATGGTTCTCAGAGCCTGCCAGGAGCAATTTCTGAGCGTGGAGCCAGGAATAACCCCTGAGCACTGCCAGAAATGACCCCTCCCAAAAATAATAATAAATTAATTGATTAATTAAAAAGTTCTGGTGTCCTAAGGAACTAAGGCAGAAAGATCAGTAGTGGGGTCCTCTTTCTGACTCAAAAGCACTATATTCAAACCCAGGTAAGTGCACCCCAAGAGAAAAAGAAGCACCAGGACAAAGGGAGAGATCTTGCAGACACAACAGGTGGGATACACCTAGCCACACAATCCCAAGAATCTGAACCAGACAGAGCAGCAATGGAGTCCTCTTTGTGACTCAGAAGGGCCATTTTTTTCAAACAGGTGAAGTGCCTCAAGAAGTCAATGAGCCAAACCTCAATATATAATACATAAAATACCACCAGACAGCAAAGTTGACAATGATAAAGCAATGTAGAACCCCACCATACTTAGCAAACAAAGATGTTAGTTTTGAAGACCCAACCAGTATCAATTAGCCTTACACACTCTCTGACAAGAACTTTAGAGTGGAAATATTGGGAGTATTCAGGGAATTCAAAGAAACAATGGAACAGACAGCCAATAAGATGCAAGAGGATTTGAGAGTTGAAATGAGAAAATTTCAAACAGAAATGACAGAACTAAAAATCTTGGTAGGCAAAATGAAAAAATCACAGGAAGACATCACCAACAGAATAATAGAGCCTGTGAACAGTATCAGTGAACTTTAAAAATTAGCTGCATAATACTTCTAGATAATATCAGAATATGAAAAAGAGTAAATAAATGAACATTTGACAAGAGGACTTTGTGGTGAATTTGAGAGGAAAAACTTCAGTCTTCAGCATTTCAAAGATCCAGGTATCATTGCAGTGAAATTTTCTGAACTGAAAAGTACATATACCCACATCTTGGAGCCCAAAGGGTGCATGCTAAAAGATGTCTAAATAAAAATACACCAAGACTCATCCAAATCAGAATGATAAAAACTAGATAGATAGATAGATAGATAGATAGATAGATAGATAGATAGATAGATAGATAGATAGATAGATAGATAGATAGATAGATAGATAGATAGATAGATAGATAGATAGATAGATGATAGATAGAGAGAGATAGATGATAGATAGATAGATAGATAGATAGATAGATAGATAGATAGATAGATAGATAGATAGATAGATAGATAGATAGATAGATAGATAGATAGATAGAGAGATAGATAGATAGATAGATAGATAGATAGATAGATAGATAGATAGATAGATAGATAGATAGATAGATAGATAGATAAATAGATAAATAGATAGATAGATAGATAGATGATAGACTACTGAAAGCAGCAATATCAAAGAAGTAAATACATACAAAGTACCATCCTTAAAATTTAGAGAAAAGTTACCAAGGGTAATCCTCCAGCCCAAAGATAGTGGTGAGATATAATTAAAAATAAGCTTAACAAAATTAATGCTGCCCCAAGAATAATTTACCCAGACAAGACTCTAACTCATATTTGAAATAATGATACATAGATTAATGGAGAGACAATAGCTCAGGGACTTTCCAAACTCAAACCCAACTTTTAAAAAAGAATGAAAGATGGTACTTTAAGGCAAGATAACAAATGTCTACAAAAAGTTGGCACAAAATTTCATGGAAATAATCTTTCTCAATGTCCATGGATTAAATGCACCAATTCAGAGAAACAGGCAGGATTCAATACACCATTCTGCTCCTTAAAGAAACACATTTGAATAGACAGACTCAAAGTCAAATGTTGAAGACAATCCTTCAAGCAAACAACATCTTAAACACCTTAAAAAAGAGTGGCATACTATATCAAATGACACAAACTTCAGGCTCAAAAAATTATAAGAGATAGAAGGGGTTATTTCTTAATAATAAAGGGATGTCATAAAGAAATCACACTCCTGAACATATATTTACCCAATGAGGTGCCAGAAAAATACTTAAAAACAACCACTAGTATACTTGAAGAAAAACTTCAATAGCAATGCAATTGTAGTTGAAGACTTCAACAGTATTATATCATCTCTTGATATATCAATTAGGTTAAAACTCAAAATATATGTGTGTATTTATATGTATATATGTGTACACTATATATACATATATATACACTATATACATATACACTATATGTATATAGTGGATTTGTAGAAAGAAATGAAAGAGGGGGTTATCTATGTTTTTATGTATTTATATAAATATATGGCTTTTCATTCCCCAAAGCTGAACACATATTCTTCTCCAATGCACATGGGACATTCTCCAAGATGGACCATATGTTGGACCAGAAAACATGCCTCCATAAAAATCAGGAGAATAGAAATTGTATCAACTATCTTCTCAGACCATGATGCACTGAAAATATAAGTAAAGTTCAAACAGAAACAGAGAAATAACTTTAAAACCTGAAAACTAGACAGCTCTGTACTGAAAAAACAATAGGTTAGATAGGAAATCAAAATATTCCTGAAAACAAAAGAGAATGAGGACACAAGCTAACAGAATTTGTGGGATACAGCAAAAGAAGTATTAAGTGGAAATTTTATAGCTTTGAAACCATTCATCAGGAAGGAAGAAAGTACCCACATAAATAACTAGAATGCACAATTTATGAAATTGGAAAAACAGTATGAGCTGAAAGAAAGCAGGAAGAAAGAAATAATATATCTTAGAGCAGAAGTAATGAATTGGAACCAAAAGATAATAACAATCTGAAAGTTCAATTAAAACTAGATTTGGGTTCTTTTAAGAAACATAAGATTGATAAACCATTAGCAAGACATTGCAAGAATCAAGTAAACCTAATAAGAAATAAAAAGGCATATATCGCAACAGACACTATATAAATTCAAAAGATAATCAGAATATTATGATGAATGAAATGAGTCAGAGGAAGATGAATTGATGTAGAATGATCACACTCATTTGAGGGATAAATGATAGTATGGTCTTAAAATCCAAAAATAATAGAGACAACAACCAGGATCACTGATCTTTTTGTTTGTTTGTTTTTTTGTTTTGGGGCCACACCCACCGGTGCTCAGGGGTTACTCCTACTCAGAAATAGCTCCTGGCAGGCACAGGGGACCATATGGGACACCGGGATTCGAACCAACCACCTTTGGTCCTGGATCGGCTGCTTGCAAGGCAAATGCTGCTGTGCTATCTCTCCGGGCTCAGGATCACTGGTCTTAATGGTAAAAAGATTGCCACTAAGACCAGAGAAGTGTACTTCGGACAAAGAAACCACTATGACAATGATAGTTGGAAATGATCGCTCTGAATAAGAACCTTTGCTAAAAGGTAGTAAATTGATATTCATGATACTCCTTCAATTATAATATTACTAACTTCATTATCTAAAAGAAAAAAGTAAAGGTGAGAGAGTGAAAGAGAGACTTTAAGAGAAGAAAATTTTCTGTTATAAAGGCAGATTGGGAGAAAGGCAGCAGGGAAGAGTTGAAGGGACATTGGTGGCAGGAAATGTTTATTGGTGAAGGGATGGGTGGTATACTTTGTATGACTGAAACTCAATCATGAACAACTTTGCAACTGTATCTCATAGTGATTTAACTGAGAAATGTAAACAATTCTAGTATAATTTATTAAGCATCTACTTAAACCTTCATCTAAGAAAACTAAGGAAAACATATGCAACTCTTTTTTTTCTTCTTCTCTTTCATTTTATTTTTTATATTTTTAATAACTTTGCTTTCCATCATCTTGAAACAAATGTATTATTATCAGTTATGTCAACTATGTGATGCATTTTCTTTTTTTATTGTTTAGCATTTTATATATAAAAAAACACATCACCAGTACAACATTCCCATCACCAATGTCCCAAGTGTTTCTCCTTCTCACCCAACAATGGCCTGTAGTCTAGACAGGCTTTAAACTTTCCTCATTCAGTCACATTTTGTTATGAAGGTTCTCAGTGTAATTATTTCTGTGACTGCACCCATCATTCTCTATGGTGAGCTTCATGTTGTGAGCTGGACCTCCCAGTCCTCCTCTATTTTGTCTCTGAGAATCATTACACAAATTACTTTTATTTTTTTCAAAACCCATAGATGAGTGAGACTATTCTGTGTTTATCTCTCTCCCTCTGACTTATTTCACTCAGCATAATAGATTCCATATACATCTATGTATAGGAAAATTTTATGACTTCATCTCTTCTGACAGCTGCATAATATTCCACTGTATATATGTACCACAGTTTCTTTAGTCATTCATCTATTGAGGGGTATCTAGGCTGTTTCCAGAGTCTGGCTATTGTAAACAGTGCTGCAATAAACATAGGTGTGAGGAAGGGATTTTTGTATTGTATTTTTGTGTTCCTAGGGTATGGACCCTAGGAGTGGTATAGCTGGATTGTATGAAAGCTCAACTTCCAGCTTTTGGAGGAATCTCCATATTGCTTTCCATAAAGGTTGGACTAGATGGCATTCCCACCAGCAGTGAATTTCTCTCCACATCTCCTCCAGTACTCCTTGTTCTCATTCTTTATGATGTGCACCAATCTCTGTAGTGTGAGATGATACCTCATAGTTGTTTTGATTTGCATCTCCCTGATGATTAGTGATGTGGAACATTTTTTCATGTGCTTTTTAGCCACTTATATTTCTTTTTTATCAAAGTGTCTGTTCATTTCTTCTCCCCATTTTTTGATGGGGTTAGATGATTTTTTCTTTTAAAGTTCTGTCAGTGCCTTGTATATGCTACTCTTTATCCACCTATATCTATCTCTATCAAACTTGATATAGGCTTTCAATACCTCTTTTATCTTGCTGTGCAAGATATAGTATAGCACATCTTCAAGATGTATTATGTAAAGATATATCATGTATTATGTCTTCAAAATACTTTTTAATGTCAAAAATAAATGAGTTGATACATACATAGAAACTTTGGAGAACCACAAAAGAGGTAAAACCTGGCCTTGTAATTTTGAAGAGGATGAGAATTGATAATTCTAGTAACAGAAAGACTATCTTGGTCTAAAATAAACCACTTGGCTTTATCAGGTCGCAAAGGAAGAGCACCAAGCCCTATGCAGAGGCAAAATGTTGGCAGTGTTCAAGAATCCTTACAGGGGTCTCAAACTCAATTTATCTGGGGGCCGCAGGAGGCAAAGTCAGGGTGATCCTTGAGTGCAAAGTCAGTAGTTAGCCTTGAACATTGGGGAGTGTGACCCAAACAACTAAAACAAAACAAAACAAAAAAAGATTCCTCTAGGGCAGGGCCACAAAATGTTGTATGGAGGGCCATTTGCAGCCCGCGGGCCACGAGTTTGAGATATCGGATAGAAATCAGTGAGGCCACTATATCCAAGGCTGAAGAGTTTGGACAATAGACTATAGTAGGAAAAGAAGTAATATCCAAGCAACAGTCATGCCATGACACCTGACATGAATAACTCTCCTTCACGTCTCTGGGAAGTGAAAGGATATAGAATCTTATCATCTCTGTATTCTAGGGACATGTGTGTTCTGAGAAAATCCTCAGTGATAAGAAGGTAACTGACTTTTATTAAGCAATTACTTTGCAATTAATATCTAAAGCTTTCCTTTTAAATAATGAGGGTTTTTTTTTTTTTGGTTTGGTTTTTGGTTTTTGGGTCACACCCAGCAGCGCTCAGAGATTACTCCTGGCTCTATGCTCAGAAATCGCCCCTGACTGGCACGGGGGACCATATGGGATGCCGGGCACGGGGGACCATATGGGATGCTGGGATTCGAACCACCGTCCTTCTGCATGAAAGGCAAATGCCTTACCTCCGTGCTATTTCTCCAGTCCCAAGGGTTTTTTTTTAAATCTAGTAAAATTGAAAGCTTTTGTTCAAATGCAAAATCTCTAGTATAGCTTTCAAAAATCAGTGTCACCCCTAAACAACTCCCATTCTCAAATATTTATGTTATAAATATAATGCTGTATTCTCTAAAAACAAATGCTGTCACCACTGCATTTATCCAAAATTACTCTCTTATTCATTCCTCAGATGTTTACTTTTTTATTCTTTAAATGTTTTTTTGACTAATCTTACTCATTGCCCCTCTAATACAAGAAGCATTTTCTTAGGTTAGACACCCCTTTGAATATGTCTACTTGCCAAATACTTTTTTCTTACAACTATGTTAATTGATAATTACATATTAAAATTTCAATTTTTTTCAATAGTTTATAAGATGGGAAAATGTTTGTCTTGTTTTCCTGACACTTAATAGGTACCTTATAAATATTTAATGAGTAAATAAATATAGTTAGGTTCTTACTTTTTATTAAATAATTTCTTTAAACGCTGTGATTGCAAACATAATTGTAGCTGCGTTTCAGTCATAATAAGAACACTCCCCTTCACCCATGCAACCTTTCCATCACCAACGGCCCCATCCCTTCTCTCCCTTCCCCTCCCTACCAGTATTAGAGACAGGCTTTCTACATCCCTCACTCACTGAAATTGTTATGATAGTTCTCAGCATAGTTATTTTTCTAACTGCACTCACGACTATTTGTGGTGAGCTTTATAGTTAGATTCTTATTTTAAGCCAATAGTGAGTAAACGAGAATACCTACCCAATGTGGAACATCTATACTGAGGATACAATATTAGGAATTGTATCTTCAAGTTTAATCTTTATGAATCTTCAACTGAGAAATCACCCCACACACCAAATTTCCAACCCATGTGAATGGGTCTGAAGAATTTGGATAGTCTGCAAATTAATAAAGCAAGACAGTCAGGAGAGAATCATGGAGTCAGTGGCTTATTGCCTAATTGTCTCTCTCTGTCCACCAAGCCAAAACTGACTTTTCTTTATTCTGCAAGTACAAATTTACCAGGAGGGGAAAGGTTGAGTGAGAGACAAAAGTACATATCCAGGTGGACTTTTACAAGTCAAAGGGCTTGGTGAAAAGAAAGAGAAAGTTGGTTGAACACCTTTGTTTTGGATAAAAGCAGGGCGTATGTAAACTAACAATTTTACCCTTTTCTATTTAAAAATTGAGAAGGGCTACAAAAGTCTTGTTCTATTGCCACAAAAAAATAAAATAAATCCTCAGAGTCGCTGCTAATTTGCATAGCTACAGTAAAATTTAGGAAAAGAAAAAGAAAAAAATTTCAATTAGCAGTAAGTAAGTAAGGTGATGAGAAAAATTTCTAATTCCTAGGAACCACTGCAGGTGAAGATAGACTTGGGTGTAAAAAGCATGACAAGTTAGATTGTGCATACATAATTCTCAAAACAATCATTTATTCCATATTCTTGTCTTATACAAAACTTTTTCAGAATTCTCTGAACATAAACATTAGAACATTTCTGCAGATATACTTACTTTGAAAATTCTTAAACATTCTTACACTGAGCTCCATAATACAAGTCTATAGCATCCAAGTTCATGTTTCATAAACTTCTCTAAACAAATTCATAAGAACATCTCTGCAGATATACATACAGGTTGAAAATATGTTTGCTAGAACATTCTTATAATGAGCACTGTAATAAGAGTCTATAATATCCAAATTCCTTTTCTATAGATTTCTGTGGACAAAGACATTGGAACATTCTTGAAGACATACTTAATTTGAGAATACGTTGATACGTTATATATACACTCAAGCATCACAGCAATTGGGAAACACTAGGAAGGTTGAGAACCATTAAAAATTTAACAACATTATGCATTTCCCCAGAACTGTGCAAATTAATATTAAAGCACTAGAGTGGGATACATAATTATCTGTTTGCAGTGAGGCATAGAACAAAAAAGTACCTATCAAGAGCTATACAAGTAGAACACACAATTTAACCAGAAATATCGAGATTGGTGCAAATAGGGTCAAGAGATTAACCTAGAAGAAAGTTGCAGAAGGTTCTGAAAGCAGCTTCTCCTCAGGTGGGCTTTGGCTAGACTTGTTTTCTTCACCTGCACCTTCTCTGGTTGTGTTGCTGAGGTTACTTGGGACAGAAAAGTTTTCAGTGCCTAGGTTGGAATCTGGGTGGGGAAACTCGATCATATTCCTGCTGTTGGTCCATCTCCAATGGGGTTTGGTTTTTTTTTTGTTTGTTTGTTTTTGTTTTTGTTTTTTTTTTTTTTTGGTTTTTGGGCCACACCCTGTGGCGCTCAGGGGTTACTCCTGGCTATGCGCTCAGAAGTTGCTCCTGGCTTCTTGGGGGACCATATGGGACGCCGGGGGATCGAACCTTGGTCCGTCCTAGGCTAGCGCAGGCAAGGCAGGCACCTTACCTCCAGCGCCACCGCCCGGCCCCAATGGGGCTTTTTCTCTGGCTTCTACCTCTTCAGTGGCTGCAATAAGCTGCTGCAGGTTGGGGGCCAAGGTCCTTGCACAAAGCATTTTCGGTAGAAGAAAGGCTGTGGGGCCGGAGCAGTGATGCAGCATTAGGGCTTTTGCCTTGCACGTGGCTGACTTAAGACGACCGCGATTCAATCCTCCGATGTCTCATATAATCCCCTACCTAGCCAGGAGTAAGCCCTGAGCATCACTGGGTGTGGCCCAAAAACGAAGGAGGAGGAGGAGGAGGAGGAGGAGGAGGAGGAGGAGGAGGAGGAGGAGGAGGAGGAGGAGGAGGAGAAAGAGGAGGAGGAGGAGAAAGAGAAGGAGGTGGTGGTGGAGGAGGAGGAGGAGGAGGAGGAGGAGGAGGAGGAGGAGGAGGAGGAGGAGGAGGAGGAGGAGGAGGAGGAGGAGGAGGAGGAGGAGGAGGAGGAGGAGGAGGAGGAGGCCAGCGGGCATTGGTATCTGGGACATCACCCAGAGTCTCCAACTCTCTCCTCTTCACAGCCTGCTTCTGTACCAGCTGTGAGGACTTGGGCTACCATAGGTGGTGGGGCAGCTGAGCAATCAGACCAGAGCAACATAAAATCGTTCAGAACGGGTGCCATGTGCACCATTTCAATTAAAGGTGCTGCATACTCAGTCCAGCTCTAGGGTGCCATCATGTTAATTATCCATCAGAAGGTCAAGTCACTCTCCATTGTTGGGGGTCTTCTCTAATACCTGAGTCTATGTTCAGATGCCAGTTGTGAAATCACCCCACACACCATATGTCCAACCCTAGGTGTATAGGTCTGAAGAAGAGTAGCCATGAAGAATTAATAAATCAAGCCTGTCAAGAGAAAATCATGGAGTCAGTGGCTTTTCACCTCGTGGTCTCTCTCTATCTACCAACCCCAAACTGATCTTTCTTTATTCTATCAGTACAAATTCACCAGGAGTGGGAGGATCAAAAGTCCCTATCCTGGTGGATTTTCACAAATCAAAAGGCTTGGTAAAAAGAAAGAGGAATTTGGGTGAACACCTTTGTTTTGGGTAAAGGCAGAGTATAAACTAGCATTCAACCAACAGCAATGTGTGTGATTTAGTATTACCTGTATATGACTGTCTATCTCCGCAGACTTTCGGTTTAATTTTTTAAGGCTTGTTTTCTAGAAATCAACCACTAGAGGTCAGTAAAAGCAAACTTTGTACATTTCAAGAATAAAAGAATTTAACAATGTGTGGGGTTTTATTGTTTTGTTTTCTTTGGGGTTTTGGTTAACTTATCTTATATTTTGGATAGTTAAAGGAACCTTAGGTTGTAGTTTCTGCGACTATGGATTTAACAGTTATAATTAACTTGCTGGTGTGATATTAAAACCTACATTATCCTTAATGATGCAGCCTTACATTTTGTGCATTCTCTCATTTGAAACTCCCACAACATCAACAGGAAATATATTATTTTCTCTTTTCTTACAAAAAGTTATCTATAAATTACAGAGATGTTAAGATAGTAATAAAAATGCACTGCATTCACAATAAGTACATGCAAATATTTATTGACTGCATAGAGTTACCAAGCATACAAAATTTCTTGCTAAATTTTGTCTGCAGAATAGAGTTCCCCTAAATTAAGTGACCTAGTTAAGACAAAAGACAGCACCTTAGCAGATCTTGAGATTTTAGATCACAAGGTAGCTATTTGATTAAATTACTCAAATAGCAACGTAGAACCTATTTACTGAAATATTTTGCTTGTGCTTAAAAGGGAGACATACCTCTGAACACACTGATAACTTTACTATTACCAGTTGTGGTGTGTTGGCGGTGGATGGTGGGTTCCATTCTATCAGCTACATTTTTGTAGAGAAATCAGCAAGCATCGGGTTTAATGTAATTATGTATAAAAGAGGAAATAATTTGGGATATCAGAAGAGGGTGAGTTAAATAAAGTGGAGTCAGTGATAATGATACTTCAAGCATGTTGCTTTGCTTTAAAAAAAAGGTAGTCTGGTGTAGCACACTAAAAATAAATAAAGTCATTTTAATGATTGATATATTGTATATCTTAAATATAGAAACCAATGCTTGTTTATAAGTCAGATCAAAATTAATTTACCAGCAAAGATGCCCTTTGGTTGTTTCAATCTCAGAATACTCATTAGTCTTTTCTGGAGTATAAGTTGACACCTGTAAAAGCAGAACATGACAATTTGTATCATAATAGCTGGTCTGAATGATTTACATTAGCATGGTTCTTGGTAACCTACAGAAAAGGTTGACACCTGATTCTAGGAGCAGGAATTTGTTTGCTCAGAAATAGATCTTTGCAAGTAGTAGGATTCATCCCCATCGTGTTTAGTTCTTTATCCCACCTCCGTGTCCTTCTCCTGTCTGCAAGATGATAACCATGAATGTGAACTCATGATAAATTTTATTTCTGAAGTTAATGATCACAAGAACTAAGCTCTCTATTATAAAGACTGGACTGAGAAACTTGAGGAGATCATTGATATTAGGACACATGCAGCCTGGCTTTGATCCCCACTACCTATGATTTCCTACCATCACTGGATAGGTAAAGCCTTTGAGACTTCAATTCCTTCAAAGGTAGGCATGGTTTTCTCAGATCTCTAGGCCTCAGCTAAGTATCACCAAAAGTGGCTCCAGACTCCCTGAGCACAACCTGGGAGGGCATATACACATACTCACATAAGAAAATGAAGAAACTGGATTGATTAACATGGCTTGTGCAACAATTATTTCATTAGATGACTCAAGTAACAAGTGCCTTTGCTAGCATTAATGAAAGCAAATGGAGAAAATGCAACTTAAATATGACAGTCCTCTCATAAAAATGTGAAATGTTGTTTCCAGAAAAAAATTACCTTGTCATTATGAACTCCAGCTAATGATTATTACAGCAGGTGCAAGCTAGAAAAAACAATAAACATGTCTTAATTTAATCAAGCAAAATGCAATCATCTTTAAGTACTGATAGTTTGTTTTTTGACTTTTTTTTGGGGGGGGGGTCACACCCGGCAGCACTCAGGGGTTACTCCTGGCTCTAAGCTCAGAAATCACTCCTGGCAGGCTTGGAGGATCATATGGGATGCCGGGATTCGAACCACCGTTCTTCACCATTTAAGGCAAACACCCTACCGCTGTGCTATCTCTCTGGAGCTAAATTACTGATAGTTTGTTTTAAAGAGATGTTTGTTTTTTCAATTCTATGGATAACTTATATGAATTGACTTAGAAATTGTATACATTGTCCAAAAAAAGGTTGTAATGGGAAGGCTGTATTCTAGATATTTCCTATTATTTTATTGGACAAAATCTCCATATGCAGCCAAAGATGTCATAAGTGGATATTTAGAAGAAAATGGAGGTTTGAGAGATCCTGTGTGGAGTGGTCAATATTGCTAGCATCCTTCTAACGGGTCTGAAGTCATACTCAATAGCTGCTATACATGTTGAGCAATAGGGAAATTTCCATAATGATGTGAGTACCAGACAAATATCAGATTATCTCACTGATATATGGAGCACTTTATAATGAGCAAAGGAGCATACCAAACCAATTCAAAGCCACAGCTTGGACTGGATAGCATAACTTAGGTTTTCTAAATAATCAAGTGTCTAACACATACAATGGTAGAGCTCATGATTTAAATGGTTGAAAATATGTGAAAAAAAATCATCCATAAAGGGCTGGCAAATAATAGAATAGGTAAAGCATTAGTATTGTGTGCTACTGTACTATCCATTCAAACCAAATTTGATCCCCAAGACTCCATATGGTCCCCTAAGAACTTCTAGGAGTTATTACCATACAAGAACTAGGCGTTTTTTGGTTCTATGGAATACTATGTATGGCCCAAGACAAAGTAAAGAAAGAATCAACAAAAATATCTATCCAAAATATGTTCACCTAATTAAAATAAAAATAACCAGTACCTATGAGGTTATGAAAATAAAAGGCTTTACTGGTTATATATACATATATAACATGTATATAGCTGGATTTTATCAATGTTCTATGAAGTCTCACAAAAGAATGCATTTTCTACCACAATTAAAGTTTTGTGGATCAGTGAATTACTCATTATTCTTCATCCCAGGGAAAAATCATTTTACTGATTTTATAAAGGTTAAACTAGAGAGGAGGACTTGTTGAAAGAGCATAGAAACTCTTGGGGAAATTTCAAGGATCTCAAGTTTTACAATTGATTAAAGCTACTATTCTGAAATTACTCAAGAGACAGTAGTAATAAGCTGTACATGTTAAACTTTGTAGTAAATTTTAGTTCCTCAAATTAGAAAATAAGAAACTGGGTAGATCCAGAAATTATTTCTCTAACTGATTTACATTTGTGTTGTAGAAATTTTTTATTCTGATACCCAAAAATCAACAAAATACATGAGGAGATCTATACTATGATAACTTTGAATCTTAAAAAAGAGATAGATGTCAACTTTAGGAAATGAAAAAATGTTCCATGCTCACAAATAAATATTTACTTACTAAGATATATTACAGATTCAATGCAATCTCCATTTAAATTCGGCCATTATTCAAAGACCTAGAGAAGTCAAAAATAATGTTTTTATGGAATCAGAAAAGACCTCAATTGTTTCAAGTCAGCCCTTGATGGGGTTGACTGATGGAGGGACGGAGGATGAGGTCTTTCCCCTCCAGCTCAGAGCACGCGTCTGCCACCCTGTTCAGCCGGCGGTTCTGAGGTGAAGCAACGGGTAAATGGCTAGCAGACAGTCAGGCTTGTGAAAATATCCACTTTATTCGGAGGGCAAGACTGAAGCCAAAAGCCTCAGCATCAGTTCCAGCCAAAAAGCCCTTCGCCTTCCACAGACTCTTGCTTTTATCCCCCAGAATCAGGTACCACCCTAGGGTGGGAGCAGAATGCCAGGTCACACCTTAGGGTAGGGCACAATCACCGTTCAGGGTAGGGTCAGTAACATAATAATCCCATTGAAATGTTTACATACACAACACTCAATGACCAAAGTGATGTTGAAAACTAAACAATGTAGAGGTATCTCATTACTTAATTTGGAAGAGTATTATAAAGCTATGGTGATCAAAATTGCATGGTACTAAAATAAAATTATGCTCACTGATCAATAGATCAGAATCAAATACCCAAGGACAAAAGCGCACATATATGAACAGTTAATTTTTGATAAAAAAAAATCTGAGGATATGAAATGGAGTAAAGATAGCCTCTGCAAAACAAAACAAACAAAAACAAATAACAATGGTGGGGCAGGAAAAGTGGCACTAGAAGTAAGGCCTCTGCCTTGCAAGTGCTAGCCTAGGACAGATCGCATTTCGATCTCCGGCATCCCATATGGTTCCCCCCAAGCCAGGGGTAATTTCTGAGCTCATAGACAGGAGTAACCCCTGAGCATCAAATGGGTATAGCAAAAAAAAGAAAAGAAAAAACAATGGTGCTGAGAAACTAGAACTCTGCAAAAAATTAAAGCTTGATTCATATCTCACACTTTACACAAGTCAATTCAAAGTGAATTAAATACCTTCAGTCGGAAAATTCAACAATTTATTTTATTTAATTTCTTTCCCTTGAAACACCATTTATTGAATGCCAGCTAAATGCAAAGTAAAACACAAAAATAGTTATATATTCATGTATTTCTCTTTTTTAAATTTTTATTTTTGATTATGAGAACAAAGATGCAAAGAAAGAGGACAAGGTAAAGTTACAGTCAAAGGACAATCACCCATAAACAGAATTCTCAGAAATCCCCTTGCTGATATCTGAACTTTGAACTTTCAGCCAAAGAACATTAAGAAAAATAAAACAGAACCCATGTACAATTTCTTTGTCCCGCAAGTTCCCAGATTGTAATACATAATATTTCTTAGCAGCACACAAAGCAACCTAAAGCCATAAAACTTATGTAACTCCTTAAACATTGAAGGCAAAGTACTTTTTACATTTCTATGCACATGCATATTAGTTTAAGTTAACCTCAAAAGTTTAAGTGGGGCCTGGAGAGATAGCACAGCGGCGTTTGCCTTGCAATGGTTGATTCGAATCCCAGTGTCCCATATGGTCCCCCGTGCCTGCCAGGAGCTATTTCTGAGCAGACAGCCAGGAGTAACCCCTGAGCATCGCTGGGTGTGGCCAAAAAAAAAAAAAGTTTAAGTGGGTTGTTTTTCTTAAGGATTAGAGTCAAAGGAGCACAGTAAAAACGGTGTTAGAGTCACAATTATTGTTTGCATAGGGCCCGAGGGCCACATGTTGTATTTGTATCTGTTTTGTTTCTTCATTGCAAAATAAGATATATGCAGTGTGCATAAGAATTAGTTCATAAGTTTTGTTTTTACTATAGTCAGACCCTCCAATGGTCTGAGAGACAGTGAACTGGCCCTCTGTTTAAAAAGTTTGAGGACCCCTGGCATAGGCCCACCAAAATATGAGGGACATGGAAAGGAAAAGCCTTGGGCTAAATACAAGGAGACCCTACCCCTGAAGTTTCCTGGCATAAGACCAACTCTAGGCTAGAGACAAACTAGTTTGTTCAATCCAAGTCATTGTCTGTAGTGCCATTACACTATTATTTCTCACACAGTCTCTGTTGTTGGTATCATGTTTCTGTATTAAAGATCCTGGAATCTGCATATCCTACATTGCAGTCAGGATGGTGTGGAGTGTCCTCTCATTTTACCTCACAATTAAAGGGCAATGCAGAGAGTTCTGCCCTGTAAGCAGGTTGTCAAGTCTTCTTAGTGTTAAGGAAGTCTCTTTTGAGCAGGGCGATGTCAGAGCAGTGGTAGGGTCTTTTCTGGTAGAGGATTGCTTACAGGTGTGGTTATAAAAACCTTGGATGTTTTGTAGATAGCTTCCCTGGTTCAGGGGTGAATGGAGGATGCCCATTCTTCTAAGGCCTGTGCCTGGTCATTATATCAATGTTCAGGGTGTAAGGTCCCATTGCACTACCAGATTTGTGTGTTCCAATCTCTATTAGATAAGAATTTATTTGTATGTATAGTATTTTTCCATTTTAATGTGCCTATGCAAACAAGAAACAATGCCACGTGGCATTATCGGCGCATATGGGGGCCAAAAGAACAATCCCCATGACATGGTTCAATCATAAGCATTAAACTTAGGGGCTCTTTCACCAATATTTCTTATTGAACAGCTCACAAAGAAAAGAAAAGATAAAAAGTGGGTAGAATCGTCACTGTAAAAGAATACTTAGTAAGAGTTATAGCTGTCAAAGAAACTACACATAAAATATTCAGAAGACATATGTGTCTATTTTATGTCTTTTGAAATAGTAGGGGTTGTTAAATCCAATGCATGACTTTGGTCTGTGATTAGGACTGTGCAGTACTGAAGTTAAAAAGAGTAAATGTGGGGTGCTGATGATTGGGAGTGAGAGAGTTAAGGAGTAATAATGAGCTTTGTAGGGGTGTGAAAGGGCAGAATCTATTGGGGCAGGAAGTCGGTCTTGGTGCCTAACAAGCTAAGAACTGAGGGTAAAGAGGGTTAATTAAGGGGAAGATAAAGAATCCAGATTGGGAGATGAGGGAGTAGAAGGGGCTCTGGTGTAAGGGAGGGGCAATATATCAGAGGGGCTATAGACATTGTATAGCTGAATTGTTTATGGATTAGGCTTGGCAGTCAGAGAGGACCACTGTATAGGAAGTCACGTCTACATATACACTGATTTTAGAGACCTGTTTGAATGTTATCCTCCAAATCTAGAGCATTCCATTTTTTTCCCTAGAAACAATCAAGAATTAAGAACATTTTTGGGTGTATGGTTGCTTCTTGCTGAAAATAATCTGCCTAATATCACTGTTTACTATCACAGAACTTGAAGGACCTTCAGAAAAATAAAACCTCTAAATAAGACATTTGGAGGATTCATGATTGAATTATAGAATAACTCTTAATGGGAAACTATAAAATTGTTTTCCTTTGAACTAGTGAAGGAATTAAACCAAAATTTCAATGTTTGTTGGTTACGGAGGTTAAAGTCATATCCTTTGAGTATTATTAAAAATAAATCTATTCCTGAATTTTCCAACTTTGGAAGCAAGAACATACATTTAAATAGTGGGCAAATAATATATATACATAAAATTTGTTTTATTTACTATGTATGTATTTATGTTTACATGAATATATGCACATAAACACATGATAGTAAACTTTCTTAGATAATATTGATGTTAATTTTTTATTATATATAGATAGAAAATAGCATTAGACAAGAGTGCTAGATGACAAAGGGCCAAATAAAAATGGTTTACCCACCATTTTATTCATTTTTCTTGTGCTCCAAAAAGAATTTATATGACCAAGCAATCACATAGCAGCACAAAAGAGACACATTTCTATGCATACAGCAGTTGTTTTGCAAATTGCTAATAAAATATATTTTTCTTAATGGTTTATGCTTTTATGTACATTTATTTTGTCTCCTATTTATAGATAGAATGATACTTCTTTCCTGGTTTACCTGACTTTCTAATTACAAATGACTTTGAAAAGCAGGAATATGTAGAAATGATGTATTCCTTATAATCATGCAAAATCATCCATTATCTCATTTAAGATTTGATTTTCAGGGGCCGGGAAGGTGGCGCTAGAGGTAAGGTGTCTGCCTTGCAAGCGCTACCATAGGACGGACAGCGGTTCGATCCCCCAGCGTCCCATATGGTCCCCCCAAGCCAGGGGCAATTTCTGAGCGTATAGCCAGGAGTAACCCCTGAGCGTCAAATGGGTGTGGCCCAAAAACCAAAAAAAAATAAAAGATTTGATTTTCAATCAGTGATATCATTTGTCTTCAATGTTACTTGTTTACTTGTACTGCTTCTTCAATTCTGAATTTGTATCTGAGATCATTACTTAGCTTATATCAATTTATTAATGCTTTCATTCATTTAAGAGAGAATAAAAATTGTGGGCAAATATAATATAAAAGTAATCATGGAGGTGATGTAAAGCCTTCAACTATGTACTTACCTGAAGTCCCAAGTTAACTATTATTACTTGCTGGTGCTCTGTAAAAGAATATAAGAATAAAAACTAGAGTGTAGGATATTCAGCTTTTTATTCAGAAATGACAATGTTAGGAGGGAGGTAAAGCTTTCAGTCTGTTCTTAGATTTGTAGGACTCTGCTGAGATCAGGAATAAGATTGTTCTAATAAATTTATTTTATAGAAATTCCAGGATCCTATAATACTTAAGAAACTTCCCCCCAAAAGTTCTACATGTAAAACACTTAATTACAGATTTGTCTATGACCTACAATCAAAGAACATTAGATAAATAACATCAACTGAGATAGTCTAATCACTGTGACTTGGATGCCAATTTAACATACATATTTTAGGTGGAAAGTGCTTTATTGGAAATATAAATGCAAGCTGGAAAATAGGCTCATGTCCTTAAAGCTACAGTCACAAGAAGGAGTATTTTTAAGGAAAGAAAATGGAAAATCCCATTTTATGGAAGGGTGAATTACTGGTTGGTTGGCAGCAAAGAAATCAATACATTTACTAAAGGACTGATTCTCTGAGGATGACTGCAAATCAAGTTTCAGATTAGTATTTCCTTCCTCTTATTCTTTCGGAAAGGATAAGACATTCTTAACTATCCCTAACCAGATACAATTTCTGGTTTTTAGTCTTGGACGCAATCCCTAATTTCTTTGAGCAAATGTCAAAAGCGTTTCAAACACAAGCACAGACAACTTTGCAGTCAGAGAGTAAAACTCTGGTTTGCTTGAATTTTAGTTATAATAATGGTGAGATGAGAGATCTTTTGAATTTTTAATATAATTATATAACTTTAATCATAAAATTATAAAATCAACATCTCTGGGCTTTAAAAGAAAAACACAATTTCAGAAACTCCATGTTAGTCATAAACATATTATGCAGGGAACTCAAGCATAAAAGTGAAAAGAGAGTACAGCAATAAAGTACAGAAAAAACAATAAGAAACAGGCTTGGAAGACAGGCAAGATCAGCTGCAGGAGTAGGTAAGCAAGACCTACAGAGAAAAGGTAAGAAAGAAGAAGCAAGAAAATATAATCCACAGATGCAGATGTGTAGAGATCGGTAATGGATCACAAAGGAGAGGCAGATGGAAAGATAAATATAAAAATAAGCAGGTGGAATTGGTCACAGGAAATGAATGTCAAAGAAATGAAAGGCCATTGTCTTTAAAGGTACTGAATGTGGTAAACGTGAAACATGTTTAGATATTTAACAATACAGAATAAATGCACTAGGAAGCTGCTATAGTATGAAGTCATAAAGGGAAAAGATTGAGGAAATGGATTTGAAATATATATAATTGCATATCTATGTTTCACAGATTGCTCGATGTCAAGAGAAAGAATTAGCTGCACTTGCTCTTTTTCTGACGCTAACAACTATTCCATACTTGCTTTTCCTTGGCATTTACTTCTCTTTCGTTTCATCAAATATGGTGAAATCTGAGCTCAGTCTTGGAAGCCAGCTTCACACAGCTGATGATAGTCTAGAGTTATCTTCATGGCCACAGTAATGTCATTGGTTAAGATTATATCAGGGGATAGTTGAGTGCTCTGTGGTAAAATTGATAAAGGAAGTCCTGCCTTGGGACTCTGGCTGGGTCCTTGGATATGAGGGCCTGCACATCATGCCTCTAAGGGACTCTATGTTGAGATGGAAAGGCAAATAATCCTTTTGTGGTGCTAGAAGCTAGCAGGAGCTAGGATTGCTATTCTGAGGCATCTTTTTCAATAAAGTTAAAAAGAAAAAGTAAAGAGAAAGGGAAAAGAGAAAAAGAAAAGGGGGGCACATTTATTAATATATCTTAGAATAGGTATTTGTCAAAGTACCTGCAGACCTACAGGTGAAGCAGTCAATACTGCAGGATCAAAGGAAATATAATTACAGAGAACATGTAACCTGAATACCACATAGACAGACTTCTTATCATAGCTCTGTTCATGTTGAAAGTTTTAACCTCCTTGTCCCTCACTTCAGTAAATGTATCCTCAGCCAAGTTTTGGAGGATAAGCTATAGCTAAATGTTCTGTTCCTGGGCCCGGAGAGATAGCACAGATCCAGAACCTAAGGTGGTTGGTTCGAATCCTGGTGTCCCATATGGTTCCCCGTGCCTGCCAGGAACTATTTCTGAGCAGACAGCCAGGAGTAACCCCTGAGTACAGTCGGATGTGACCCAAAAACCAAAACAAAAAAAAATGTTCTGTTCCTAGGGTGGTTTTTTATTAATAAGTCCTTCTGCATTTAAGTTTCTAACCAAAGTTCAAGGAAATTCCATTTTGCTGAATTTCTTCACTGTTACTGTTCTTGTTCTCCCAATTATATTTTCCCCACCTCCTGATTCAAATTATGCTAGGACTTGAATGATGACTTAAATGATACTTTTGCTCTTAGAGAGTAAAACTGTTAGGTTTCTGTTCATATTCAGCTCAAGCAACTAACCACAGACACCATAAACTCAAACTTCAATTGTGAATTGTTGTCTCTAGGGAGAAACATTTTATTCTTTATACAGGGAGGCATGGAAGAGAGAATTGTTTAGTAATTAGAAAAGAACAGAATGACTGAAAACAACTTCCTGGAAAATTTTCTGAAATTTACAATATTCATTTAGGAGCAATGTTAAAAGACTGCCTAAAGTCTTGACTTATTATAAAGTCCTAATATATACTTGAGAGAACAAAGAAATAAATAGGAGACACTGGAGATGGTACTCATATGTTATTCTTTTGCTTTGATGGAATTTGCCTTCTTAAAGAAGTGCTAAAGTGATTCTTTTTTTGTCTGATTTTTCTGATATTTCCAGAAAACTTTTATTAAAAAAAACTTTATTGATTGATTGATTGCTTTCTGGGTCACACCCAGCGGTGCTCAGGGATTACTTCTGGCTCAGCACTCAGAAATTGCCCCCCTGGCTGGCTGGAGGACCACATGGGATGCCGGGAATCGAACCAAGTTCCTCCCAGGTCAGCCACATGCAAAGCCAATGCCCTACCGCTGTGCAATCAAATCTCCCTGGGCTCTGTTCAGGGAAACTTTATTGACATTTTTTGTGAAGTTTTTATGTGTTGGAGGTGAGGGGAATATTGGCTAATTGTTCTCAAAAGAGGCTTCATTCAATATGGGAGCTATAAGCCCCAAATAACAGACACAGAGAAAACCACAAACTTTTTAGAGAATTGTTGCTTCCTCTTCTAGATTGCTATCTTACCTCCATTAGTTCTTCTTTATTTCTTTTTTGATTTATTTTATTTTCTTCATTAATCAGTTATACTTGACCACCAAGTTCTTGGTGATCTGGTTAATTATGCTGCTTTAAAAAGGACAAAAATATTTGCAAATTTTGAGCTTCTTTAGAATAGGTGAAGATATTTACCAGGTCATTTTAATTATTATCATTCTAAGCAATCATTTATAAGAAAGGAAATGTGTGTCATAATAGCAATCTAAGATGAATATAACAATGATTAAGATTGCCTTCCTGAGACTTATTGATTGAGCTTAGGTGATAACATTTATTTATTTTTTAATGTGATTTATTTTTAAAAAATATTTATTTGGACAGTCATTCGGGGATTAAAGAATAGTTTTTTTCCTGCCTTTTAACTCTTTGTCTTTAAAACAATAAAAAGAGCCTGAAAAAAGTATTAATTAATAGAATTTAATAATTCATCAAAAAGATCATATACCGTGGCCAAGTAAAATTAATCCCAAACTGCAAGGATGCTTTAACATATCAAGTCAGTCGACTGAATATGTCTTATCAATACAAAAAAAAAAAAACTAAACACATCAATAGATGCAGAGAAAGCATTTGTCAGCCCCAATTCATGATTTAAAAAGAAAACTCTCAATGAAAAGGAAATTGAAGGAAACTTCCTCAGTATAGCCAAAGCCACTTATTATAAGCCTACAAAAACATACTCAATGAAAAAAAACTAAAATTTTTCTAAGATCTGGCAAAAACAAGGTTATCCCACTTTTGCTATTTCTATTCAATATAGTACTGGAAATACTTACTCTAACAACTGTGGATTTCTCAGTAGCAAAAAGTGTTTGTAAGAATGAAACCTTGAGTTTGATCACCATTTTAGCCCACATGCACTGAGCAGCATCCAGGCAACTCTGATGTTAGATGTGCTTGACTATACTACAAACCATATGACCTCTAGACCACATAGTTGGGGATATATCACTGTAATTAAAGTATGTGCCAACACTCTGGCCACTCTCGCCAGTAGTAAGACTCTAGTTAGCAATACAATCAGAATTTCCATGGACACCATAATTCAACAGAAGAAAACATTGAAGAAGGGACTAGAGGCCTTGCTTCAAATAGAAAAGTCCCAGTTTTATCCTGGGCACTACATATGGTTCCTTGAGAACCACCAAAAGTGGCCTTTGAGTCAGCCAGGAACACTATCAAGTGTGGCACCCTAAAAAATATCAAAGAAGATAGTTATGAGTTTAATAGACTGGAAAATAAAGTAGTGAAAATGATACTGAAGATGAGGAGCATAGAAAATTAATATTCTGTCATAAAGTAATATTTAGCAAAATAAAACTGGCCATCATATACAAATGGCTAGAAAAATAAGACTAAAAGAAAATAAAATAAGAGGATGAAAGTGAATTTAGAGAATAGACTAGGAGAAAATTAGGAAGCTACAATATAATAATAATTATAATATGTTGGCAAATAAAAAACTGAAATAATTTGAGTTCATAATTATAAAGAGGCATATGGGAAAATAATAAAGATCTTCTGCACAGAAAAATCACCTAACAATTTTAAAACAAAGTAGAAATCACCAATCTCCAATTCTCAATAAAATAATTGTTTTTGATAATTAATAGTGTTAAAATAATAGAATTAAATTATTCAAATAAAGGATATTATAAGGTCTTGAAGACTCACCAGGGTTGGGGACATAGTTTAATGGTAGAATGCAGGCTTTGTATTATTATGAGGTTTGATCCCTAGAACCTAAACTCATAATTACTATATAATTTTTACTTGGGGAACAACATAGATGCAATAAGTGAAATAAGTAAGCCAATGAATAACAATTACTGGTTGGTTACACATATATGTAGAATATAAATAAAGGAAACTAGCAGGCAATCAATAAATAAGAATAAAAGAAACTACGCCTGCACTAATTCTTAGGGAAATTGAGTACCTGTAAAAATTAAGATGTCTACTATATGAAAAGGGAAAATATTTGGTGATAGGATGGCACTGGAGATCTAGTGGTGGATGAGATGACTATCATATGCACACAAAGAGGTAAAGATCCATCTCTGACATTGCATCAATTGCAAAAATACGGTAAGTCAATAACAAAAAGTAAAGTGATTTGAAAGCAGAGAAAGAAATTTGTTATTTACAAATTTTTTATTTACAAATGGGAAGCTAAAATGGAGAGATCAAAGGACCAATTGGTCAAGTGACTGATTTAGTGTCATCACCAATAGTAAGAAAGCTTCACATTTTGGACCCTGCAATATGTTGCAATAAGTACACTACATTAAACGAAGAAGCTCTGCACTGCCAAAGAAATTATAATGGAATGAAGATACAGCTAATAAAGTGGAAAAAATAGTTTTTACCACACATCTGACAATGGACCAGTATTAATGATATATAAATTATTTGCAAAACTTAAAAATACACATAAAAAACAATCCCTCCAAGAAATAGGGGAAGAGATGAACAGATAGTTCATCTAGGAGAACATATAGATAGGTACATGAAAAAAATTAGAACTTTTCATTACTCATCTTTGGGAAGATGCAGATCAAGGCAACAATGAGTTATCATTTCATGCCAGTGAAATTGGCAACCACTATAAAAAGAAGAGACAATCAGTTCCAATGAGGATGTGGGGATAAAGGAAATATCAGCCGTTTAAATAATCTCTAATTTGGCCTCTGTGGAAAATATTATGAAGACTTGTCAAAAAAATTAAGAATTAAGCTTTTATATGGCCCAGTAATTCCACTTCTTTTTGTCTAACCAAAAGTTCAAAAACTGTCAGATGCACTGAAATCATGGACCCAAACTTCAACAACCAAATTTAAAAATGTGCCTGTTAAGATGGCAGGCTGTGGGGCCGGAGAGATAGCACAGCGGTAAGGCATTTGTCCTTATACACAGAAGGATGGTGGTTCGAATCCTGGCATCCCATGTGGTCCTTCGAGCCTGCCAGGAGCGATTTCTGAGCATAGAGCCAGGAATAACTCCTGAGCGCTGCTAGATGTGACCCAAAAAACAAAACAAAACAAAACAAAACAAAAAAAAAAGATGGCAGGCTGGGAAGGAGAAAAATGGATATAGATGGACTCTGGGAACATTCAAACATGGATGTTGGCACTAGTGGGGGAATTAGTGTTAAAATATTTTGTCTAAACTCAACTATAAATAACCAGTTAGGGCACTTGCCTTGCATGCGGTCAACCCAGATTTGATTCCCCAGAGCCAGGTGAACTAAGTTTGATCTCTGAGCTCAGAGCCCAGAGAAAATCCTCCAGGTATAACCAAAAATCAAACAACAACAACAAAATGACATTTGCACTCCCCCATTCATTGTGGTTTTGTTCTCAATACCCTAGATCTTTGAAATAACCCAAGTGCCCAAGGGCAGATGAATGGTATATGTACACAATGGAATATAGCTTAGTAATGATAAAAGATGAAATCTTGTTGTTTGCTGCAATGTGGATGGAATTAAAGCTGTGTTCTTCAAACATTTTATACCTGCAAACTTTCCTGCATACCAGCCATGACTGACACTTATATACAAGATGGTAGAGAAATGACTTTCAATCTATCTTTCTACCATGAAATTTCTTAAACAAGTAGTTGAGAAACAGGTAATTTGAGGGTATTATGCTGAGTGAAGTCTCCTAGAGGGAAAGGAACAAGTACAGAAAGATCTTGCCCTCACATATGGAATAAATGACATATCAAGGGTATTACAGTTGATCAATGATAATAGACCCTGAAAGTCGGATTACAGAACTGAGTTTGCCAAGGGCAGTATGGTGAGAGAACAAGAAGGGAAACTTGAGATATTGGTGAAGAGACATTCACACTGGTAGTGAGTGTGATATTTGAACACCATATGCCTAAAATGTTATTACTAATAGTATTGTAAGTCACTGTTCTAAATAAAAATAGAGAGGATTAAAAAATAAGAGCAGGAAACAAAAGCAGATAGCATTACTCACCAGGATTTACTAAAAAATCTGATATGATTCTGATCAGGAAAAAGCAAATACAAAAGTGAAATATTTTGTTAGCATCTTGACTGAATTTCTTTTTTTTTAAATTTTTTATTTTTAATTATGAGAACAAAGATGCAAAGAAAGAGAACAAGGTAAAGTTACAGTAGAAGGACAATGACCCATAAACAGAATTCTCAGTAGTACCATTGCTGATATCTTAACTTTGAACTTTCAGCCAAAGAACATTAAGAAAAATAAAGCAGAACTCATGTACAATTATTTTGTCCCTCAAGTCCCCAGATTGTAGTATATAATATTTCTTAGCAGCACACAAAACAATTTAAAGACATAAAACTTATGTAACTCCTTAAACATTGAAGGCAAAGTACTTTATTACATTTCCATGCACATGCCTATTAGTTTAAGTTAACCTCAAAGTTAAGTGATTTGTTTTTCTAAAGGATTAGAGTCAAAGGAGTACAGTAAAAATGGTGTTAGAATGGCAATTATTGTTTGCATAGGCCCACCAAAATATGAGGGACATGGAAAGGAAAAGCCTTGGCCTTAATACAAGGAGACCCTACCCCTAAAGTTTCCTGGCATAAGACCAACTCTAGGCTCCAGGCAAACTAGTTTGTCCAATCCAGGTCATTGTCTGTAGTGTCAATACACTTTTATTTTTCACACACTCTCCGTTGTTGGTATCATGTTTCTGTATTAAAGATCCTGGAATCTGCATGTCCTATAATGCAGTAAGGATGGGGCAAAGCGTCCTCTCGTTTCACCTCACACTTAAAGGGCAATGCAGAGAACCCTGTCCTGCAGAGTGGGTCATTTTTGTTGTCAAGTCTTCTTAGTGCTAAGGGAAGTCTCTTTTGAGCAGGCCGATGTCAGAGCAGTGGTAGGGTCTTCCCTGGTAGAGGATTGCTTCCAGATGTTGTTATAAAAAACCTTGGATGTTTCGTAGATAGCTTCCCTGGTTCAGGGGTGAATGGAGGATGCCCATTCTTCTGAGGCCTGTGCCTCAGAAGAGTAAAATAATATGTACGATACCTTTTCAGTAACGATTTTGCAAACTACAATGGACAAAAGGCAAAAAGAGAGAGTGAGTGAGAGAGAGAAAGAGAGAGAAAGAAAGAGAAGAAATTGTATGCCATGGAGCAACTGAGGGGAGTGGGGGGGAAACTGGGAACATTGGTGGCAGGAAATGTGCTCTGGGGAAGAGAAGGGTGTTAGACATTGTATGACTGAAACTCAGTCATGAACAAGTTTGTAACTGTATATCTCACAATGATTCAATTTTAAAATGCATTTAATTTAAAATAAATAATGAAAAAATTATTAAACAAAAAAAGTATCATATTGGCAATGATTGCAGAATCACAAGTACAATTAGCAAACCTGGGTTTGTTATTGATGAAGGAAAGAAAAATCTATAAAAGATATTTTGAGAGCCATCAAGGCAATTGGATTAGGTAAAGTATATTGAGTAGTTTAGAATTATAACTTATTGTACTACACCCAGCATGACTCAGGAGACTATTACGAAGTACTGGAAATTAAATTGAATCTGGCCACATGCAATACAAGTTTCCTTCCCACTGTAGTGTCTCCCCAGGTCACTTCCACGAACATTCTTTTCTGTAATAATAATATTGTGATTATGTAAGAAATAGTTTTACAACAAAGAAGGTGCTTGGTTGATATGTTAGATTGGAAATAGCATGGTGTATGCCATATATTTTCTTAAAATTTTATTTAATTAAATAATAGTGATTTAGAAAGTTATTAATAGATGAATCTTAGATATACAATATTCTGAAAACAATCTTACCACCAGTGTCAACTTCCCTCCACCAGGTTTCCTATACTCCTTCAACAACCTCTCCACTTCCATATGCCACCTTGATGGGCACATTTCGAAGTCTAGTATTGATAATTTAGATTTCATATTTTCAGTGTTTGCTTTGAATATATTGTTATGCCACTTCCCACATCATTGTTATCTTAGGCCCCTGACTTTATCACCTCATTATTTCCCTTTGCCATTCTTCCCATACTTTGGTATAAGGGGTGGTCTAGGAATCTCCCCCCTTTATTACATTTATTATATTTTATCATCCAGTTATTCAATATACTACAAATAATTAAGATATTTCTGTGTTTGTCCTACTACTTCTAACACACCTTCCAGTACAACCAGGTTACAACAAATTGCATGATTTCATCATTTTCTTGCAACTGAATAGTGTTTCATTGTGTTTATATATCTCTTTGTAATTCATTCATTTGTCATTGGACACCTAGGTTAATTTGATATTTGCTATATATTGCAAATTACTCAGAAAGAGAATGTCTTCTAAGATACATAAATTAATATGGAGTAAACAATTGATTAATAGATAATGTGAGAGTAAGGAATGTATTAATATATAAAATATTAAAATGACTAAATCTTGGGGCAATAGTGTAATAGCACAGCAGATACAGTGTTTTGCCTTGCATGTGGCCAACCAACTTTGATCCTCTGCATCTCATATGGTCCCTCAAGCCTGCCAGGAGGGCAGAGTCAGTAATAATCCCTGAGGGCCACCAGGTGGAGCCCAATATCCAACAATGAAAAAAAAAGACAATTTTGAAAATAATTGTATGGATTTTCATTATATTATAAACATTTTATAGTTTTGAATTTTTCAAAATAACAATTGGAGGGAATCAACTTTAAAAGTCTATGAGGCCTGGGCTAATAAATGGAAAACTAAAACAGGAAAATATATCTAAAAGAGAAAATCGATTAAATATCATTGTTAAAATTTTTGTATTTTTGTTTGTTCATATCTCTTCTTCTTCATTTAATTGAAAAGTATACTTAAGAGTTCTTGACACACTTTACCCAAACTCAGAAAACCTTTTTATCCTCTGAGAGCTTTTAGTCAGTGAAACAGTGTTCTTAATTTTAGATGAGGAAAAGTGAGAAAAATGTTTAGATATTATGTACAACAGAAGCCACAGTACACATAAAATCAGACAACAATGAAAACATTGCTATTATCCTGAGAAGCACTAGGGAAATGAGAACTTGGAAAATCCCATTTACATTATCAAATCTGAGTTCTGCGTGAACAGATGTAACCAGTATAATCAATCTCATTAGCACTCCACTCTAACTCAAGCCTTGCAGATAACTTGACAGGTATGTCTCTTGAGATAGTTTTCTTCTGTTCCTTCAATTTTATTTTAGAGCCTGTAAAAAGGTAGTGCCAGGAGAAAAGATGTTACAATCTATAATCTACAGTAACTACAGTAACAGTTCATTTGCAATTCACATGTTTATGTGAAAACTGTTGTTAACCTTATTTCTCATTGCAGAGCTTTAGCCACTTGGGAAGGAAAAATTCACATGTTGTATCATTTATTACATTTTAGTATATGTATTAAATGCCTTATTTTACATAATTAATGTATTAGTCAATACTAACACCAAAATGTAATATTTCTAAGAACAAATTTACTTCCCGCAATTATTTCCCCACTATAATGAATATCAGTATCTAATTTACCAAGAGCAGAACTTCTGCTTCCCAAAATTCAACATAAAAATAGCCACAAAAAAGACACTTAATACATTTTTATTGAATAGAATAAATGTATACAATGTTTGAAAATCTTCAGTATTCAAATTTACTTCTTTCCTTATAAAAATTATTGCATGCTTTGGGGGGGGTTGTTTTCTGTTGTTTTGGGGTCACACCCAGTGATACTCAGTGGTTACTCCAGGCTATACACTCAGAAATCACTCCTGGCTTGGGGACCATATGAGAAACTGGGGATTGAACCCAGGTCCATCCTGGGTAAGCCATGTGCAAGGCAAACGCCTACACTGGAAACATGAACTCTAAGCTGCAACCACCAAATTTTGCAATGTGCCTGTCAAGGTCTCAGGCACAGGCTAACTAGGAGTTTACCTAAAATTCAACTATTAAAAACTTTATAAATTATGGTTCTTTAATTAAATAAAATGTTAAAAATTAGGGAAAATTTAAATTGCCCATTTTACATTAATTAGCCCACTTTATACGGGGGTATTAATTTTAACTGTGAAGGCATTGTAAATATCAGATGTGAGGAGTATTTTTAGTTTTCACCTCCACTCCAAGAAAATTCTGATCCTGAGTTCTTATGTAATTTCTGTCAGAAAGGTCAAGTGCAAAAGCCTCTAGGAGCACACGGAACTTAATTAGAAATTTCCACTTTAAATACAATTTATAATCCATTCACTCTGATACATACTAGAAGGCATTTTAAAAGTCTCCTGCTGAATGAAATGTTGGTTTTTCTCAAAATGTCAACAACATACATCATGAGCACATAATATATGTATTTAATATGTGTATTCAGCATTGAAAGGAACCTCAAAAATTGAACTAGCATAAGGTGCTTTAGAAAACTGAGGCTCAAAGAGATAAAAGGAAAATAACCGTCAAAGAAACTAAAATCAGGAGGACACTGAAATTCAGGATTCAAACAAAATTCCTAGGAAAGTTCTGTCTCACGAACCATTTTTCCTTTCGAAATTTTTAACTCTGACCCTGTGCCTTTGTCTACCTACGTTTTATGAAGTTAGTTTAATTCTTGCATAGATCATCTTCTTTGAGGAGGACTCAATGAGACCTCTGCCTATATATGCTCTGCTACAGAACAGCTATTTCTTTTATTTTAGGGGGTGGATACAGCTAGCAGTGCCCACAGCTTTCTCTTGGTTCTGTACTCAGGGGTTGCTCCTAGCTGAGCTTAGAGGACTCCATGTGATGCTAGGGATTGAAGCAGAGTTTACCACATGCAAGAAAAGATCCTTACCCATGTACTATCTTTCCAAACCAAAAGTAATTGCTCTGCATTTTTTGTATGTAGTCATTAATCTAACCTTAAGGGAACTTTGAAAGACAGGTATTTTTATGAATCCCATTTTCTAAACTAAGTCTCTTCTAAATCTGAGTCTATTCATATTAGTTATGACCTAAGTTATGACCTTAGGAATACCACAACTAAAATGTTTTTTAACATTTAGCAAAGTCCATATAAATATTTTCCATCTTACCTGTAAGTTTGTAGATGTCCAACAAATATAGCAAAAAATCAATATGGCTAAAGCAAAATATATTTCTTTTTCAGACAAACCTATATTTTACCTGTGTTTTCATCTTGAAGTTATCAAAACCTTCCAATAACCTTTTTCACTTTACATGTCCAATCAAGTCAGCTGTGTATATAAACACACATATGCATACATAAATGTGTTTTAATAATTTTTTCTGGAATTCTTTGAGCATAGCAATGTAGAATCCCTTTGTGTCCTCTCTCAAATCTGTGACCCAGTTCCTAACCTCAATACCATTATATTTTATAATTCAGGTTTTATCACATACCATTTGTAAGGTTGTACAAGTCTCCATCTGGCTATCCTATTTTTAATGAGTTAGTTCTTAGTTCTTGTTACAGTTGCCATAGTTATCCTCTCCCAAACACAAGTCATATTTTTAAATCCTTCTCTAAAAACCCTCCCCTGGTCATTTCCTGAACTTAACATTCAAGGTCTACTTCTGCTCCTTCCACTTTTTCTTTCTCTCCTCCATGCTCTCTCAGAATCATTCCGCCAGTTCACAATACAAGATCAAATGGGATGTTTTTAGTTTCTTGCCTCACTTGTAAGTATGTGATAAGGATCACTTAATACATGAGAACTTTTTTTATTAAATTTGTTTGTTTATATCTCACCTTGTTTGGTAAGAAACACAAGGTGGGAAAACAGCTTACTAGCTGCAAAACATTTTAAATATGTTATTTTTGAACCACAGACATCATTGAATTTTAACCACAAGGGAGCCAAGAATGATGGGGTTCAGTACCTTTAATTTTGAAACTGGCTTTAGATTAAGTCCCTGTGCAAGTTAGCAATCGTATCCAATTTTCACCTTACGATCGAGCATAAAATTAGAAAAATGAAAATCTATATTTTCTTCTGAGTAAAAGCAATGAAGTCTGATGTTTCTTTAAATTTATTGGTAATATATCTACTTGTCTTACTATATTTAATATCTCACTCTTAAGTAAATATAATTTAAATTTGCCACAATTTCTTCCTTCATTCTCACAAGACCCCCAACCCTGAAATAATTTGTTCAGAACAGTCCTGTGTTCTGTAACTGACACATTTTAATTAAAATCCAATGCCAATTATCTATCCATTTTCCTCTGGGCCACCTCTTGCATATTTTTTGCAAGAATTAATTCAGCTTAATTGAAAGATCTTAGCTATTAACTTTTAGGTTTGTTTTGAGCCCACACCCATTTTTCCTGTTTATATCTGGTTCTCTGCTCATTAATCATTCATGAAAGTGCTTTAGGGACCATATGTGGTGCCAGTGATAGAACTTGAGTTGGCCTCATACAGGGCAAGTGTTTTAACCTCTGTACTATTTTTGTGGTTCCCGTAATTAATTATTCCCGGACAATCTTATGCCAAATCTATTATTTGGCTTTATTATCATGGACAAAGTTCATTTTGAATATCTGATTTCAGAATGATCATGCTATGATATAAATATCATCAATTACTTAATATGTCAACTATTTTGTTATTTTATTTGCATTTACCTATAATCATGCCAAACATATCCCATAAAAATAAATCAATTCAGGGGCAAGAGCAGTGGCACAGTGTTTGGGTGTTTGCAGTGGTAGGGTGTTTGCCTTACATCTGGCTGACCTAGGAGAGACCAAAGTTCAATCCCCCGGTGTCCCATAAGGTCCCCCAAGTCAGGAGCAGTTTCTGAGTTCAGAGTCAGGAGAAACCCCTGAGCATCACCAGGTGTGGTCCCAAAACCCAAAATAAATAAATAAATAAATAAATAAATAAATAAATAAATAAAAATAATAAATACAATCAATTAAAGCTGAGGAAACTGAAAGTAGGGCTATTAAGTAAATTCTTAATTTCATAGGATAAGTAAGAGAACAAGCTGCCAAGACAACAAATCATCTCTCCCTGTAGATCCAGGGAGGTAGGGCAAATGCCTTACCACTGCGCCACTGCTCTGGCCCCTGTATTGATTTATTTTTATGGGATATTGTTGACATGATTACAGGTAAATGAAAATAAAACAGTTGGCAAATTAAGTGATTGATGATATTTATGTGATAATATGATCACTCTGAAATCAGATATTCAAAATGAACTTTGTCCATGACTCTAGACTGAAAATATTGTGGCCTGGGAATAGCAGTTGTCAGATAGTCCAATCTTTTTGATAGACACAGCAGCCATCACACTCAACCTCCTTTGACATATAAATGGCATAGCTCCTGGAATACATGGCTGTATAATCTTCCTCCAGAGTTCACATTATTGACAGCATAGTAGGAGCACAGCACTTTGATGGAAAATTTTTATAGAGGCCCACCAAGCTCAGTGAATGAAAACAGCAACACGGAAGACTCAACCATCCACAAAGTAAATTCCCTGACAATGACTTTTGTAACATTTATGAGATATAACAGTTTTCACAAATTGTCTTTTATTTATCTATTTTCTGATCATTCTATTTGCCATTTTGTTGTGACTAGAAATATGAAGTAAATATGTTATTATCTGCTAAAGGGACACATTTGGAGAGTGAATAGGAAACTTTGGACTATTGTGGAGGCATTTAGCTAACTGGGGTTCGTCCCCAGCACTACATATGGTACTCCAGTATCCATAACCAGTTGATTCCTGAATGCAGAGCAAGGAGTAAGCCCTGAGCACTGTTTGTGGCTCCAAAATATAATAAATAAATAATGAGCATATAGTAATAAAAAAATCTCAAAAATAAAAAATGTTAATTTAAAAAATAAATTGTACTTAGTATGTGATTCTGTGGTAGAGTACTTGGTTTGTTGTGAGGCCCTGGTTCAATCCTCAGAGTGGCAAAGAAACACTATAAATGAGAAGTGATTATCTCTGAAAGGGAAAATTATGGGAAAAGGCTTTATTCACCAGTTGGTACTTTTCTAAATCAATATAAATTTATTTATAGTAATATATTATTTTATAAATTAGAAATGAACCCTTATTGTCTGAGAAAATGAGATAATTTGGCTCATAAAATTTATGTATTCAACTTCCTTTAGGCAGGAGCCTAAATCTGATTGCTTTTTTTTTTTTCATCTTTATGCTCTCTGAATCATGCAAACTCATCAAAATCTAACCAGTCTCTAGACATGCATTTTACCAAGATATAGAATTACAATTTCTTAGCCCAAGGAGCCAAATATTCAAAGTTCCTTCCCTGTGTGAAAGAAAAAAACAAAAGCTCAATAATGTGACATGACAGACATTTAGCGCTTAGTATTATAGCCTTCATAGTGTTACCCTGATCATAATAAACTCACCATAGTAGAAAGTTGGGAATAGATGGAAAAATCACAGAATGAATAAGAGAATAAAAAAACAAATATTATAGAAAATAAATATAATGTGTTTACAATGTTTTTTGACATTTATGATCTGTAAGTCACTTCATCTTACCACCACTGAAGTGTACAAGATTCTCCACATATCTCCTTATGTCACATTAATAAGAATTTTTTATCATTTTTTTTGGGTTTTCGGTCACACCCAGCGGCACTCAGGTTACTCCTGGCTCTTTGCTAAGAAATCCCTCTTGGCAGGCACGGGGGACCATATGGGATGCCGGGATTCAAACCACTGTCCTTCTGCATGCAAGGCAAATACCTTCATGCTATCTCTCCGGCCCCAATAAGAATATTTTTAACAAATTTATGATATGAGACCCAAGTTATGGTATTGAAGATTATAAATTCTAATGGAGGAACACAGTGATAACTCCATCCACTACCTAATACAATTTTAAATGATATTGATTGGGAGGCAAACTAAGATTCTATATTTATGTGCAGATAAACATAATCAATCTCTTATTTTTATTTATGGTTGTAGCCATCCTTTCTAAAAAAAAAAGGCAGGTTTATATCTGCTTCAAAACTTAACTGTCCTGCTTAGAATTTACTGTGTGTTCAATTAAAACTAAAAAGTTTTGGGACCAGAAAGGTAGTACAGTGGCTAGGGAGTTTTCTTTGAGTGTGGCTAACCTGAGTTTGATTCCCAGCATCCCATATTGTGCTCCAAGCACTTCCAGTAGTGATTCCTGACTCCAGAGCCATAACTAACCCTTGAGCATTGCTGGGTGTGGTCCCCCAAGCAAACAAAAAGCCAAAAATAAATAAATAAATAAATAAATAAATAAATAAAAGTATATTTAGATACTTCAAAAAAATGGCAGAAGTGTTCAATTCTTGTCTTGTTTTTTGTATCACATGCACAGTCCCTTTTTTGAGACAGAGCCAGAGCTCTGTCATAAGAAAGCATTCAACGATTATAGTGTTTGCTTAGACTAAATACATTCAAGAAAGACTTTAACTTTTGCTTCTCATTAAATTTGACTTCAGAATGATTTTTCCCTTTCAGTAGAAATTTTGCTTGTTTTTCTGATGCACTCTCTCTCTCTCTCTCTTGGCATGAGCCCCAAAAAGGGAGTTAGTAATAGTAACATCAACTCCAGGCATTCTTTATTTTATTTTGTCAGAATCTGTTCTGGAATTCTGCTGGAGAAATAGGGCAGTAAGGTTTATTTTGGAACAGAGCTCGGGCTGTCTCACCAAGCTCAGGATGACATAGGCATAAGACCAAGGAGAGAGATTTGGCAGGCAGCCAACCCCATTCCATATAGTCCCCACTGATTATATGAATCTGTCAGCACATACTTTTGTATGTACAGTACATGTGTTTCTCTTTATTATCCTGTTTTTCCTCTAACTTTTAAGAATCCTTATGTACCCCAGAAATATATAAAACTCACAGAGGCAAATTAAATGCACATACTAAAATCTAGTACCCAGGGCTAGACAGTGTTTCAATCCATTCAGACCTTGGTAAAATTTACCAAAAGCCATGAAACTTAATTTATTAATACCCACATACCTCAGTAGTACTTGAAGTTTTTTGAGGTCATATTTAAACTTGAACTACAGATAATCTTTTTTTCTTCTCTCATAATAGTGTTCCCTATGCAATAATATTCTCTGGCCTCTTCTCTCTCAGGTGAATGGCATTGATCTTCGTGGAGCATCTCATGAGCAAGCAGCCGCTGCACTAAAGGGAGCTGGACATACAGTGACGATTATAGCACAATACCAACCAGAAGGTCAGTGAGAACAAAAAACTTACAGTGTCTTAATACATTTCTTTTTTATTATTAATAATTTTATTCTATGACATGTGCAAATACTAAGATCGCTAGCTACAGAGGCCCGATTTTATCATCCATGATGGAGTGGAAAGCTTCCAGACATCACAAAAGGACCTAGGGGAGAGTAAAAGAGCATGTATGAAGCCTGTAGTTATACCCATGACAGTGCACTTCAAGGGCGAAGTAACCCTGTATCTCTTAGGCCAAGGGAATTCCCTTTCTAATCTCGCCAATTTTTACTGTGCCTATGCAAAAAAAAAAATAGCACAAATTAAAAAAATTTTGTAATTGTTGTTGTTTGTTTTTTTTCTTTTCCTTTTTTCCCCCCTGTGTTTATTTCAGGACTGTTGTTAGTGTTTGGTTGTTGTCTTTATTGCTGTGGCTTCTGTGTGAATATGCACCCACATTTCTGATCACCAGTCATAGCTGGAGTCACCACCAGCCATATCTTAAAAGAACTGTAGTAAAAAATCAATGGTTCCTGTTCAAAGAACTTAGGGCTTTGTTACCATTGACCTTCCTGAAAAGCATAAGGAAGAAACTTCCTTTTGAAAGATGAATTTATAAAAGTAACAATTTATGTCAGTTTTATTATATTCATCATCTATCTAGTACAAAATTTTGGTCAGCCATGGAATCTATATAAAACAAGTATAATTGGGACTTTAGAAATAGTACAGGTACTTATTTGCTTGTGTTTGATTCTGGTTCCATTCCCAGAATCACAAATAGTTCCCAAAGCACTAACAGAAATGATGCTTGAGTACGGAGCCAGGAGTATTTCCTAAGTACAACTAGGTATGACCCCAAAAGTGAGGAGGAGAAATGGAGGTGATAGAGTGTGTGATAGAGAAGGAGAAGGAAGAAGAAGAGAAAGAAGAAGAGGAAGAGAAAGGGAAAGAGGAGGAGGAAGAAGAGGAGGAGGAGGAGGAAGAGAAAGATTTTAGAAAAAAAGAAATTTCACATATAGATATGTCATGACTAGTATCTGTAGAATTAAATTATTTGCACTAATGTGTTTTTATATCTTGGATGTGAATTTCCCACCTTCTGCTGCAGTGTCTTTTTAGGAGTACATCACAGTAAACCTTGAGAGTTGGTGAGTTGTCATAAACTTAATTGTCCAACTGAGATGCTATGAGTTGCATTCAATTGGATTCGTCATACCCTGCTCTTTGCTTTGTTTCAACATCTGTTTCTGTAATATAAATGAAGTGTAATAACATCATAGGTGACTAAATACAGAAATATGATCTTTAAGAAACTTAATAGTTTTGGGTTTATATACTAGCAGAAGATAGTAACAAGTTGGACCAAAAGCATAAGATATGATAAGGCATGAATGTTTTATATATATATATATATATATTTATATATATATGTATGTATGTATGTATATATATATATATATGTTGGGTTTTTTTTTTTTTGGTATTTGGCCACACCTGGTGATGATTAGGGGTTATCCCAGGCTATGTGCTCAGAAATTGCTCCTGGCTTGGGGACCATATGGGACACTGGGGGATCGAACTGTGGTCTGTCCTAGGCTAGCGCACACAAGGCAGATGCCGTTCCACTTGTGCCACCACTTCAGCCCCTCTTATTTGTTTTTAATGATTCATTTTTTAAGTCAGTGGGGTTTTTTTTAACTTGTGTATTTGATATTTCCTTAATTTTGAATATTTTTTGGGTTTTGGGCCACACCCGGCGATGCTCAGAGGTTACTCCTGGCTATAGCTCCTGGCAGGCACGGGGGACCATGTGAGATTCCGGGATTCAAACCAACCACCTTAGGTCCTGGGTCGGCAGCTTGCAAGGCAAAAGCTGCTGTGCTATTTCTCCGGCCCATTAAGATTTTTGTTTTTTAATTTTTTTAATTTTTTTGTGGCTTTAGATTTAAACTTTAAAATTAAATAGTATCCCCTACAGAGCATTGAGTACTTGTTTTAATTGGTCTTGTACAGAAATGTCCAAAAAGCTTGAAAAGAGAAAATATGACTTAAAAATTAAAAAATGACAATCAAGGGAATATTTTCTTTCCAGTTTTGAAAAGTCATTTTTAACTTCTATTTTATTTTATTTTTAAATAGTAACTACTTTATTTAAGTACTGTAGTTACAAAATTTATTATGGTTGAATTTCAGTCATAGTATGTACACCAACCTTTACCAATGCATATTTCCCATCATCAATGCTCCCAATTTTACTCCCATCATCCCCCCTGCCTGCCTCTTGGCAAACATTTTCTCTCTCTTTCTCTCATGCTCTCTTTCTCTCTCTTCATTTTATTCTCCCCTATTTATAATATTGTTATTAATACTACTGTTAATGAAGGGGTATATATCATGCATGTATTTTAATCCCCTTTTAGCAACATGTTTTGGTCCAGAGTAATCATAGTGGTCTTTTCTCTAAACTAACTGCACTGACTTATTTATGGCAAGCTTCTTGTCATTGACTGGTCCTCTTGACCCTCATTTCTATTCTCACTGAATTTGGATATAATTACATACTATGTTTTGATTTTCTTATATCCCACAAATGATTGGGATTATTCTATGTCTATCCCCCTCCTTTTGACTAATTTCACTAAGCATAATAATCTCCATATCCATTCATACATAAGCAAATTTCATGAATTCTTTATTCTAACTGCTTTAAAGTATTCATTGTATACATGTACCACAGTTTCTTTATCTACTCATCTGTTCTGGGGCACTTGGGTTGTTTCCAGATTCTGGCTATTGTAAATAGCACTGCAATGAACATAGGAACTAAGAGGGCATTTCTGCATTGTATTTCTGGGTTCTTAGTTTATATTGCCATGAGTGGTATTGTTGGATCATATGAATGCTCAACTTCTAGTTTTTTGAGGAATATCCATATCGTTTTCCAAAAAGGTGGACTAGTCTACATTTCCAACAGTAAATAGAGTCCTTTTTCTCCCCACATACATGCCAGTACTCGTTCCTGTTCTTTGTGATGTGTGCCAGTCTGTGGTATGAGATGATAGATAGCTCATTGTTATCATAATTTGCATCTCCCTGATGATTACTGATGTGAACCATTTTTTCATATGCTTTTTGACCATTTTTTATTTCTTCTTTGAGGAAATATCTATTCACTTCTTTTCCCCATTTTTGGATGGAGTTAGATGTTTTTTCTATCAGTTAAGTTCTATCAGTGCCTTGTATATCTTAGATATTAATCCCTTATCTGATGAGTGTTGAGTGAATAGTTTCTCCCATTTCATGGGCGGTCTTTGTATTCTAGTCACTGTTTCATTTCTACTTTAAGTGAGCAAACAGGAAGCACTTCCCAGACACATACAAGGTTAATATTTCCCCCTGAATAGTTCTCAAATCCAATAGTGTATATTATCCACTTTTGAAATCACATAAAAAGTAAGAATATATTCATTAATTGCTTGCATTTTCTTGATATTTTCTTGTATTTTATTTTCTGTCTCATACACTATACCCTTCATGGTTACCTGACAGAAATCATATATATAATGTTTTTTCCATTTCTTTCATCTCAAATAATTGTGTTGATTGATAAGGTGGCCAAAGTATAGTCATACCAATTAGAATCTCTTGATATTAAAAATTAATATTTATGTAATCTTGGAAAGCTTCAAAGGTTACAATGAATGATAATTATATCCCAGCTTTACCAACATAAATAAACTTTCTAGGTTTTGCTTCCTTCAAACAGTTATGTTTTCCTTGGATACTAAACTGTAGTTTATCAAGATGCCTGTTCTAATACTGCCTTATAAATAATATAAATCAATTTTAAAGTGTTTTAAAAGAAATTTACACATAACAACAGCAAGCTTATTTTAAAATGCCAAAGTACTAAAGAAACTACAGTGTCTTCACTATTTTAATAGTCTAGCCCTATTCTACTTTGTCACAGCTTTAAATATGTTAGGAAGAGATAATACAACATTAGCTATCATTTTCCCCTTTACAAAGGTAATTTGTAATGGAACCTTAATTTAACTGATGCTTGAAATAAAAAAAAAATTCTTAGGACTACTATTTTATTCATTTAGGGTATTTAAATTATCTTATATATTTAGGAAATAAATAATCTTTAAAATATCAACTAAAGTGAATATTTCATAAGCTTCTATTAGGAAACTCTAACAAATTTTTTTCTTTTGCATTACTATTATAAAATGTCCATAAGAATTTATTGATCTTTAGCATATTCATGAACCACTGAGATAAGTTCTTCTGTTATTTTGAAATTTACATTGGGAATAGCCTAGATGTTTTCTTTGCTCTGAAAAAGAACCATAGCCTTTATCTTCATACCAACTCTTTAGGGATTTTTTTTTTCATTTTATTTTTGAGGTAAAAGAATGATACTTAACAGAGATTATTATCTGATAACATGTAACCCATATTGTATAGCAGTGGCATTATTGCTAAGAATTCATGAGAGATAGCACAGCGGCGTTTGCCTTGCAAGCAGCCGATCCAGGACCAAAGGTGGTTGGTTCGAATCCTGATGTCCCATATGGTCCCCCGTGCCTGCCAGGAGCTATTTCTGAACAGACAGCCAGGAGTAACCCCTGAGCACCACCAGGTGTGGCCCAAAAACCAAAAAAAAAATAAAAAATAAAAAAATAAATTAATGGAATTTAAGGAATCACAGAGATATTTCAGCAAGTAAAGTGCTTGCCTTGCACAGTCACTCCAAATTTTGTTCCTCGACACTCCATGGGGTCCTCCGAAGCCCACAGACACAGAACTAAGTCCTAAGCATGGAAAAGTATGGCTCTTAAAGCAAATAATTATAACATTTTGAAAAGACATAAAACTGCAGGACAAGGAAATGTAAGTGCTTTTATGGAAGTCTTGGAATTATATCAGGCTTTAAAAAATGGATTGAATTCTATTCTGGAAAGAAAGGAGAAAGAATATCTTGCTAAGCTACTTAAGATTGTAAATTATATTTATACAGATACAAACTATGTATTTCATTTACTTATTAATCTCTCCAGAATTATACATATAATTGGTATTTTTTTAAAAAAATATCTGAACTAATGAATAGTTTATCATTCTTCAGTGAATTTGAGTTTCCACTTAAAAATAACTATTTAGGGATTCATTTTTACTACTTGTAATTTTTTATTTTACTTCAAAATAGAAATAAGTGTTAAATATGTATATAAAATAAAAAGCCAACCTGTTTTTCTACAACTTAGCACATTTTAAAATACATTATATAAATTAATACATTATAATTATAAGTATTCACATTTAAATACATTTTGCATTTAATTAAATGCTTGTATGTAATGTCTTCTTTGGCAAGTTTCACAGTGCAAAGTAAGGCTAAAGTTATTTTATTCATTTATGCTTAAAATATGCTGATTCCCAGTTGTCTTGGTTACTTCATTACCAGTCTTGTTCGGGTCTAGCTCTAAATAGTAGATTTAAAGCCATATATGAAGACAGTTTCTCAGGCCATTTCATTTTGTCATTGTGACTATTTTACTTTTATCATAATTTTGTCCAATTTATATCATATTTACTTTTCAACTAAACTGTATTATAGTAAGATGAAACGAAAGTCATTAAGGTTTAACTATAAAATTTCAATCAGATGTTCATTTAAACAACAGTTTTATGCCTTTTAAGTTGTGACTAATCAGTAAAGTATGTATTCTTTTTAGCATAAGACTGATTATTTTTTTTCAGAATCACTATCTTGTGATTTAAGTCACTAAGTTTAAACCAAAACGAATTCTCTGGTTTGCTTTTCCAAAGCACTCAAGGTCTGATGAGAATTAGACTAGAATAAGTGATTTTCCCTCTGAAGTATAGATGACATCTCTATCTGAAAGTTCACAGAAGTAAACTTAAGACATCCAAAAACATGTACAATGCTGTATTTATTTCCTTAAATCATGTCTACATAAGTTAATGCATATGAATGAGCAGCTGCAGCACATTAAAATATTTTCTCAATTAAAATAATTTTTGTCTGAAATCCCAGGAAAGATTCATAACATCCAACTGTTCATTTTGGTTAGAAATGACAAGCTTTAGAATTAAAAGTGCAGTTCAGGATTTTGGGATGGAGAAGACCAATAAACTGCATCAATTTTAGTTTTTGTTTCTGACTTTGTGCTAATTCTTCATTTATGTGAGCCTTAATTTTTTTCTCTATAAAATGTTAAAATATAATTAAGCACACCTGAATAATGTTATAATGTAATATTACTTCAGTAAAATGTTAAAGGGCAGTAGGAATTAATTGAAAATATAATTTAAAAGATTAGGATAATTTAAATATTTTAAAAAGAACTCTTTAATTTGAATGATAATAAATATAACCATTCAAATAATATAAAAGAATAAATTTTAATTACAAAAAGTTTTGTAACTAAAATTGTATCTTTTCCCATTTTATGTTTTGTATCTTTTAATGCTTAAAAATCTAGTTGATTCACTTAATTGTGTGTGGTTTAACTGCAATCATTAAGAAATAGAAATGAAAAGTTAGACAAATTATTAAAGACCTTCTTATAGAGCTTCTACACTTTATGGATAGAGAAATAGAAACTCAGCAAATATCAATATTGAAAAAATATCTCAATGTTTTAAAGCTCTTTATAACCATCTCCAGTTTGACCCCAAGTACTCCATAAGATCCTTCAAAATCTTGACAAGAATGATCCCTGAGTACAAAATCATAAGTAAATATTGAGCAATGTGCCAATTGGGGAAAATAGAGAGAGAGAAAAAGGGAGAAAGAGAGAAGAAAGAAAGAAAGAAAGAAAGAAAGAAAGAAAGAAAGAAAGAAAGAAAGAAAGAAAGAAAGAAAGAAAGAAAGAAAGAAAGAAAGAAAGAAAGAAAGAAAGAAAGAGAGAGAGAGAGAGAGAGAGAGAGAGAGAGAAAGAAAGAAAGAAAGAAAGAAAGAAAGAAAGAAAGAAAGAAAGAAAGAAAGAAAGAAAGAAAGAAAGAAAGAAAGAAAGAAAGAAAGAAAGAAAGAAAGAAAGAAAGAAAGAGAGAGAAAGAGAGAAAGAAAGAATGAGATAAAAAGAAAGAAAAAGAAAGAAAATGAGAGAAAGAGAGGAAAGAGGGAAGGAAGAAGAGAACGAGGGGGGAGGGAAGAAGGGAAGGGAAAGGAGGAATGAATGGAGGGAGGGAACAAAGGAAAGAGAAGGAGGGAGGGAAGGAAGAAAGAAGGGAAGAAAGGAGGGAGGGGAGGATGGAAGGTAGAAGGGAGGAAAGAAAGGATGGAAGGAAGAAGGGAGGGAAGAAAAGATGGAAGGAAGGAAGAAAGGAGGGAGGAAAGGAGGGTGAGAAGGAAGAAAGGAGGGAAGGAGGAAAGGAAGAAAGAAAAGAGGGAAGGAAGGAAAGAGGGAAGGAAGGAAAGCTCATCATGGTAACTAAAGCTTAAGCTGAACAAGAAGCTAACAAATTTCTTAATTCCTTTAATTTATTAGAGTAATTTATGATGGCAGATGACTTAGATAATCTATAATCTAAGATGACAATAAAATAAATAAATACATAAATAATAAATAAATGTCTTAATGTTCTGAAGTCTTATGCTTCTCGTGTATGCAGCTTCATTGTCATTCTTAATCTTTTTACTACTACTATATAATTAAATGATATATCAGAGCTTTAAAGTAATAAATTATTTAAAATAAATTAAATTGAAATAGCCACCAATTTGAGATATAATTTAACAAATAGTTTGTCTATGTATTAATCCTTCCTCCCATCCTAACATTTTTCAGCACCCTTTATGCCTACATGTATTTACTCATCTATTTATTTACACATCATTGATTAATTCTCCTTTAGTTATGTTCAGTATAAGCTCATAGAAAAGTTCTCTAAATGTATTGCATTCAATTTTATGTGTTTTATCTGATTGGCATATTCTAATCTTGACCAGAATATTGGTAAGAAAGCACAAATAAAATAAAACTTCAAGAGTTCAAATTTTTCATTGCATAGCCATCTTTTTATATATATATAACTTTCTCACATGATTGTACACATTACTCTAACAGATGCTTCTTTGTCCTGTAACTAAAAATCTCTCATAATGTCTCATTACTCAATATATCATCCATCTATCCTTCTTATAGTTGCTTTTGTTCTAACCAACCTCCCTTTAACATAAATCACACCACCATAATATAATATTATTGTCGATAGAATTTGCAGGTCCATGAGATGATCTCTCCAGATATTTGAATACTTTATGATGATGTTCCCTCTCATGTCCAAACTGCACTTCGTATCTAGAAAATGTGATAAGGACAAAGAGGAATAAAACATCACCATTGTTAGAAAATTTATTTAACCTCTACACTGGCTGTGTAATATCTCAAATTCATATTGAAAGAGTTAAAATATTTGAAAATCCAGAGCTAGAGAGATAGTACAGCAAGTAGCACACTTACTTTGCATGTGGCTAACGTGGATTCAATCCCTACCGTCCCATATGGTAGTTCCCCAAGCACTTCCATGAGTAATTCCTGAGCACAGAGCTGGGATTGACTTCTGAATACCACTAAGAATGGTCTCAAAGCCAAAACAAAAACAAATTTGCAAAGCGAAGCTCATGACATGTTGTGCTTCCTCCCTAGTCTTTTCCCATCCCTACAATAGCTCAAATTCCATATTTCGTTTTATATGAATACTTTTCTGATTTTTTGTCATTTGGGGGGTTCTTGGCACATAGTAACATACACTATTCACTAATTAATATTGAACACAACACAACAAGGGCCGGACAGATAGTAAGGTAGTGCCCTGAATGAGGCTGACCCTGGTTTTGATATTGGGCACCACATATAATCTCCTGAAATATTAGTAGAAGTGATTCCTGAGCACAGTTTGAAGAGTGAAGCCTGAGCATCCCCTGTTGTGGCCCCCAAACCGAAAAGAAACCAACAATAAAAATACTTGAAGAGGCTAAGTAGGTCTTATGTTATAAATTTAGCAATCAAGAAATATTATCTTTGACTTTTTGTATTAGCAATACTCAGATCAAATACATGAAAATAAAAGATCCTAATTCTGTCTTAACTACACCAGATGAGTATTAATCCTCATTAAAAAACCTTTTTATTTGCTATAGAATTTTAGTATTTTTAAGGACTGTAGACATATGAGTCAAACAGAAAAGGAATATAAACCAAGACAGATTTAAGATATCTTATCTCAACTCCATATTCTAGATACCCAATCTACTTTATGCCCATATTTATCGGGGTAACACCACTTAAGTCAGTCATCACATTTTAAAACATGTAATTTGGCATCTTTCTTCTTTTCCTGACTCTAGAACTATATTCTTATTGACCAAACTATACTTTTCTAAACATCGATTCCCTTGGTTGTTAATTAGACAGTTAGGAAAATTACTTTTAAGACTTTTTCCAGCTTACATCCTGTGAAATTTAATTTAGCGTGACTGCTAATTAAAAGTGTCATCAAAAAACAATAAATTCAAGCAAGTAATGCTGAAATATCCTTTTTTTTTTCAAACATTTTAAATACACAGAAATTCTGTTTTTATTTACTTATGGGAAGGGAAAAAAACCAATATCTGGAAATTGTTCTTCTGTGTCTAATAAGATTTGAACCCTCCAGTAATAACTTAACGTTGATTCAAGTACAAGCACTTATTGCTTGTTGGAGCTTTTAAGATTAATTTACTATATACAGGGTTTTTTATTTGTTTTTAGAACAGCCATGGACTAAATCTTAACAATTTAATAGATTAAATTGTAATAGAAAATTTTGTGAATAGATTTATTTAGACTGAAAATAGTATAAAATGAAGTAAATAAGGAAATAAAAGATGCAACAAGCTGAACTAGTGATGATGCCTTCCTTAAATTCTCAGACTAACAAGTAATGGTCCCTTTAGGGAGAAAAAGTCACTTCTAGGAAATACAAAGTAGTTTTGCTTAATAGTTTCTTAATTCAAGTAAGATTCCTCATAGATTTATTAACTATGTCTCTTTGAAGACAAAGTATTTTATTCTCCTGACCACCCTCTTGCCTTCTTCAAATCAATGTTCCTACCACTAAATATAAGTTAATAAAAAATTGTTAATTTACTTTCTTAGTAAAAAGTTGCTGACATATTTGAAAAATTGAGCAATGACAGAACAAGAATTACTGCTGCTCTCTTCATTCAGGTAATTCATAGTAAGTATTTCTAATGATTTACTTATCCCTGGATATTGAAGAAAATAATAAGCAATATAATATACCTACAGTAAGTCAAAAATATCATGCTAGTTAATTATGCAAGCTTAAGTTAATATTATATAACAAAAAATACTTGCACCTAAAGTCTAATATCTAGTTACTTTATCTAGGTTCTTTAGTCTAGTTACTTAGAGTACTAAATCAAACCATTTCAAAAGAAACACAGCCGGTTGGCATTTGCCTTGCCTGAGGCCCACCACATTTTATCCTCAATATCCCTATATGATATCCCGAGCCTGCCAGCAGTGATTTCTGAGCACAGAGCCAAAAGTCAGTCCTGAGCTATGCTGAGTGTGGCCAAAACCAAAACCAAAATCTAGCTAAAAGGTTAAGAAGCTCTACTAATAAATCAGCTCCATATATATATATATATATACAATATGATAATAATACTCAGAGACAAGAGAGATGAAGGCCAGAAGCCCGTGATATGAAGCTTACCGCAAAGAATAGTGAGTTAAATTAGAGAAATTGCTGTACTGACAACTACCATCACAATGATAGCGAGGAGAGAGAAATAGAATGCCTGTCCCAAATACAGGCAGAGGGTATGGGGAGAAGGGAAATGGGGGACATGGGTATCAGGAAAGTTGCACTGGTGAAAGGAAGGTATACATTTGATAACTGAAACCCAACTATGAACATTTTTGTAACCACAGTGCTCAAAAAAAGAAATTATTAAAAAGAGAGAAAGATCATTTGGTTAAAAATAAAAGAAATAAACTCCTTAAACTTATGAATGAGTTGGCATTGATTTATCATAATATAGAAAGGAATCATAGAAATAAGAATAGAAAAGAAATCGATACTTATTGAGGAGAGAAATGGTCCCACAAAGAGACTGAAAGAAAATAGGAAGAAGTACAAAAAGTATGCATTAGGAGGTAGAAGGGAGACAGAGAAGATCATGATGGATGTGCTATGTATTTTGCTCACTTTTCACTTTCCTGAAAGCTATTGTATAGAAATGTTTTAAGCCAAAGTTTGACACATTCAGTTTGGCTCTTCAAAATATAGCTTTGGCTGCAACATAAAGTCTAGGCCATAAAACTCTGAAGTGGTAGCAGAAGCAACAATTGAAAGTCACTCCTCATAGTGTATAGGGAGGATACAGAAATAAATTGAGGGGAGCAGGATAAGTGACAAATGACAAGCAATGGGGCATATGTCAGTGGTGTGGGAGAGTGGCATAGAGCCAAATATCTAAACCACAGAATCAATAACACTAAATTCATAAGACTGAAACTTTGACAAACCATTCTGGGTATGGCAACTAGGTAAAGGGAATCTGGAGATACTGGTGGAAAGAAGTTGACTTTGGTGGTAGGATTAGTGCTGGAACACTGTTATGTCCAAAAGTCAACTATGAATTTCTTTGAAATCCACAGTGCTATAATAAGGGTTTATAAAAAAAAAAGGAGAGAAAAATAAACAAAAAACAATGACTATGGGAAAAAAAGAAGTCATTCCTCTCATGAGATAATAATTATTATTGGATCTGAGTGATGGCAGAATGGGGGAGAGAAGTAGAAAGACTGAAGAAATGTGATAAAACCAATAGGCATTCACATTGGCTTATTAAAATACATAAATTCATTGTTTTTATTAAAATAGAACAAGGCATTATCAGACAGGTTCAAGAAAAAAGAATCCCTCAGAGCAAAGCATGCCTTATTCTTCTGTGTAGCCATTGTCCCTATCTCATTGCCTGACCCTTAGTAAGCATTAAACATTTAATATATGTAAAGGAAAAAATATATAAATAGTCTTAAAAATATATTTTACATAAATTTTTAATTTTGACCAAAGTAAGAAAATACAGATTCGAGTAGAATAAAGGAAAAGATACACAGGAGATGGCGGCGCTGTGGCGCTAGAGGTAAGGTCTGCCTTGCCAGCGCTAGCCTAGGACAGACCGCGGTTGGATCCCCCAGCATCCTATATGGTCCCCCAAGCCAGGAGCGACTTCTGAGCGCGTAGCCAGTAGCAAACCATGAGCGTTACCGGGTGTGGCCCCAAAACCAAAATAAAATAAAATAAAATAAAAAGGAGATGATGGCAAGGAAAACTTAAATATGTGGTACAGAGATAATATAATGAGTAGGATGCTTGCGTTGCATAAAAATCATTTGTGTTTGATCCCCAGCACCGCCCTGAGTACCCCAAGAATGATTCCTGAACAGAGCCAGGATTATGCCTAATGAAGTGTCATGCATGACTCCCCCCAAAACAAAAAATTTGCACTTGCTGTGCAGGTTCTACAATCTCTCCCTATTGTTAATTCTTAAACTTCTTAAAACCCTACAATATGTTTGCTATTGTTTGTCCCATTTGCTCTTGTGAAATGAGAAAACAAAGGCACAAAAACCTAAGTGTTTGTTCCAAGATCATAAACAAGAGAATTGGGGAGAAAAGAATCAACGTAGTTCAGTCTCAGACAGACTAAAATAATCATTGCACTAATTGCATCCCATAGGAAAGTCACCAGATTTACATATGAATTAAAGGGTGGAAGGAATTACTGTGCCATAAGAAAGCTCAAAAACTATATTCAAAAAAATGTATTTGTGCTCATCTGTTTATTGCAGTACTATTCACAATAGCCAATACTTGGAAACATCCAAGACAGATGACTGGATAAAAAGACTATGGCACAATGAAATAATACTCTACTCAGTTGTACAAAAAGAAAAAAATCGTGCAATTTTCTGATACATAGATGGATCTGGAAAGTGTCATATTGAGTGAAATTAGTCCAAAGGAAAGAGACAGATATGAATAATGTTTGTCATATGTGGAGTATAAAGAAGCATAGTAAAGAAATAAATATCCAAAGGCAACAGAAGCTGGTCTTCAGTATGAAGGTTTCCACAGGGACGGGACAGAAACATAAAGGATTAGAGAGGGTGAAGATGTAAGGAAGAGGATAGGGTATAGGGAATACTGGACAGTGTTAGAGTGATCTAAACACTCTGGAGGAGAGGATGTACTAGAAACCATTATCAGTATTATAAATGTTGGTACTTAAAATAACTTAATTTTTTTTTAAAGTGTAGGAAAGAATGGGGCCAGAGAGATAGCACAGCAGTAGGGCATTTGCCTTGCATGCAACTGATTCGAGCAGACAGTGGATTGAATCCCGGCATCCCATATGGTCCCCTGTGCCTGCCAGAAGTGACTTCTAAGAGCAGAGCCTGGAGTAACCCCTACATGCCACTGGGTGTGACCCAAAAACCAAAAATAAAGGGCCGGGGGTAGGGAAGGAGAGTTCATGGGGAAGGCCCCTACATGTAGTAGGAAAGGCTATTACCATTTTCACTGAAATTGGATGGATGGTAATGTACCCAACTTATAGATTTACTGCTTTGTAATTCAATGTTACCTCAAAAATAACAATAAATACATGTAAGTTGAAAAAAATGGTTGCAAAGGAGAAATGAAAAGAGATGGAGTGAATATAGAAAAGAGAGTAAAGAGATAAGATTATGAATAAAGAAAACGAACACAAGACAAATGGGAATATTAAGAAAGGTTCAAGTTACACAGAACAGGAAGCATCAAGAAGTCTAGCATTTTAACAGAATGGAGTTGGGAGACAGGCAGTTTTGTTGTGGCATAGAAGTTAATCAGTTTATTGGGCTGTGAGGAAATATTTTCTTATTTACTTACTTGTTACTATCATTATTCCTGTCAACAAGCTTGTGTAAGCAAACACTGCACTCCCCTCTGTCCTAATCAAACTGGTTGTTTTAGTAACATTCCCGAAAATCTGAAAATAGTTTCTTCTGAGATAAATTCACCATCTTAAAGATCAGCCCTCATCATAACCAGAGATGTGTACTTTTGAACTTTTCCTCTCTGGAGTTCTCCCTTGACTATGTATGTGTCTTCTCTGCCTCTACCTCTGTGTCTGTACCTCTGTCTCTGTCTTTCTCTCCACTCATATTTCACTAAGTAGATTTTTCTAATTATAACTATTTTACTTTTTTTAAATTTCTTGGCATGAAATTAAAAAATGTGTAAATTCTACAGTAACCTGTTTTGCCACTAAAAGCTGTGTAACTTTGGACAAATTACCTTGTTTCATAATATCACTTTTTATCTATCTAATGAAAAACTCACACCAAACAAAATCTCAAGACAATTTTGAGATTTAAAAGCATCACTAATGTAAAATACTAAGCACTGTTCCTGATAAATAACACATCTTCCACAAGTTGTTGTCATTCTAATGGGAACTGTCAGAAAAATATAGACCATTTATACTGTGGTTATTAGGTGGAGAAAAACAGACCCAAGGGAAGAAAAAGCTTACAACCCTTGGGAGACCATGGATATAGGCTTTTGATATATTTGATAAGGAAATAACTCCTTGTATGGAAATATCAAATAAATTGCTTTCTAACGAGTTTTTGAGTACAGAAAAAAATTTTAGGTTGTGGTGTTAATGTGTATGGAGGTGAGATGGAGAGTGAATATTATTTCAGACAAAGAAGCCTTTATGTTTTTCAAGTTTGCTTTTGGTAAGACAAAACAAGCATTCTTGCATCAATGAATGATATTTAATTGTTTCAACACAAGTCGAAAAAAAGTTGTTTAAGCTAAAAACTAAACTAAAGTATATGTGGTTAGCATCTACAAATAAAAAAACATTTAGTTTATATACACAATATACTATACCAGCTATAATATGAATGGAATTAGAGAGACTTAAATGAAATAAATCAGAAGGAGAAAGGTAAATACTAACAGCTGATTTTATTTACAGGTATGTATATAAATAAAAATAGCAAGTAAGTGGACAAGTACATTGAAAATAAAACTGAAGTTTAAAAACCAAGGTTATCCAGTGGACGTAGAGATGGTCGAGTGGAGCTGGAAGGTCTTGGGGACTGAGGAATTTGGTTATAGATACAGAGATAGTAGTGATTGTATGGTTACATCATAACCTAAAGCTTGTAAACATTTATGCTTTTGTGGCAATTTTACTTCAACCGATTATTTATTTATTTAAGCTAATATGTTTTACCCTCCTGTCAATGATAGGGTTTTATGCATACAGCATTCCAACACACGCCCTCCACCAGAGTAATTGCTTCCTTTATTATTTCAGGACTTCTCCAATAATCCCCTCATATCTACATCTTTTTTTTTTTTTTTTTGTGGTTTTTGGGTCACACCCGGCAGTGCTCAGGGGTTATTCCTGGCTCCAGGCTCAGAAATTGCTCCTGGCAGACACGGGGGACCATATGGGGCGCCAGGATTCAAACTGATGACCTCCTGCATGAAAGGCAAACAGCTTACCTCCATGCTATCTCTCCGGCCCCCCATATCTACATCTAACCACCATGATTATCTCAGTTCTGTAAACCAGTTCTCAGGTTATATTGCTTGGCTATTTGTTATTCTCTTACTATGTTTCTTTATATCCTACACAGGAGAGCAAGATCATTATCTGTAACCTTCTGGCTCACTTAACTCAGTGGTGTCCTTCAGTTCGATCTATGTGTGTCAAATTGCTTTAATATGTTTCTTTTCTTATAATGGTGTATATCAGAGTTTTATTATACAGCACATATATTATAGCTTATTTATCTAGTATGTTTTTGGACATGTTAGTTATTTCCATATTAGGCTATGTGGATAGCACTGTGATTATCATAGACAGAAATGTCTTTTCTAAATAGTCATTTTGGGTCCTTAGGGTAAATACCCAGAAGTGGAATTTCTAAATCATACTAAAGCTCAATTCTTAGTTTTTTGATAAATGACAATATTATTTTCCAAAATCAATAGGAAGAGCTTTTTCTCCACATCCACACCAATACTAATTCTTTTTCTTTTAATGGGTGAGTCTCGACTGTGTGAAATATCTCACACTTGTTTTGCTTTGTATTCTATTATTCTATAATATTCTGTAGTTTAAAAGCTTCTCAATTTGATATGACCCCACCTTTGCTTCTGTTTGCTTGGAGGATGGCATTGAATCATTGAAGATGCCTGTAGATTCAATGTCATGAGGGTTTCAGCAGATATATATATATAATATATGTATTTTATTAATTATTAATTATATATGATATAATATAGATTATTTTATATTTTATATTATATTTATTATATATTATTTTAAAAACATTATATATTATATTTTATGTTTAAATATAATATTATAAATAATATTAATTATATATAATATATAATAATATAATTTAAATATATATTTAAATTTTGTGTGCTCAATAAATTTTCTAGAAGATTATAAATTCCAAAAGTATACCAAATTTTCTATGCTGTCCTGCTTTTTCATCAGGTCCTTTTACAGTGCCCAACACATAGGAGTTCATTAAACTGATAGAATATCCATAATAACTTGAATTTTCTCTTTTGTTTAGACACAGTGATTTACAACACTGTTAATTTTAAAATATCATACATACAATGATCTAACACCACAAACTCTGTTAGAGAGTGCCTCCTTCAACCCACCCTGCTACCCTTCTCTCTACTGGTAAACTCAGTTCTATAGACCTGTCCTCAGACCCCGCTGTCTTTGATAATTTATTTCCTTACTATTTTTCTTTATGCAATTTTCTTCTAACTCTAGGTGGAACAGAAAACTTATTCATTCCTATTGAAATGTGCATTGAGAATCACATTAGTGAACTAAACTCTCAGTGATTTTCTGTGGTGAAAATATAAATTTTGATCTGAGAGTTGAATATGTGATTCTAAGATTGAGCCTGGCACTATAGGAAGGCTAATGAAGGAGTTCTCTATTTTGCTTAGTTTGTGGAAACAAAACTTAAACAGTCTCATTTTTTTCCCGAAAGAGTCTAATAGTAACTGTGTAATTTTCTAAATGCTGGGACTTTAAGTTGGAAATTTGACATTTTTTTTTAAAGTTTTCACATGTGTTTCTTACTGAATCTACAAAGCAATTCCAGCATGTGAATAGACTGATAGATTCATTTAGGCCTAAAATAGGGTGCATACAAAAATATCACTGCCAGGAAATCAAGCATGCAAAAAGCTAAAATAATAATGATCAGAGATGGATGGAGAGACTGACAGCATTATTACCATGCTAATACTCCAAATAAGGAAAGTGAAGCTCAACCAAATTTAGTGATTTGCCCAAGGACTATTAATAACTGCTGTCAGTTGAACTTGTACCCAAATCCTCTGACTTCTACACATATCCTACAACATTAAAGTGTTTTGTAATAATTTCATTGAAATAGTTTATTTAGTATCAAATTGCCATGCTCTACATTAATATACTAAATAAAAAGTTTGAGAAAATGTGTTTTGGTGAATATTTTATTAAAATGACATTTTAATTTTATAGTTTGCTATTGAGATAATTACTAGTAATTATGTGTTTAAAAATCAAATTGGTATTGAAAGGCCTCACTGAGGAATTTCACATTTACTTTGCCTTTGTTGCCCCATTCCAAAATCAGTGGAGGCATTCATTTATTACTGTGCAATTTAAGTCAAGTGAAATCTAAAACTGGGGTCATGGCAAAATCTTTCAGTATTTTAGAAGAGAAAAATGCTTAATAAAAAGTTCATAAATAAAAAATTATTTCATGGGCCCGGAGAGATAGCACAGCGGTGTTTACCTTGCAATCAATGGATCCAGGACCAAAGGTGGTTGGTTCGAATCCCGGTGTCCCATATGGTCCCCCTGTGCCTGCCAGGAGCTATTTCTGAGCAGACAGCTAGGAGTAACCCCTGAGCACCACCAGGTGTGGCCCCCAAAAAATTATTTCATATTTAGATCATCACCAACTCCTAAATCTTTACAATATTTCACCAAATTTAAATAATTTATAAATATTATTTTGTCTTTCAGTGTGACTACATTCTAACATATGCTTTGTAAATTCCCAAAAATGTATCAGTCCAAAAGAAATCTTCATGCTATTGTTTTTTGTTTGTCTCAAAAAAAATTTAGAAAGATTGATATCCTTAAAAGAAATAACTAAATAAATCTGAAACCAAGGCTTTAAGTAATTCTGCTTCCTTGGAAATATGTACAAACGTGTTTTATGCAATAGCCATTAGCATGTGATAATTTGACATTTTATTATGCAATGGTGAGTATAGATATATCCTTTTGTGTAAGGTCACTTAAAGGTGACCTTTTTTTTTTAGTATTTTTAGTATTGTTAATAACCAAACTTCATTTAATAAACATTTTAATAATTTATTTTATTTTAACTAGAAATTTTTTTCTAGTAAGCAAAATGAAAAAAAAGCTCTAATAGCGATCCCATTATAACTTAGCTTTGAACAACCGAAATACAAAGGGCATTTCAAGCAAACAAAAATGGAAAGAACAACAAAGGACATTTCAAAATAAATGCAATTATCTATCATTTTAGGCCTATGATTGTTTGAGATAACTACTAGTAAGAAATAATGAAAGTAGGATGTCCACAAAAAGCATAATTGAAAAACCACTTATACAATTCCAAAATTAAAATAAAGACATGACGTTTGGGACGAGAAGGTCAGTGAGTCAAAAAAAAATTATATAGGTAATGCTGACAAAACAAAAAGCAAATGTGTTACAGTGATTACAGTGCTTGCATTATATGTGATTGACTTGAGTTGATCTCCAGTGATGCATATGATTCCTTCAAGAAAAATAACTAAGGAATATTGAAAGAAAAGAAGTACTTGTTCCACAGAGAACAAAGGGTTTAAGAGAATGGGGAAAAAATGAGAAAAGAGAAAAGCAAGATACATGTTCAAGGGAGAACACAGGCATGGAAAGAAAGCCTATAAAATTTTTTTTTATTTGCCTCATCTTTTCTTCCCATATAACTCCAACTTTGTCTTTCTTCATGGCATGTTTTATGCTCCTGTTAGAATATCAGTAACCCAGTTTGCAATTCCTTGATGCTAAGTGTTTGATCTTCCATCTTTTAATGCTTTTCTGAATTTATAGGTTAGTCAGAGCGTGGTGTTAAAATATCATGCACTGACACAATATTTTTGGGTCTAGAACTGGTTGTCTCTACCTCCCTCATTTTAGGAGCCCTGATTTGGGGAGAGAAATCTATACTCTTCAGTGCCATATAGAAGACTCAACATTCTGAATTAGAAGGGCTACTTTTGACTTTAATTTTTGTTATAAAATGCTTCAATCTAGTTTTTTCAGTGAGCTTTATGTGCTTTCTTCTACTTCCCATGTCCTTTTGTCTTTAGGAGAAAGCAGTGATGACGAGGAAAAAGAATATTGATGTTGGGGTTCAATATAGATAGGTTCTTATCCCACAAGTATAGAGATTAGCCTCGGATTCCCTAGCCTCAGTCTCTTGTACTCTAGAATAAATATCATATCTTGTTACTATAGCAATGACATTTGTTATAGTATAATGAAGTTCTCACCAATTTCTACCTCCTATCCTTGTGGAGATCTGAGACTGAAGCTGTTAGGCTGACTTTGGAAAGTAGGGTGCGGGGGAGATAAAGACCAGTATTTGAGCAAGTGCTTTACATCTCTTAGCTGTTATCTAGGTTTCAAATGTTGTATTTTTTTTCCTTTTTTCTTTATATTTTTTTCTCCCCTCTATAGCAAAACTAATTTCCTTTCCCCCTCCCTTCTTTGCTAAATTTTAATGCTTTCCATGTATATTTATTGTTTAGTCCTGTTCTAGTTTGCTCTTAATTTGGGGCTATACCTGATAGTGTGTGGGTTACTTCTTTTCAGTTCTGGCACTTCTCAGGGACCATGTGCTATGAGGAATCCATCAAGCCTAGAGTCCCTGCATAATAAAAGTATTCTCCAGGCATTTGAACTGTCTCCCAAGCTCCAGAATTTATTTTTAATTACATTTAGAAATTCAATTTAATTTTTCGTAAGAAGCAATATTGTAAACAGTGGTTTTGTTTCAGGACAAAAATCCTACAAGGAGAAATACATTTAATCCCCACATTAATGGGATTTTTTTTTTAACAAAGTTCAATACCATAGTGATAGAAAAACAGTATTTAGTAGAAAGTAGCTCTTTTTTTTTTCTAAAAAATTTAAAATGTAGTTCATAGGAATTTTTAAATGAATGCTCATGAGCTTTAGTGATTAAAGTGTTTTAAATTATGGTTAATGAATCCCCCTTATACATAAAGACTTCATTGAGAATACCATTTAATTACTATATTTATGTGTTTTGTTTAGGGTCACAAATGGAATAAGTGAGAATAAGACTTTTCAGTTTTGTTTAAAAAAACCAAATGTGTTCACCTTGGAACAATATTTTATACTTAGTGATCTTTTTCTTTTATTTCCTGTAAACTTAGGAGATACTTTCTTGTCTTCTTATTAACTAATTTATTTTTTTCTTAAAAACAAAAACATAGGGCCGGAGAGATGGCATGGAAGTAGGGTGTTTGTCTTGCATGCAGAAGGATGGTAGTTCAAGTCACAGCATCCCATATGGTCCTCTGAGCCTGCCAGGAGTGATTTCTGAGCAGGAATAATCCCTGAGCACCACCCGGTGTGACCCTCCCCCCAAATCCCATAAATGTACTTGAACTTTATTTGGTTACTTTGTGATTATTGATAACATAAACTATTTGGATTGTTGATATTATTGATAACATAAACTATTTGGAACGCATTATAGTTTTCTCTGAGCTGTTAACTATTTTTTCACAATTTGTTTTCTCATTGCAATTCTATATGCTTATCTTTTTAGATTATAAAAAATACAAAACCTGAATTTAACAAGATATTTTTTTGCAAGCCACAAAGGTGATTTTTATTCTGGCGCCAAGGTCAGTGCCAAGAGTTGAAACTCAAAGCAGAGACCCCGAACCATCACTTAAGCAGAATTTTATAGAGCACTTTTTCAAAGGGACAGCATATCTCACGGACATAGTTGTGCATTCCGTTTGTTACTTATTACTTAGGAGAACAGCACAACTCAGTTAAACAAAGAAACAATCATTAAAACTTAACAGGGGGGTTGGCAGGCCTCCACCATGCCAGAGGCCTTCCCAACCAGGTCTAGGGGGTGTGGGAGACTTGGGTAACCCCAGCACCCCTCCACCGCCTTGCTCCAGATCTCCAGGGCTTCCCCGGGCCACATGCCCAGGCAACCAGCGAGGTGGGTCCTTTGGCGGAGCTTGAAGGTACCCTAGGCTTTCCCCCATTCCCCATTCAGCTCCTTAGGGAGGGCCTGGGTAGGACTCTGAACTTCCAGCCTCCCAGCTTCCTGAAGGATCTCTTTCCTTCCTGGGAGCCGGGAGTCTAGCAGCATGCCAGAGGCCTTCTCAACCAGGCCTACGGGGGGTGCGGGACTGGGTAACCCCAGCACCCCTCCACCGCCTTGCTCCAGATCTCCAGGGCTTCCCCGGGCCACATGCCTGGGCAAGCCAGCGTGTTGGGTCCCTTGGCAGAGCCTGAAGGCACCCTAGGCTTTCCCCCATTCCCCACTTGGCTCCTTCCATTTTTTATTTTCACTAAAAGTTCGTACAACTGTCTGTTCTTGATACCATCCATTTCCCCCCTCAATTTATGAGCTAAATAAGATGTTTCAAGTTATGTGGTTCTGTTGGAGATAAAAAAGAAAAGAAAAAAAAACCTGGGAGGAGTCCGTCTAGGTATTTTGGGGGTCACACCTAACTGTTCTCAGGGCTTACTCCTGTCTCTGAATCATTCCTGGTGGAACTTAAAAGACCATATGGGGTACCAGGGATCAAACCCAGATCAGCCATATGCAAAAAGTGAACTAACTTTCTGTTCCCTACATGGTCATAAATATATATACACAAACACACACACACACACACACACACACACACACACACACACACACATATATATATATATATCTGCATCTTGAAAATGAGTTGCAACATGTGGAGAGGCTGATGCGGATCATCAAGTTTATTATAAACAGAAATAAAAATAAATGATAAAATCGTTCTATGGAGCAAAAGAAAGCTTCCTCTTTATATCATCACAAATTGTTCACTTGGTCCAGAAGCTAAAAAAATAATCACAGTGAATGTGAAAAAAGTAGATAACAACAAACATTTATTTGCATTATTGTTAAAAAAGATCTAAATATAAATATTACTTAGTTCTCACAGACTTTAGAACATTTTTATTGTGATTGTGTGCACATAAAATGAAATTTCAAACAAAAGCCAGAGAGAGAGTATAGCAGGTTAGGCACATGCCTTACATATGGCCCACCTGGGGTTAATTTCTGGCTCCTCATATATTCCCCAGAGCATGCCAGAATAAATTCTTGAGTGCAAAGCCAAGAGTCTTGGGGCTACCATATGTGGTCCAAAACGGAATAATTTGAATTTTAAACAAGTCATGCAATTAAATGGCAATAGTGTTTCTGTGACTCAATGATTCATTTGTAATTCTATATCCTTGGGAGAGACCAATAATCATATCTCAACCACCACTCTTATCTATTATCACTTCTTTCAAAGGTGTTTGTGGTACTACATGGTACTTAGGTGTTTAAGATATTACAACTGATATATTCATGGATTTGATACCACATTGTTGTTGTTATTGTTTTCAAAGACTTATCCACTGCTACTAAGCCCTGGGACTATAGACCTCTTCTTTGCTCCAAATAAAAGCACTTTTCTTAAATCTGTCAAGATGTAGCTTAATAAAATGCACACTAACTATCTGAACATTTGAAGACAGAGAGTAGTGATTATGGGTGAAAACTGGATATAAAAAGAAAGCAGATTATTACTGAAGGGAGTGAGGATTTATGCATGTCATTTATTTTAAATGGAACTTTGATTAAGAAGAGATAAAAAGATGTCTGAAAAGGTCAGGAAAAATAAAATTGTAGCAGTCTTGATTTTCAACTTAATGGACGAAATCTGGGATATCACAAATGGAAATAGTCTGTAAACCTCTTTGTACTAAAAGCATCTAACAAATGCCATAGAAACTATATGGGACTTACTAGGAATGGCACATTACTTAATGAATTATATTTCAATTAAATAATGGCACATGTATATAGACAGCACTGCTAAGATAAAATAGTACCTCATTTTTTGTACAGAAAACAAGGACTTCTATAAAAGGAAAAATTGATCAGAATCAAATAAAAAACTAGAGATGAGTGAATTTTATTGTTAGTAAATACCTAATAACTTTGCAGTAACAAATGTGCGATTTTAAATATAGTGAATCAATCATTTAGTCACTATAAAGTAAATATTTGGGGGAAAAAATCTCTGTGAAGAGCAGTAGAAAGATGTTAAACAGAGTCAGGGGAAGTGTTTCAACTGCTTTCCAGATTTGTGATCTCTTAAAAATTTTAGCTTCTCTGGCCTTTAAAATTATCTTCTTTTAAAAGAAATTAATAATACCTTCTTTATAGGTAATGTTGACTCATGTATTATAGTTATAATTTTGACTCATTTTGTAAATATTACTACCAAAACAAATGGTGTATGGACCAGAAAGTTAGTAGAGGGATTAGGCCTCTGGTCTTGCATTGAGATGGTGCCAGTTCATCCCCAGTACTTCGTATGATCTCCTGTGCACCATTTGAGCACGTAGTCCAGAGTAAGTCCTGAGTACCAGTTGTTGTACCAAAAATATAATGGAGATAAGAAAGAAACAAATGATGTAATGTACTTCCATACTGTTGTTAAATGATTCCTATATGTAAGCCCCAGGAGTCTGAATGTCATCATTTTAGAGATGAAGAAACCAAGACATACAATTTAAATAACTTGATTATGACCACACAGAAGGAAAATGTGAAGGCTTTGGTATAAATTCTGGTTAGAGTTAGTGCCTGTTGAGAAACATACACACATTGTCTGGTAAGATGGTGCCTATTTTAATATATTTGCAGAAGTTAGCACTCCCAGTGATTTGCTTGTTCGTTTATCAGTAATAGTCTTCCTTTTCTTGTACAAAACTCAGCTTTGTACGAGCAAAAACTTTGCTTTATATTTTGTTCACTAGCCACCATAAAACCAGTCACAAAGTACCTATGTACTCGAGTATAAGCCGACCTGAGTGTAAGATGACCCCCCTAATTTTACACTAAAAGCTGGGAAATTTTAGTTGTTTTTTGGTTTTTTTGGTTTTTGGTTTTTGGGCCACACCCGGCGGTGCTCAGGGGTTACTCCTGGCTGTCTGCTCAGAAATAGCTCCTGGCAGGCACAGGGGACCATATGGGACACCGGGATTCGAACCAACCACCTTTGGTCCTGGATCGGCTGGATTGGCTGCTTGCAAGGCAAACGCCGCTGTGCTATCTCTCTGGGCCCTAGGGAAAATTTAGTGATTCAAGTATAAACCAAAGTGGAAAATGCAGCAGCCACTGTTAAATTTTAAAAATAAAAATATATACCCAAAACAATTACAATAATTGAGGAAATGTTTTTCAATAGTAATAAAAATATATACCCAAAACTTTAAATAAAGTGCAGAAAACTGTAGTTTAACAGGTAATCAAGCTAAATTACAAAGGTTAAAATTCTTCAAAACTAGATTCCTCCTCCTCATCATCTGTATGTCCAAACAGAGCTTCAGCTGTATCTGATGTGAGGGTATCAGCATAGACATTGTCATCATCACTGAGTTCGCAAATATCATTATCACTGCTGCTGATCTCATACAAAGCGCAGAATATTAGAATATTGTGGGTTAAATAGTTCAGTGGCATACAGTTCCGTTCAGTCACCGACAAATTCACCTCAGCCATGACTTGTGGACTGAGCTGAAGCACTGTCCCCTCCAGCAGACAGCAGAAGACAATTGGAGACTACATGCATTTGATTCGATTCAAACACAGCAAATCAAATAACCTGTATGACCTGAGTATAAATCAAGTTCAGGTTTTTTAGCACAAATTTTGTAGGTAGGTACTCAAAAACATAATTGACTTATATATGTATTTATTATTAAGAAGAAATAATGCTGAGAAACACTAAAAATATTAAAGAATTAAGAATAAATGGAAATGGGGCCAGGGAGATAGCTCAGATAGTACTGAAGTACATATTTTGTATGTGGGAGCCCTGGCATCACATGTTTCTCCAAGCACCACCAACTGTGACCCCCTTCCAAATTAAATTAAAATAATGTACAAATTTAAGATTCTATGAAATAATATTGAGAAATATTACTGCTGGTAATTAATCAGAAACACTAGCAAAAATTAACAATGACTAATTATCAAAAAATAGACTTGGCAAAAATCAAAGCAGATACATTTTCACTCAGTTGTTAATAATAGAAGCAAAGACAAGCACAGTCCCTTATTTTACCAGACAATAAGGAACACAGTAGAATCTAACATTACAATAGAGCACAAAATATGTATGTAATACAAATGACTTGTCTAAAAACTCATTATAAAGAGATGCATTGATTGAAAAACTCAAATATTAATGTTCATATATATTATAAGGTTAAATATTTGACATTAGTGTTTGCCAACTTCCAAATGAATGAACAATAGATCAAGGAAATAAAATGGATATTGAATGTTTTTAGGTGCTGTCAAGATTTTGCACTACCTACTTTATATTTATTATCCCCAGCTACAACCCCCAAAAATGTACCCTCTTACTTCATTGTGTGTATGTGAGCCAAATGCCTAATGCTTTTTGCTTTTCATAGTAAGATAAGGCAACACTCCCCTATTTCTATTTATTCAGTTGTAGAAAAACAGTCATACACATCTATGGTTCCTCTTTTGTTCTAGCAGTTTTTACGACACTGGGCACAAGGAGTCTGCATATTTAAAGCCTAATAAGGCAAAAACTTGCTACCATTTTTGTCTGAGATTTCTATGTACTGGTCCCCAATTTATATTGGGGAAACTCCTTTAAAACTGTGCTTGCTTCAGCAGCACATACACTAAAATTGGAATGATACAGAAATTAGCATGGTTCTTTTGCAAGGATGACACACAAATTTGTAAAGTGTTCTATATTTTTAAATAAAACAAAAACAAAAAAAACCCTGTGATTTAGGGATCTGAGCGATAGCACAGCGGTAAGGCATTTACCTTGCACGCGGCCAACACAGGACAGCAGCCGGTACGAATTCCGGGATCCCATATGGTCCCCTGCTGAGCCTGCCAGGAGCGATTTCTTAATGCAGAGCCAGGAGTAATCCGAGCAACTGAGTAACCTGAGCATCGCCGAGTGTGACCCAGAAACTAAAATAATAGTAATAATAATAATATAAAATAAAACTGTGCTTTAGAACTGAAGACATATGAGTGGCACTTACTGGAACCTAGATCCTATCAAGCTACAACATGTGACTACCGTTCAAAGCCAATCCCAAAATAAAAATCCTTTTTCAATACAAATATAAAATAACAATGCAGAAGGTAGAATGATAATACAGTAGGCAAAGCACTTGCATTGCATGAAGCCAACCTAGGTTTGATCTCAGGCATCCCTTGTGGTCATGAGGAAGAGTAATTTCGTAGTACAGAGCCAGGAGTAACTCCTGAGACAGCCAGGTGTAGCCCCCCAAGAACAAAAAAATAAATAATAAAATAATAATGTAAAGTCATCACTAATGTACTAATAATATGAAATTATTTTAAAGATACGTAACTGAGAACAAGGTTTATAAAACAAATCTGCTACCTTAAGTATTTCTATTAAATTCTTTATTTTGCAGTAATTTTTACAATGCTATTTTTTTTTCTGTATCCTATTAAGATGTTAATTTTATATCCCAGGAGTTTGAGGGGAAAATAGAAATGTTAAAATTGTTTTAAATTTTTCATAGAATAATTAGGTTATTTGTAACTGAAAATTTCCCTAGAGAAAGCATCCTTTGGGTAATTTTTTTCCCTCTAAAACCTTGGGCAAAAAAAAAAAAATGTCAGCATATTTTCTACAACCTGGGCGTGCACAACCTGTGTGTGGCAAGGGTGAAGAGACTTTCTAATGTTAATATGTACTTTTTGGTAAAGCTTTGAATGGTCTAGAATATTGGATCATGTTCAGTCAAATCCAGGGTGTATATCTTCCTGTCTGCTAACCTTCCACAGTGCAAGGTTATTAGTCTAACTTCTTTCAGTTTTAGGTAAAGCTTTATCTCTCCTCAAACCTACGTCATTGCAGATACTGGATTACAGCCCATTATAAATATTAGCTAAAACCTTTAAATTCTGGAGCCAACTTCATGGATTTCATTTTGGACTATTTGAAATACAAATGAATGCAAGAAGGAAGTTATTATGGAGCAAACATTATTTACATAATTTATTAAAAGTTTAGTCCCAAGTTTCAGTAATTATTGCTAAAATGATACTTAGGTTACATCAGATAACCAACAGAAACAGATTAGTGCTTGTATATACTACAAATAAATTGATATACTTAGGTCTCAAACAGGCAGTCATGGGACACTTTTTTAAATTATACAAGGTTACTCAGAAAACCAGCCTGATGGACAGGAAGGGAAGAAAAAATATTCCAAACCATATCATTTTAAAACATCTAATAAGATGCCACATATTAATTCTTAATTTCTGTCCTTAGGTTTATCATTGTCATTACATGAAAATGTGTAATAGCCTCCAGAACTCAGAACATAGTTTAAAAAGATTTATTTTCTAAAATCTCCAGAACAAAATTTAAGATCTCCAGAGCAAAATGTAGGATGATGATAGCTTAATGCCACTTGGCCCATGAATTTGCTAGAAAGACACTGAAACTTGAGTAGGATGGCTTGGCCACAATATGGTCCTCCCTGAAAGAAGATTTGTTAAAACTACTACATCTGAGGTTCTATATGAAGTGTTGAGTTACAAGAATTAAAAAAAAAAAAACTCCACTTCTGACTTTCAAAATTCTAGTAGGAAATGCACATTAGGCAACTCAGACTGGAAAGTGTCTTCTAAGGCACGCTTTCCTATTCAATTGGAAAGAGTTTGAGAATGGTTGGAAATAGAAGCTTGGGACTTGGGAGGAGAATTAGCACAATTTAAACAGAATGAACAACTTGTTTCAGCAAAGAGGAGGTAAAGCATCCTTGTTCCAGAGACTGCCATTATTCAATATAATTTTAAATTAAGGTGGAAGTAGAAAATTGAACAAATATCAGTCATGGTGTTAGCAGAAAACATCAAACAGCATATAGAATTAAAATGAATAATTTTAGGAGAATTTAATATAGTGGTTATTTATCAAGGAATAGGCAAGGTAAATTAAAATACAAGAGATAAGGACAATTTACCCATAGGAAGCTATTACTTCTTTTTGAAGGGAGAGGCAAAGTGAGGTTGCAAATAGTTGAATCCACAGGGAAAGCTTCATCAGATACAAGCAAGCGATTGCAGTGAGAAACCTAGTATAACAAATGTTCACCTCTTCTTGTTTTCATCTCTGTGTTCTGCTAGTGTTCTCTTTTTGTCATGCTCACCCAGGAGCCGTATGTCTGTCATTCCTAGGCACTGACCTTCACAAGGTGAAGCAGCATAGGTAACTGAAAGGCTAATAAATAAAATTATACCTCAAGTCTAAAGAAGAAAAATTTGACTGCCCTGAAAAGCCTTACATTCTATATTTAGAGATTTTTTTCCCTTTTATTCATAGGTCAATTAGGAACATTCAATACATACTAAACAAAGGAGTTTTTCAAAAGTTCAACAGTGCATTTCATGGGAGAAAGAGGTAGAGCCAGCTCTAAAGCAGTACTGATATTGTCCAGCTAAGTGGTATTAGAGTTTGCCTTTTAAGCAATTTTATTGTCACTGTCTTTTGTTTATGACAGTAAACAGAAAACATTCCTGCATAAAACAGCATGTCCCCTTTGACTTCTTAAAAATCACAAGCCAGAAGCTACAGAACCAGGGGTTAAGACACTGACTTTGCTTTTGACAAATCATGATTGCACACCATCTAGTCCCCAAATACCACCAGAGAAGACCGAACACTGAGTCAAGAATAATCACTGAGCGTTATTGGGTGTGGCCCAAAAACAAAATTAACAAAAATCACAAGCCACAGAAGTCCTCCCAAGATGATTTAATGAATGCATCAGAAATGTAAAAAAAATTTTTTTAATGCTTTACCTGTGAATTCTGAGATCTAGGCCAGAGCTGGACTGAGGTTGTAGTTCTTTATGTTTGTTTGTTTTATGGTCACACTCAGTGGTGCTCAAGCACTGCTTTGAGCATGTTGGTAGGATGTTTCTCTTTGTGGTGCTTAGGGAATCAAGTGGTGTGGGCATGAAATCCTGGTCTCTCATATGCAAAAAAAATAAATAAATAAAATAAAAAAATCTGTCCTTGAGTAACCTTTATATATTCTAATTCAGTGAAGAACTGAAGTTTGCTGGCTCACCTCAGCTGACAATATAAACTGTACTGCCTGAATATCTGTTTGTTTTATTTCTAATTTTTTCTCTCTACCATTCCATTTGTGTTATAGGAACACATATTTAAAGTTGTGCTACAAGCACAACTGAAAACCACATAAGTTTTGTGGCTCACACTGACAGTGCCTTCAGGATCAAATTTGTGACTTCATGCTTTCAAGGCAGGTGCTTTACCACAGATGCCATTTCATAATTTTGTGATAACAGGAGGCTTTCTAAGAGAAAGAAAGAAATCACTACTCAAAGAAACAGACTATGACAGGATATCACATGAGTGTTACTTGTTGAACAAAAAATCCAGGGAGGCCCACTGGAAATTGAAGTCCTACAACCAAAAAATCAATTATAAAGCAGCTGGGAAGCAAAGCATTTACTGACAGCTCCAAAATCACAGTGTGCTAATTAAATGAAAGTCCAGGAGGTCAAATTAATTTTGAAAAGAGCTTTTGATGTCCATATCTGGCATTGATATTCTCTTGCTGCTTTCAACATGTACTTGCTCTCTCCAACCTGGAGTAAATCCTCACACATGCACTTTAATTTGGACTGTGACCTCTACCATTTACTCAACTAAGACTAACCTCTCATTTTTCAATAACCTCATACAACCTGTATTTCTAGAACTGTTTAATATTTCTTCAGTAAATTCTTTAAATTAATTATCTATCTTTGAAACTATCACTATACTTATAGACACATATAGCATCATACATACTGACATACAAACATTTTTAATTTTCATTTTGTGATATGGTGCTCTTATGCTCATTATGTATGTTATGCTGCATTAACTTAAAATCTTAAAAACATATATCATATTTTAAACATAAGAACACACTCAGTTTTTAGTAGCATAAAGCAGTTTGTAGTCGTCTGCAGAGTGTGCAATATACATTAAAGATGCAAGGTATGAATTAGTAAAATATTTACTTGTATTATTCCTTATATGCAATGCATTTATCTTAGCAGTCTCTGTTTAAAACTTTTTTGTTTTGGGGCCAAAGCTGTGGCGCAAGCCGTAAGACATCTGCCTTGCCCACGCTAGCCTAGAACTGACCTCGGTTCGATCCCCCGGTGTCCCATATAGTACCCCCAATCTGAGCGCCTAGCCAGGAGTAACCCCTGAGCATCACCAGGTGTGGCAAAACAAAACAAAACAAAACAAAACAAAACAAAACACTTTTTTGTTTTGTTTATAACATATCTGACTTAAAGTAAAAGTAAATAAAAAATTTTTAAAGCCTCCCAGGTAGGCTATGAGCCAGGCAAACACCTACCTATTGTATTATCAGTCCAGCCTGATCTTTTCAATGCTAGTAGGTGATACTCATTTTTACTTTTCATAGGCAAATATATATTACATTTAAACTAAAAAAATGTTGCAATACTCATCTAAAGTAGTATAATATTTTATGATTAATTATCTCATTTCTTCTGATTAATTATTTCAGATCACTTTTCACTTTTCTATTTTTATGACTTTTTTCACGTGGTGAAATATACATGAATCTTTTCTCCTGGACCTTGTGTTTTATTGAAACTTTCCAATCTATTTATACCTCTCAGCAACCACAGTAGCCTTTCTATTGCTCTCCTATACCTCAATTCTCTAATCCAATGGCTAGAAAGGCAAACTGGTGCTAGTTTGTAGATATTTTTATTTTGTTTTGTTTTGTTTTGTTTTGGGGCCACACCCGGCGGTGCTCAGGGGTTACTCCTGGCTATCTGCTCAGGAATACCAACCACCTTTGGTTCTGGATCGGCTGCTTGCAAGGCAAACGCCGTTGTGCTATCTCTCTGGGCCTAGTTTGCAGATATAAAATGATTGCAAATGACTGATTATCGGTTCTGAAGAATTCACTTGTTGGGATTCTTTAGTGGGGTGAGGGATCAAGGCTAGAATTTCTTCTATCACATTGTTATTTCAAGCATAACATGCTCAAAATTGAGCTCCTGATTTTAGCACTTGCTACCTTATACTAAATTCCTAAAATCTTTCCCACCTCAACAGAATTGTCATTTTCTTTAGTTGCTTAGGCAAAAACAAACAACAACAACAACAAAAATGTCAATCTTGACTTTCCTCTTGCTCTCATTTTCCACATCTAATCCAAAGTTAATCATTCCTGCCACACTTTAGACCTATATATAGACACTGATAACTTCTTAGTATCTCTTTTCCTCATGGTTTATCATAATAATCACTTATTGCCTGAATCATTGCAACTGACATGTTAGTCATTATTTCAAAGCCTACTTTTATCATACTTTCATTTTATTAGTTTAAATATTTACTTTATTTGAAGAACCTCTTCCTGATTGTTTTATTAGTTCTATATTAAGAATGTTGGTTACTGTCCATATTGTCAGTATTGTTATATATGGTCAATACTTCCAATCACAGAATACTGTATTCCAGAGACACTTCCTTTGGAGGATGCAGAGAAAGAATGAGCAAAAACATTTATTTATAACTGAATTAGTTTTAGACCTAGGTTTAAAGTTTTTTAATTTATTTTGGATTTTGGCCCACACCTAGTGGTGCTCAGGGGCTACTCATGTTTCTGTGCTTAAAAAATATTCCTGGCAGCTCAAGGGACTGTAAGAGGTGTCAGGGATAGAATCTGGGTCAGCCATGTGCAAGGCAACATCCTACTGGCTGTGTCATCTTTCCAGTCACATAACCCTAAATTTTAAAGATAGTTGGATCACCCAAAAACCTTATGAATTACTCTTCACTCTTTAGTCTAAAAACTAGGGTAAAGATTAACATTGTTTTTCTGATCATCTAAATAGTACATGACAGTTTGAATCTAGAGAATCTTGTTTTTTAGTACAGGTGGTTCTAAATAGGGCTGTCTTTGTGATTAATAGCAACATAATATTTATGTTGGGTATTGAACCTAAAAGAAGTACTTCTCTGATTTTCATTGCCTGAGGTAAGGCTTTATGACCACTCTGTTGTTAGAATCTACTTTTAATGTCACAAGACAAACTTTTTAGTGGATAATTTGAAAGCATCAATTACTTTCTCTCATATACCCAATATACAGATTGGTATGAAATGATCCTATCTCCCTGCACCAATATGAAAATGAAATGAAATGAGGTCAACTTACTCCCTTCTTGTTTTTGAAGTTTTAGAGATGCTTTGGTCTGTAAAAATCTCATCTATTTTTCAATTAATGTTTAAATTCAAAGATATTAGATAGCTGGGACTGACTGGAGCCTATTTTGTCTGCCTTGTGTGTGGAGAAAGTAGAATTCCAGAGGGAAGGAAAAATGAAACAATATCTGAGAAAGCATAGGAAGACTGTATGAGGATAGAAACAAATGGCAAAAACAATAACTTAAAACCATCTCTTCCAGATGTTTAAAGGTCAGATCCTTGAGTTCTTAGATATTATACCTGTATTGTGACAATAAAATTCTGAATTTAGTTTAAGCATTGAATGACTATTATTTGTACCATAGTTTCTAAAAGAGATGATAAAATAAATGATTTAAAGAAAAGCCAAAAGGTCTCCTTTTTTTTTTTACAGCTATGACTTTGTTACTATCCATCTCATGGTAATCATTATTGCTTCCTTTAATCAAAGTTATCCTACTAAAATTTCAGTATGGTAAATATTGAAATATGGTAGTTTAATATATAGGAGTCCAGGAACTTCTATAACCTGTGATGGTCAAAGATACTAAATATAAACATGATTTATGAATTCATACTACAATTGTTGGAGTCACATAAAAATTTATATATCAACAAAATATATTCAGTATTTAATAAGAGATTAAAGTATTAGAAATTATTTTAAAGATAAATAAATTTAGGGCTAGAGAGATAGGATAGAAGGCAGGGCACTTGCCTTGAACAAGACTGATTTGGGTTGAATCCCTACCATCCTATATGTCCTCTAGCAAACTCTCCCAAGTGTGATACCTGAGTTCATAGTCAATAACAATCCCTGAGCATGCTGCGTGTGGCTCAAAACATAAATAAATAAATAAGTTTGATCTTTTCTAGGGATTTAAAAAACATTTTCTTTCATTTTTTTCAGGTGGCAAAAATAGATCTTACAAAGCAAAATCTGCATAATTGCTACTTCTGCTTATCTTTGGGGACAAGGATGGGGAGAACATTGTAGAAATTACACTTAGAGACAAAATCATAAATTATCATACACCATCATACATAGCAACTATATATAATAGCTGCAAAAGATACTCTTCTACAAAGTATTATAGGCAGAAAGATTAATTTCCTTTTAATTTCAAGCAATTGCTATTTGAAGATTTTGCACATTATTTGGTAAAGTTGCCTTTGACCCTTTTACCTCCATAGAAATTTTTTGGGAGTCAATGACTTTTAGAACTGTCATGGTTCAGTAACATTTGACTAGTTTTTCCCTTTCCTCTACTAAATAGCAAACATTTGAGTAAGGAAGCATGACCACTAAATAGGAGAAATAATGAAGTAGAAAAAGTAGCCTTATTGGGGCAGAGAAAGGGGGTTAGAAAGAGCAAAAAAAATAGCTCAATATTGCTACATTTTGAGATACCTTTGAGCTTGACAGTTGAAATTATTCAGCTGACTATGTATATCTAGAGGCTCAGATAAATACCTGATATTTAAATTGAGAGCTGATAATAATCAGAGTGTAGTTGATAGTTAAAACTATAACAGTGGCATTATTCTGGGAGAAAGTCAAGAATAGGGACTTGAAGACTATATATGAAGAATAGATTATATTATTTTTGTTTGTTTTTTTCTTTGTTTGGGGGCCAAACCTGGTAGTGCTCAGGGGTTACTCCTGGTTCTGCATTCTAAAATTACTCCTGAAAGGCTCAGGGAGCCACATGAAATGCTGGGGATCGATCCCGAGTTGGCTATGTGCAAGGCAAATGACTACCCTCTGTGCTATAGCTTCTGCCCTAAGACTATAATCTTTATGATTTTTTTTGTTTGTTTTGTTTTTTTTGTTTTGTTTTGTTTTCGGGCCACACCCAGCGGTGCTCAGGGGTTACTCCTGGCTGTCTGCTCAGAAATAGCTCCTGGCAGGCACGGGGGGACAACCACTTTTGGTCCTGGATCCGCTGCTTGCAAGGCAAACACCGCTGTGCTATCTCTCCGGGCCCTTTTTTAAATATCTTAACATAGTAAATAAGACCCCAACAGAGATAAACAACATTCCCTATGGCAAAATGTACAAATTTTGGAGCCAATTTGTCTGGATGAAATCTCTAACTGCACTTATAGGACCTCAGGAGAGAAGTTCTCTGTAGTCCTTCTATGCCTAAGAGAGGCTTCCTAAGCAATGAGGACTGCTAATAGTATCTACATTAGAAGGTTATTATAAGAATTAAATGAGTTTATCCCAAGAAATAATAAAGGGATTAAGTTGCTTGTTTTGCATGCAGTTTAGTCCCTGGCACTGACTATGATTCTCTCTAGCACCTGTCACTTGGGTCGCTTAAGAGTGACAGAGCCAGGAAAAGTGCCAGAATATTACAAGGTGAGGCCCTCTCCCAAAATAAAAGAATTAATGAGTCAATACTTAAAACAATATCTGACATGTTATATGCTCTATGTAAATATAAAGTAAATATTTACATAAGAAAGGGTAAACATTTTACATAACCCTATACAAATATTGACTTTCATTTTTTGTTTACACTATTTAAATATATGTAAACTCAACATGTATGTATTTATGTTAACAACAGTGACACACCATGATACCTTACATGCTTATAAATGAACATAAGAGTAATTCTAAGACAAATTAAATTAAATCATGATATTGATTCACTGCAAATGCTTTTGGGGAGGATCACACTAACCATTGCCAACACTAATTATGGTCTTGACTACAGGTTGTTTCGAGTTATATTTTTTTTCATGTATTGTGTAATGACTTAATCTTTCCACTGCTTTTCATTTTTATAGTGTCCCTGAGATACTATTTAACTTTATAACATGTCCACCCTTGTTCTTTTTCACTTGGTTCAAGACAATTAATTGTCAGTACTCAATATTAGTTGGAGTCCAGAGTTCAGTGCTATTTGGAGTCAAAGAGAAAGATGAAAGGCATCGAAGACTGGCACTACTGGTTTTACAGCTGTAACCAATGTGATCTAAAGATGTGTTTTATTATTAGTCAAGACAATCATAAAAATATTTGTACAAGTAAATATTACCTGACCCCAATCTTAAAAGTAAGGAATGAAGAAGTTGTTTTGAAAGATGCAGGTAATAACTAAATGGAGTTGATTGATGACAGATTTGTAGGAAAGAACTTTGGCACACATAATTTCTGAGGGGAAATAATGAGAAGAAGTTAAAGATAAATGAAAAATTACTGACAAAGTAAAATTTGGGGAGAAAAGAAGTAATTGGATTAAGATAGAGCAGAAGAGATTTTTCAATGCAATTTAATGCAAGGTTGTAAATATTGTTCAGACAAAGCATTACATATCTTTCTTCCCATTTACTTTGCCACCCAAAACTATGACCTAAAAAGAACACAGTAAAATAAAAATTGCCTTGACAGCATTTGAACAGGTTTTTAATTCTACAACATGTATCACAAGCACTAAGAATGTATGTGTGGATTAAATCCTGTAAATAACTTCCACATTAGTGGACAACTTGATCAAAATGTATGGGGAAAACAAACTTGAGGGTCAGTAATCAGAGAATTTGAAAACTAAGATTAGTTTTTTTTGTTTGTTTTGGGCCACACCCGATGACACTTAGGGGTTACTCCTGGCTATGCCCTCAGAAATCACTCCTGTCTTGGGGGACCATATGAAATGCCAGGGGATCAAACCACGGTCAGTCCTGGTTCAGCCGCATGCAAGGCAAACACCCTACTGTTGTGCCATCCCTCCAGTCCCTAAGATTAATATTTTTAATTACTTTTACTAATTTTAATGACAGATGTAAGTGTTATAGTATCTCAAGAAACAGTTCTCATGGAGCCAGTCTGGGTTTTTAAACAAGGGAATTTAATTTATTTTACCCTTCAACATAACAGGACGTGGAATTAATCACTTCAGAATAAAATCTAATGACTGTAAGGCAGAACTGGGCAGCTAACATGACATAGTTTCAACTGTTGTGTAGGTGGAATAAAATCTTCCTGAAATCATTGTTTATACTAAAGCCTGATGCCAAACAGGTGTCCCAGATTCTCAGAGGTGATGAATCATAAACATTAGAGAGAGATTTTCTATGTTAATATTTTCAACTGTCAAATTAAAGTGGTAATGGATCTAGAAACTGATAAGTTACTTATGATTTCCAGAATTCTGGATGCAGATAATTTCTGCATCAGGATGAAATCATTTGTGTTCAAAGTACACTCGAAACTCACTGTTAAGTGGAAATGACTAAGGAAACATACATACGTGTGCAGTCACTTCTTGGCAATGGAAGGTGGTGATCTTGATCTCCATTCAACATAGGAAGTGAGTTATGATATTTGCCAAAAGTTGAAATTGAAATACAAATTGAAATTCTATAACAAACAGAGTTCAGTTAATAAATCACCCATCATATACTGATGTATAGAATTATAATTCAACAGAGATTCAGCCAAAGGTTATTAGGAAAGTAGAAATCATTCTGGGTAGTCTGAGAATAAAAAAATTGAATTCAAAGAGTTAAGTGTTTATATATCACTAAAAGAATCAGAACAGTGGATATTAGGAGATTATTACTGTGTTGAAGTCAATGACTTTGGCAAATGTTTGCAAACTAGGAATAAGAGAGAAAGAAAAGGAGCATTTGGTATATCCTCAACCACAAAACTGCCTCTCTGTGTTCAGTTCTGAATAATCTTATTGATAGCAGAAACTCTTCATAATTCAGCCTTTGAATTTAGGAAAGACACCTGAATCTCTGTACTTAATTTATATCATTATATTTAGCTGTAAGTAAATCTAGCTTTACATTCACCAGAGAAAGGAAATTCCCTCAAAAGAAGTAAGAATAGGGGCCGGAGCAATAGTGCAGTAGTAGGGCATTTCCTTTGCATGCGGCTGATCCAGAATGGATGATGGTTCTAATCCCAGCGTTCCATACTGTCCCTCAAGCCAGGAGCAATTTCTGAGCGCCTATCCAGGAGTAACCCGGGAGTGTCATAGAGTGTGGCCCAAAAACAAAAACAAAAATTCCAAATAATAATATAAATAAAATATGCTGTTCTTTTATCCCTGCCATGCACAATTTGTTGTCTTTCTTGAGCTATTCTCAACCTCAACATGCTGAAGTACTTTATTGCAGTGAGGAACTTTTAAAGAATTTGGAGTAGGATTATTGAAAATGTATTCTACCCACTTTATACCCACTAATATCCTAACCCCACCCCATTTTCACCTCAGTCTTCTCTTCCATACTCCACATGCAACCCCATTTTATTTCAAATCTCTCCTAGGGGCCTTGAGAAACAGTACAGGGGTAAGGATCTTGCTTTGTACTCTACCAACCCAGGTTTCATTCCCAGTACCCTATAAAGTCCCTAATCTCAACAGGAGTGATTCCTGAGCATAGAATAAGGTGTGAGCCCTGAGCGTTGCTGAGTTGTAGCCCTAAAGCCAAAAGAAAATAAAAAGAAAAACCAGTTTGGCATGCATTTTTAGGCTCATCTTAGTTGTGACATTCTCTCAAGTTTTCCTTGTTTTTGAAGATTTTGACAGGTTTTTTTTTTTAAGGGCCACCTTTGTGTTAGTTTTGGATGCTGCATAGCCACGCCTTGCAGTGCTGAGATGCTATATGCAGTGCATTCTGGAGGTCAAGTGAAAGAGGAATGAAAATAAAGCAAGTAGGTTGCTACTAGTGTCCTAGTAAGAGACAATATAGAGCTATAACAGTGATGGTGGAGAGGTAATTGGAGAGAGCTTGGCAGGATTTAGTTATTAGGGCATAGAATTTAGGTAGATAGCACATCAAGGAGAGGAGCCAAGTTCAAAGGGATAAGAAAAGGGAGAACAATGGTAATGATAGCTAATCAGTTAGAATTCTGCAACTCTTTGTACAGAGCACAGATTCTCACTTTGATTATATCTCCTGCTGCTTTGAGGTAGGAGGAAATTGGAACCAAAACCAAATTATATCTAAACATTTTATTCCTTTGCATTTAATAAATTATAATCAGCAAGCCCAGCTGGACTATCTTAAAGAAGTAGATGTTCTGAAGAAAATAATGTCAGTGACCCATATGTGACTAATACATTTTCTGAGGGGAATAGCATTCAGGGTTAATCTGCCCTCTTTTAAAATGTACCAACAAGGGGGGCTGGCGAGGTGGCTCTAGAGGTAAGGTGCCTGCCTTGCAAGTGCTAGCCAAGGAGAGATCACGACCCTGGATTGATCCTCCCACATCCCATATGGTCCCCCCATGCCAGGGGCAATTTCTGAGCACTTAGCCAGGAGTAAGCCCTGAGCATCAAATGGTGTGGCCTGAAAAACAAAAAAAAAAAAAAAACAAAAACTTAAAAAAAAATGTACCAACTAGGAAAAAATACCTTGACTATGAACTGAATATTTCCCATCTCTAGTATGCCTAACTTAGTAAATTATAATATTAATATGAACAGTAAGATGTATGCTTTAATTGCCTTTAGTAAACCTAATAATGTCCCATTACAATACTGTTTGATGTTAAAAAAAAAAAAAGGTAAAATAAAATCTGTTAATGGTGTATGTGTAAAATCCTTAAACAACACTTATCCATTGGTATCTGGATTTTATTTATAGCTCTTTTGGTCATAGAAGAACAAAGAAAATGAAAATTGTTATCATCACTAACATATTTGCCTCAACTATGCACTGCCATCCTCTTTCTTCATTGTTTACTTCTGCAGGTCCCACTATCTGAGCAGAGGGATTGGAGCAAAAGCAATAAATAGAAAATTAAAAAAGACAAAGGAAGATTGAGCCCATTTAGAGATCAATTAACTGATGACTTCAAGTATTCTAGGATAGTTGGGTAGATATTAGGGGAAAGTTGTTTCTTACTTAAAACAAGAAGAATTTTGGCATTTATAGGGTTGCTTCATATTGAAGTGAAGTCCCCATAGCTTAAATTTGAAAATAGGATTGATTTTTAAATAGGTCACCAATATACTGGATTCAAGGTAGTAAGTTGACCTCAAGATTGAAAAATGTAAGATTCTGTAGGCATAGTTTTGTTTTGTTTTTATAGTTTTGGGGCCACACGTGTTGGTGGTCAGAGGTTACTTCTAATTCTGTGCTCATGAATTAATCAGGGAACAATATAAAATGCCAGGGATGGAACCTGGGTCAGCTATGTGCAAGGCAAATTCCCTTCCTACTATGCTATTATTGCTCAGACCCCAACATACCTTTTTTTTAAATTTTGGGGACTATGCCAAATTTTGGGGGGCACTCAGGGGTTACTCCTGGTTTTGCACTCAGGAATCACTCCAGGCAGGTTAGGGGACCATATGAAATGCTGGAGATCAAACTCGGATCAGCCATGTACAAGGAATACACCCTACCCACTGTGCTATCACCACCGCCCTTCTTATACAAAATTTAAAATTTAAAGTAAAATTTTTATTAATAGCCTTAGTCTTCTGAGGATATGTGGTACAGGTTAAAGATAATAGTTTCATTTTTCTCTCTCTTTTTGCCATAACATCAATATGGAAAAGGTGGGAATGTTTCATATGTTGCAAAGTGGGGAGATTCTTTTCAAAGAAAACTGCATTAGTAGCATCAAAGGAGAATTATAAAGTCAGGGAAAGAAAAAGTCATCTGGATTTGGTTCCTTGATTCATTACTCAGTTATGTAGACACCATTTTTTGTTTTGTTTTGTTTTGGGGCCACATCCGGTGACACTCAGGGTTATTCCTGGCTATGTGCTTAGAAATAGTTCCTGGCTTGGGGGATTATATGGGATGCCTGGGGATGGAACCACAGTCCATCCAAGGTCAGTACATGCAAGGCAAATGCTCTACCACTTGTGCCACTGCTCCGGCCCCTGACACACTTTTTTGTTTTAATCCAAGAGAAGAGAAAAATGTAGGTGCAAAGTGAAAAAAAAAACTTAAAAGGGAAACAATCAATATGGGACACAAATTCCCAAGAAATCTTTTCATTACTATTGTCTAATTAATTTATTTTCTTCTAGTCCATCTCTTTTCTTCAAGAGCAAGTGCTGTATATTCTGTAGGAAAATTGCAGCATAGTAAAAAGCAACTTCATTATGACTTATTGTAATTATATAAGTCATAGTAACTTATCAGTAATTTATCAGTCTCAATCCTGAAATCTAAGAGGCAAAGTATCTTTATGCTAAACCTTCTTGTTCCAGAAGCCAGAGAGAAATAAAGCACAGAAAATAGGCCCTTGCCTTGTATTTAATCAATCCCTTTGTTCCCACCCCTCCAGCCAGGTTCAATTCTTTGCTCTATTAGGAATCACTCCTGAGCAGAGAGTCAGAAATAGCCCCTTAGCACCACTGCATATGACTCACTCTTCTTCCCCCCCACCAAAAAAAAATTTAAGAAATAAGCACTCTTATTCTAAATCCTATTCTGATTTAGTAAACTGTGGTCCAATCTGTTTATTTACAGTCATCAAGCAGATGTAGTTTCTTAGAGCCCATTGCTTCATTACAAAATAAAACTCTATACTTGTATGTTACCATTTTTCTTTTCAAACTATATAGATATCTTAGAATTGTACCACCCACAGTGCCCCAATTTCTGTCCTACACAGATGCTTGAAAAATGTACACATCTATAGAGCAGTAATTAGCTAGCATCAGAGCACATTGAAATCATTTGCTGTGCTCTGATTTACCCAGGAATTGTTGTCTTCTCTGTAGATCATGTGACAAAATTATAAACATAGCTATTCCTTTAGAGGGGGTGGAGTGGATCTACACCAACAGTGAATGTTCGGGACTTACTCCAGGCTCTGAGTTCAGTTGGTTATTCCTAGTAGTGTTTGAGGGACCATATATGGTGCTTGGGGCCAAACTTGGGTCAGCCAGAAAGCTGTTCCTAAAGTTTGTTTGATATTTTAAAAAAAAAATTGTATTTTTTAAGGAGACATTTGAGCTAGTTGGAGAAGCACTTTAAACAAGCACTTTAAAGAATGAACCGATTTTCAAAAAGAGATAATAAAAGTTTAACAAATCCTACACACATTTCGTTTTTGCTCTGAGGGTGTTTCAGCCTTTCTGTTTTATTTATTTACCTGTGCTATCTGCAGAGAGAAATAGGACCAATGAGAGGAACTCTGAAAATTTTAAAACCAAATACTAGTCAAGCATATCTATTCAAAGCTTTTACCATGGGAAAAAAACCTCCAAAATTTTCATCTCTAAGAAATAATACTTCCAGGCATAAAAACACCTTACAGGAATGGGGCAAAAAGTTACCATGACTTGGTCATAACATTAGGATAATTAGGACACATATTGATTTTTTAAAATAATAGTAATTAAATGTGGACTTTATATGGCATTCTGCACCCTCTGGAAGACACTAAGAAACAAAAAGTCTAAGTAATCTAACTCAGGGCAGATGTTCTGGAAGTATAAGATTTGAACTTGAGCAGTTTGGTTCTAGACATATTCTTTTTTGTTGGTTATGGTGGTTGTTGGGCCACACTGAGTTGTGTTCAGGCATCACTCTTGGCTCTCTGTTCAGGGGTCATTCATGGGGGTGCTCAGGTGACCATATGGAATGCCGAGGAGCAAATCCAGTTCAGTTGCATGCAAGGCAAATGCCCTATCCTCTACCAATGGTCTTCAAACTACGGCCCACGGGCCACATATTGTATTTATTCCCATTTTGTTTCTTCACTTCTAAATAAGATATATGCAGTGTGCATAGAAATTTGTTCATAATTTTTGTTTTTACTATAATCTGGCCCTCCAACAGTCTGAAGGACAGTTGCTACAGACGCCAGCGCCTCTAAGCAGGTTCTTCGTGGAGTCCGGGAAACCTTCATGGGGAGAGAGTGGGTACACGAAATGGCGAAAAGACAGAATAATATTGTAGAAATGAATTACCACACACAATGCATGGGGACTTGCATCTAGAAAGACGAAGACAAATTTATTTTTTGAGCTGGGTAGCTTTTAAGGGTTGAGGTTTGGAATGCAGGGTGTAATTTTTGACATCAAAGAAAGTGGGAGATGGTCAGGGAAACAGAATGAAAGACCATGGCTAAAATTTGCATATTAAAGAACCGATACTGAAGGTGAAAAGGCAGTTTCTGTTATGGGTTAGCTTTGTTTTGGGTAAGAGGGGAAACCAGGTAATTTTCAGGGAAGTGGGAAGAGAGAGAAATGTTTTAGAGTTTTGGGGAAAACTGAAAATTGCTTTACTCATGAGCTAAGTTTTTTGAAAAACATGATCTTGGCGCCAAAGTAGCAAAGATCACAGGGAGCTTGGTCAGTGGGAGACTTTTGGCGGGATTTGATACTGTGCTTCTTTGTTAAAAAGAAATATTGAAGCCTGAATTTCCAATAATGATCAAAAATAAAGAGAGAGATAGTTACAGTCACGTTTGGAATTATAGTCAAACAATCCACGCAAAGGGTCAAGTGATTTTGACTGCTCTAAGCGGGCCTTTTTGGCAAATAATTTCTTTTCAGGAGAGCATTACACCTAAGAAGGCTGAAAAAGCATTTCTGATGTGTGCCCCTCCTGAGTGGGGTGTAACAGACAGTGAACTGGCCCCCTGTTTAAAAAGTTTGAGGACCCCTGCATGCTCTTGCTCCAGGCCTCTAGACTTATTCCTAACAAATATTTTATAAGGTGGGGGAAGTGAAAGGTAGTTAGGTCTCATGATTTGAATGCAACTAGCCCTGGTTCAATCTACTACACCACATATGTTCTGCTGATCCCCACTATTAGTGACCTTGAGCATAGAACCAGAAATAATCCCTGAGCAACTCCAGGTGTAGCCCATTCCTACTCCCCAAATATTTATGCAGCTCTTTAATTAAAAATCAAGGTATGGAGTGCAAAGATGAGAGCTAATAAAACTGTTTAGCTCAGATGTGTGAAAAAGAAAATCTCATCCACTGCTAGTGGGAATGTTATATAGTCCAACCTCAGTGGAAACAATATATAGAGTTCTCAGCAAACTACAAATTGGGTTGCAATCTGACGCAGTAATTCTACTTTGGACATCTACTACCAAGACAAAAAACAGTCATGCAAATAGTCATAAGCACACCGTTATTCATTGCAGCACTTAGTACAAAGCTAAGATATAGAATCATTGACGTTCAATGACAGATGAATGATTATAAATATATATATTCATTTTTAAGAATAAAATTATGCAATTCGTTGCAACCTGGTCAGAACTGGAAGATATTATGTCGAGTAAAAATTGAGTCAGAAGAAAAAATACAAGCACAGCATGCTATCACTTATCTGTAATATAAGTAAAAGAAAATGAGAACTTTGGGTATTACCTATGGATTGGTATTGCTATATATCCAAAGTACAAACTCAATAACACTGTATTTATGAGACCTAAACTATAACCACAGGCCACATTCCCCCATCCCTTCCCTTTGTCCTCCTCTTCCTTTTTGCCCTTGATTTCTTTCCTTCTCTGTCTTTCTTATCCCTAAACTCTAGTGTCAAGGATAATACAGACATCCTATCTTTACTGCATTACATTTCCCCATCCAGTTATTTTATTATCAAAGGTAAGTGAATCATCCTCCATTTGCAAGTAAACTATACACTCCAGAGTAAATTTATCACTACCAGTCTCTAGGCAATGACTATCATTACTGACCTTTTTTTCAGACATCTTAATTCTTTGAGAATACTATATACTTCGTAGCTTAAATATATAAGCTTAAAGTTTGAAATATGGTGGAGCCGGAGCAATAACACAGTGGCAGGGAGTTTGCAAACAGCTGACCCAGAATCTGGTTTCCATCCCCAGTGTCCCAAATAGTCCCCCTAGCCAGGAGCAATTTCTGAGCGCATAGCCAGGAATAACACCTAAGCATCACCAGGTGTGGCCCAAAAACAAAACAATAAAAACAAAACAAGAATTGAAATTTGGTATCAAAAATATTTGACAATGGAGAAAATTAAGTAATTAATAATATATCCCCTCAGTAAAGTTTTAAGAAATCACTTAAATAATCTTGATAAAAATCTATTAAAACATAGGTAAATATGACCAATAATAGCAAATAAAATAATAAAATGTAGTGTAATTATCACAGTTTATTACAATTTTGCTTAGAAAAATAATCAGAAGGAAACAACCAAAATATCCATATTTGGCGTGGATGGTAATATCAATTTGCTTTAAAATATTTCTTTTTTTTTGGTTTTTCGGGCCACACCTGTTTGGTGCTAAGGGGTTACTCCTGGCTAAGTGCTCAGAAATTGCCCTTGGCTGGGGGGGATCATATGGGACGACAGGGGATCGAACCACGGTCCTTCTTTGGCTAGCGTTTGCAAGGCAGACACCTTACCTCTAGTGCCACCTCACCAGCCCGGCTTTAAAATATTTCTTAGAGAAAAATAAATCTCATAACCAATTTATTTTAGTTCTTTATTGTCTCTACTATTTCAAAAATGTCAATTTAGCTTTACTTTTTTTTTTTGGGGGGGGGTGTCACACCCGGCAGTGCTCAGAGGTTACTCCTGGCTTCATGCTCAGAAATTGCACCTGGCAGGCTTGGGGGCCATATGGGACACCGGGATTCAAACCAATGACCTTCTGCATGAAAGGCAAATGCCTTACCTCCATGCTATCTCTCCGGCCTCTTATTTTTGCTTTATAGAGCAATTTAATTTTTAATCCAAGCTGCATTTTTTTCTGACATAATATACAAAATATCATTACTCTCTTATTTTATGATAAAAATTTATTTTATTGTATTCAAAACAAAAACTCTAGCATAAAATAAACATGGGTTTATTTTATAAATAAATATTTATTTTATAATAATCAATTTTATAATAAAATTGTTTTATAAATTATATATAATACACAATAATTTATATATTTATAAATAAATTTATAAAATAAATAGATTCAATAAATTATATATTTATAAAATAATTTATAAGTAATATAATAAATTAGAGAAATAGCACAATAGCTGGAGTGCACATGCATGCTTTTAGGATGAACCCCAGCCACTAAGCCAGGAGTACCTTCAGACCACCAACCGCCACTGATTGTGGTGCCAAAACTAAAACAAAATAAACAGGCTTCCATGCCACCATTATTGAGTGTAGTCTAAAACCCAAATAAAAATAGAAAGAGACATGTTTTAGAACTTATTTAAATTACTTTTATTTTAAAGGGTTTGAAAATATAGTAAATATCTCCAAAACAGGGCAAATGGCAAGGTTCTTTAGAAGAATATGTAGTACAGAAGTATTGCTATAGCCATTTTTAGAAAATTTTCTACATTCTAGCAAAGCTACATTTTTGTTGTTTTGCTTTGTTTGGCAGCTACACTGGAAATGCTTGGGACTTATACCTGGCTCTTTTCAGGGATTTCCCCTGGTAGAGCTGAGAAAATTATGTGTTACCAGGTATGAAACTGGAGTTGACCTTCATGCAAGGCAAGAGTTTTGACTCCTATATATGTCTCTATCCCTTGCAAAGCTACTAATGCTACAAATACTGACCATGCCCTACAGTTGTGCTGCCAAGATTAACACATGCTTCTAGTGAAAATGCATGCCTCACTATAGTGTGCTACTGGATTTTTATAGCCTCTTTTGTCTCTGATCACAGCTTCTTTTGTCATACTCTATTCATAAGTGAAGATATTTAAATAATTATAAGTTAATGTAGCTATAAATGAATCTATATAGAAATGAGCAATTTGGGATTGGATAGTAGAGCAATTAAGGCAGTTGCCTTGCTTGGTTTCAATTCCCAGTTGCAAAGGACCTGATCCAGATTAAAGGGCCTGAAGCAAGGAAGCCTAAGAGATTAAGAAAACAATAGAGACATAGAGAGAAAAGCCTTATGAACTGAGAGCCCTGGCTTGTCTTCATGTACAGTATTGATTGCTTAGAATAGTAAACATAGGAAAAAGGGTAAATGTTAACAAACAATTGCCTATTTATGCTAATCTAACCTAGCTAGGCCTTTACATATCAAAAGGTCCTGGAGTAGCTAAAGCAAAAGTTTTTGGATTGTCTTCTGCTGGGAGAAGTGGCTGCTAAAAGAGTGACTACAGGACACCCACCTAAGAGTTCTTTTCTTCAAGTAATTCATAATTAGGGGTTCCCAAATCACCTTTTCCGCCCTTCTCCTTAGATTCATCATTTTTACTAAATGTATTTATTTCCTGGATATCTGGATATCCAACACCCTGTACTTCATATATTCCCCTGAATACCACCATGAGTGCCCACTTATAATAGAGGAGAGGAGGAAGAAGAAGAGGAGGAGGTGGAAAAAGAAATGTCAGAAAAAAGAGGAAGGGAGGGAGGAAGGGAGGGAGGGAGGGAGGAAGGAAGAAAGGGAGGGAGGGAGGAAGAGAGGGAGGGAGGGAGGGAGAGAGGGAGGGAGGGAGGGAGGGAAGAAGAGAGGGAGGGAGGGAGAGAGGGAGGGAGGGAGGGAGGGAGGAAGGAAGGAAGGAAGGAAGGAAGGAAGGAAGGAAGGAAGGAAGGAAGGAAGGAAGGAAGGAAGGAAGGAAGGAAGGAAGAAAGAAAGAAAGAAAGAAAGAAAGAAAGAAAGAAAGAAAGAAAGAAAGAAAGAAAGAAAGAAAGAAAGAAAGAAAGAAAGAAAGAAAGAGAAGAAAGAAAAAGAAGTAAGTTGTGGCCCAAAAAACAAAAAAGAGAGAATCCCCCATATGATGCAGCAACAACATTTTTGGCATAAATTTCAAAATCATAAATCATTAATTCAGAAGAATATATTTACAACTATGTTCATTGTTACACTTAACACAATAGCCAAAGTATGGAAATAACTCAAATGTCCAACTACAGGTGAATGAATAAAGAACTTGTGATACACGTGCACAGTGGAATGCTATGCATCTCTAAGAAGGAACAAAAATCATGCAATTTGCAGCAACATAGGTGGTTAATTATTATTTGATTTTATAATAATAATCATGAGGGAAAGTCAAGTGATAATACAGTGGGTAAGGCACGTGCTTTGTATGTGACTAAGCCAGGTATGATTCCGAACATTCCACGTAGTCTCCCAAGGTGTTTACAGTGTGTAGAACTAGGAGTAACCCCTGAGCATTGCCAGATATGAGCCCCCAAAACAAACAAAAATCCACTAGGCCAGAGAAATAGTACAGGTAAGGAAGCCTTACACACAAACATGACCCAGATTTAAGCCTCAACACCCCTTATGGTTTCTGAGCTCTTCCCAGAATGCTCCCTGAATCATCCCTGAATGATCTCTGAATCCTCCCTGAGGCAGGTGTAAGCCCTAAGCACAACTGGATGTGACTCAAAAAACAAGCAACAACAAACAAAACAAATTATAAGATCATCTAGCCTCTGAAGGTTTAATCAAACAAGTAATATATTGATAGAGTAAGTAATGGCCATGGAGAGCATATTGTCTGACTTGAGTTGCCACACTGAAGACAAAAAAAAAACAACAAACAAACAAAAAAACAATGCCACGCTAAAATGAATTGAAGTTCAACATGGCAAGAAAGGACATTCCTTAATTGGCTCCCCAAAGTAACAATTAGATAGCCACACTACCCTGAACAAGTAGTGTAATACACATTTGGGGTGGAATTATAAGATCCATTTCCCATCAAAGACCAACATAAGACTGCATTAAAGATGATAGAGAAAGGGGCCGGAAAGATAGCATGGAGGTAAGGCATTTGCCTTTCATGCAGAAGGTCATTGGTTCAAATCCCGGCGTCCCAAATGGTCCCCCGAGCCTGCCAGGAGCGATTTCTGAGAGCATGGAGCCAGGAGTAACCCCTGAGCACTGCCGGGTGTAACCTAAAAACCAAAAAAAAAAAAAAAGATGATAGGGAAGGATTGCACAGTTTCCTGAAAGTAAGGTGGTTACAGAGAAATTTCTGAAGGTTGTGGTTGTGGTGGGAAACAAAGATGAAGATATTTTAGCTCAACAATTTGCCTTGGGGAGAGGAGACTGGAGAAGTGGGGAGCCCATATGAAATTGCTAGGATATTCCACAGAGGTCTGGATCCCAATAAGAAAGATGGGAGGTAATGATCTAGAATACTGCTGACTTCATAAAGTGTGTTGACAGCAGATAAAGTGCTAATCTATGCGCTATCTATCTCAAGAAGATGAGCATCAAAGTAGCCACAACACAACATGCTTTGACAGCAACATCTTTCAGCCTCCACCTGATGCTCACTCTTTCTTCATCCTATTGGCATAGCAACTACAAATACTAGCCCTGGTACCTATGGAAGCCAGCAGATAGAATCAAATAAATCCACAGCTCCATCTGCTGGAGGAATAGTTCAATCCTTTAAGTTTCTGAGGTGAATTGCAAAAGTGGGGAGGGGCTAAAATGGAAAGTATATATTATATGTAAGCATGTAATATATATTATGGGTAGCATGAGCTCTCAAAGGGAACTGCCATCTGAAGGATACTTTCCAAATGCCATCTGAAGAACACATCTTCAAAGACATAGGAGATTATAATTCCTTAACATAAGATTCAAAAATTGCAGAAGAGGGGCTGGAACGATAGCACAGCAGTATAACATTTGCCTGGCATGCGGCTGACCTAGGACAAACCTGGGTTCAATCCCCAGCATCCCATATGGTCCCCCAAGCCAGGATCGATTTCTGAATGCAGAATCAGGAGTGACCCTGAGCCCTGCCAGGGGTATGGTCCAAAAACAAAACAAAACAAAACAAAAATACAAACAAAAGAAATCCTCATACAATGCAATGAAGAAAACAACAGCAAAGGGAAAGGAAGGAGTGGGGGTCACATTAAAGCTTTAAGTAAGAATATAATACAGATTTTGATTATGAGTAATTCAATAACTAAGATCAAGATCACTAGATAAAAATTAACCAAACAATATATACCAGAGATTGCAAAATTACATGTTATTCAGTTATCCTACTTCTGGGTATTTACCTGAAAAATGAATAAGCAGTAATTTTAAAAGCTATATGATTCTCTTCCCCAGCTTCTTCATTGCAGCATTATGTACAATAGCCGAAACCTAAAAATAATCTAAATGCCTACCAACTGGAAAATATATAGAGATGTGGAAGATAGGCTGGAGAGATGGTACAAACAGTAAGGAACTTGTCTTGCATGTGGGCAAACCTGGTAGTTTCAATTACCAGTACCACATATGGTCCCTAAGCACTACCAGGGATCATTTCTGAGGATACAACCAGGGGTAGACACTGAGCAACCAGGTAGGAGGAACACCTCCCACTTCCTCCAAAGACTGTGGACTACTTTACACAGTGGAATACTACTAGAAATAAAAATGAAAGCTCACTATTTCCTACAATATAATTGAACCCTGAGGATATTCAACTAATAAAATGAGTCAGAGGGAAAATGGGATTGGAGGAGCAGAGACAGTACAGTAGTCAGGGTGTTTGTCTTGACTGAAGTAGAGCCAAATTCATCCCCATATGATCTCCTGAGCGCCACCAAGAGTGATCCCTGAGCACAGAGCCAGGAGTAAGACCATGGCCTTCAAAGTCCCTAACTAATATAATAATACAGAATAAATCAGAGAGAGAGAGAGAGAGAGAGGAAAGAGATAAACACTATATTTTTCAGTTGTATGTGGCATATAGAGAAAATAAACATATCAACCAAATATAATATATAATTAAGGATTAGAGCTATACCAATTAGTGGTTAGCAGAAGGAAGAGGGCAGGGGAGCGGGTGATTCAGGAAAAAGGCACCAGCTATCTTGTAATAATTGAAAATAAACTTTGGTGAACCTGATTTAGAGCATATACAGGTTTATTTTCAAAGAGGAATTCCTGGGGGCCTGAGAGATAGTATGGCGGTAGGGTGTTTGCCTTGCATGCAGAGAAGGACAGTGGTTTGAATCCCGGCATCCCATATGGTCCCCAGAGGCTGCCAGGAGTGATTTCTGAGCATAGAGCCAGGAGTAACCCCTGAGTGCTGCCAGTGTGACACCCCCTAACAAAAAAAGTCAAAGAGGAACTCCTGAAACTTACAATGCAATATTACTTTAATTTAAAATATTGATTTAAAAATTATTGTGAAGAATCCGAATCACACTGAGAGGGAATTTAGGTGTGTAGGTTTGAGTTTCCACTGGTCAATAATATCAATACTACGGTATATATTAGCTTTATATGCACATACTGTGGCAACAGGTCTCTGTGGTCAATACAGTTCTCCGGTTCTTTAATATTTTTAAGAATAAAATAATGAATTGCAATGATGCTCAGACCCAGAGTTAGAATACAGAAAAGTTCATTGGAAAGAGAAGAAAAAGGAAGAGGTACTTGGGGAGGAATTTAGTAAAGGTAAGTTAATATAGCTCAGAGTGTGTGTGTGTTGGGGGGGGGGTTATAAGAAAACTGAGTTTTTTGTATAGACTTTAAAAGGCTCTTTGCATTTCTTTACAAAGAATGTAAGGATCCTACAGAGTGGTCTGGCTGGTCTGTCTTTTGGGTTTGGCCTTTTGCCTTAGGTATTGTCCTTTATTTTATTCTCTTTTCTTGAGTGCAGTTAGAACTTTAAAGTGTGAACCAGTCCCTTGGGCGATGGGGTGTGTGCTAGGTCAATGGGGACCGATGGAACAGCTGAAGGGCAAACTAATACTTCCTCTTTCCAAAAGAAAATATGACAATCAGAAACTCTTAATTATATCTGGAAAATTAGAATTAGAATGAAGAATTAGAGCAAATTTTCAAATTTTAGCTGGTCACGCTAAAATATTAAGAAAAACTGAATTAGATAATGATGTGACATTAGATATTTTCCCTTAAAGCAAATAAGATGTGTCTTTATATATATTGGAGTTTCAGGCAGACCAAGTTACAACAGTCAACTCTCCACTAAGCCTCAGTTTCCGTCCACCATTGTCCCAAAGCCACCAAATCCCCCCTTCTGCCTCCCCCATCAGAGTAAACTCAATTCTGTGGACCAGTGGAAACCCATTTTCTTGACTTGGTAGAGCCACACAAAAAGGATAAATTAGAAATTCAGCTTCCCAAACTACCTTTTAACTACTTTTCCTGCCGAAATGCCAAATTAAGCAGGCATTTCCTGGCCTAAGGGAGCCAGAAAAATTCTAGGCTGCCAGCAGAGAATGAACTCTACTTTGGTTTTTCTCTTCTCCATTTAAAAAGAAAAAGACCAGACTAACCCCCCAGGCACGAAGTTTCAAACACCAAGTCAGCAGGAGGGTGGGGGTAAGAAGTCTGACCGGCTGCCTTCTGCAGACTGCCCGGCTGCTTCTAAGTCTTGCAAAGTTAGGGCACGCTGAGAGAAAGAAAGAGAAGTCCCCTCAACATCTGGAACTGTGTTATGGCTTTTTCAAAGGGTGGGACGGAGAAAGGAATCCCAACCAACGCTCAAGTGAGCCCTTTTGTGTTGCAAAGCTCAACCAAACAGCTCTGCCACCGGCTCTGGAAGGTGGTTCCACCTGCCTACACCTTGGCGGCTTTGGCCCCAGCTCAAGAGTGTCAGTCAAGCAGTGAGTGCCGACTGGGCGGAGTCACTATTTGGCCTCTCGGTCGGAGCAGAGCAGGGAAGCTGAGCTGAATTTGAGAAGCAGCTGCCTGCTATGCTGAAAGTCCCTGGAAACTGGTTAAGGAGCTGCGGTGAGTCTTGAGCTGCCTTTTGGGGGGGACCAGTTTGGGGTACAGATGATGTGGGGGAAGAGTGACCGTGAAAGGAAAGTTGGAAAGACTGCTTCCTCTCCCTGTCCCTTCCTAGCACAGGAATAGCAGTCATTTCTGAGCCGCCCTCTTGCAGGCCTCTTGGGCTGTCCTAGGCATGAGTCTGTCTGTTTCTGTCTGTGTTCTTTGAGAACGGCACTTAATAATGCTTTCTCTGTCTCCACCGAAGTGCAGCCTCCAAACCACACTCCTCTGGGCGTTAGATTTCCCACTGGTCTCATCATAGGAAATATCTGGTGTGAGCTACTGGACTTTTGATACTGGTGGGTAAAGTGGGAAGTCTGGGAAAAGTGGAATTCTTAGAGTGATTTAAATGGGTTCAATTGCTTGCATCCGCATTGATTTCTTATCAGTTCTTTGAAATCTGCAAGCCTGTTTAAGAGTCAGGGAGAGGAGAGAATTGGTGTGTTTAGGGAGAGCATATTTTGACTCCTGGAAAGCAGGATTGTGTGCTTGGAAATCCCAGACAAATGTATGCTTTGAATTCTACTCTCAGCAGTTATAGGCTCCGCCACCTGGTGAAACTGTTGTTGAACTTTGTGCCTTCAGTTTTCTTTGTAAAATAGAAGTAAATTTATTTACTTAGTAAAATTGTTTAAAAATTAGGCTCTGTGTAAGAAAAGCTGGATTTTAAGTGGGCAGAGGTCAAAATGATCTTACGCTTAGAGCATGAGGTTAAATCGTCAGAAAAAGTCAATATATTGACGATCTTTGCTTTGTAATTAAGAATATCAGCTCTGATCCTTCTGCCTGATTTCAAATCTCAATTTCCTCCTTTAGCTACAGCTGTAAGCAGTGTTCCAGAGCTTTGCAAAGGCAATGGTAGCAGTGCTTTTATGGTTCTTTGAATTTAAAGACCTAATGCTTCATATGGGAAGTCCTCAGCAGAGTGCCTAGCATCCAGAAAGTACTCAATAAATGCTAACTGTTGTTATTCGGTTGAAGAATTCTGACTATTTAACTAGACAGCCAGAGAGCCACATAGAGAAGTTTACCACATTCTTTTTTAAGGCCAAAGTTAGGTTGGATATATCCAAATTTCTAACAGCTGCATTTATGGGTTCATTTATATGCACATCAAAGCCTACAGCAGGCTTTTTAGGGGTTATAAATACATATTTTTATTTCAAACGTGTCATGGTGGAAAAACAGCCTTACATACTTTTCTGTTTTAAATAGGCACAGAAAGATATGTACACAAAGATCACTTACTCCTGAGTACTGCCAAGAGTAATCCCTGAGCATGGAACCAGAAGTAAACCCTGATTACTACCAGGTGGAATTACAAAAAAAACAAACAGACAAACAAATAAACAAAAAGTGAAAGGAATAGCCAGCATAAAAAGCCAGCTGCATCATTTAAGATATCTATGCCCATGATCTGATTTCTTTAAGAACATGCATCTTTTCATACCTCCTGATGCTTCTTTGTCTGTCCATAGGAACATAGAGATTTGTAGTATTCTACACTTCTTTCTGCTTGTTTGTTTTGTTTTGGGGGTAATACCCTGTAGTACTCAGAGCTTATTCTTTGCTTTGTACTCATCAATCAGTTCTGGCAGGCCTGGAAGGGGGAACCATACAAGGTACAAGGGATCAAGCCCTGGTCAGCCTCGTGCATGGCTATCATTGTACTACCTACCCACAACTATCATTCCAGTTCCTCTGCTGATTTTAAGAAATCTTATTCAGGCAAGTTGACGGTGGCACTTGTTAGCATTTGCATTTCTGTGTTATTTTTGAGAAGGTACCTTAACCTGTAACTCTACATTCTGATGACAATTAATATGTATCTGGCATCACCACCAAACTGTTGGCAGCCAATTTAAAAACCAGTCCAGAGCCACTCCTCATCCTGCCTCTGGGGGTGATTAAGTAGACTTGCCAGGCCAGAGAGATTTGTGTTCTCCTCATATTTAGAGTTTCCCTTAGTGAGCACATCCTTCATATATTCCTCCATACCAAATTCCAAATTTACTACCCATAATTTCTCCAATTTTTGTTTGTTTGTTTGTTTTTGGGCAACACCCAGCAGTGCTCAGGTGTTACTCCTGGTTCTGTGCTCAGAAATCACTCCTAGCCAAGCTCTGAGGACCATCTGCAATGGCTAGAATCAAACCCAGGTTGGCAGCATACAAAGCAAATGCCCTTCCCATTGTGCTATCACTCCAGTTCCCCTCTCCAAGGTTTTTTTGTTTTGGTTATGGTTTTTCAGTCACATCCAGCTGGGCTTACTTCCAGTTCTGTGCTCAGGAATCAATCCTGGTGCTGGGTATTGAACCTAGGTCAGACATGTACAAGGCAAGAGTCTTCTCTACTGTACTATTTTTCTGGTCCTTCCTCTAAAGTTCTAATAGGTTCTATGAGCTAGTTTGACCCTCTAATTAAATATAATAAAGTCAATTTATAGATTTAGACTTAATTGTATATGACAAATAAAAGGCAGGGGTAGGATTTATAAGATTTTGTGGGTGTTGGGTACTCCCAAGTTTGTGTTCATAGGACCATGTGGTGCTACGGACTGAACATATGTGCTCTAGCCCTTTGAACTCTGTTCCTAGCCACCACCTCCCAAGGGGAGCTGTGTTGTTGATCTTGCTTTTAATGCTTGATATATAAAATGAGCTGTCTTCACTTTGCAGGTAATGTGAGAATATGAAAATGCCAACTTAATCATTATTGGTTCTGTGGCCTTTTAATTTTTTAGATATTGGAAAACTTTCATTATTCCTAAATGCATAATAGAAATTTTTTTAAAAGATTTTTAAGGTAAATTATCTATCTATCTATGTATCTATCTATCTATCTACCTATCTATCTACAGTGTGCTGTACTGTTTAAAATACCTATAAGCATTAAGAATTACTATTTATTCCTTTGTAGAAAAAAGTGGTTTGAATAGTGTTTGGCATTTTTGTTTTTGTGTCTAAGCTTTTCTTTAATATGGTGAATGGTCACGTTCCTTTCTAAATTTGGATTGGTTTTTAGACTTTTTTGCCATTGTACTTTCAGTATCATAAAATATCTCCATAAGTCTCATCATATGAAATTTTCCAACCATTTCTTGCCCTGACACATCATTATTATTTTCAACTCTAATATTTTCCTCATTTATGTTCATATATTTATTCTATGCCAAAGATCATAAGATCATATTTAAACTTTTGGCAGTATGTTTGATAAATATATATTTCTCTAAAGGTGGCAAAATCAAGATTCCTGCAATCAGCTCTTTTATGTATCAGACTCCTATGACTCCACGGTTATTTGAAATTCTTTTATAACATTATCATCTTTATGTCTATGCTGCACATTATTTTTAAATTATAGGCCACACCTGGCAGTATTTAAGGGTTACTCCTGGCTCTCAGTGTAGGAATCACTCCATATGGGACCGTATGGGATACCAGGGATTAAACCGTGTTGGCCATGTGCAAGGCAAATGCCCTACCCACTACTTCGGCTCCTATGCTGCACTTTCATCTTAGTTGGCAAATACTCTCTTTGGATTATCCATTTTTGCAAAATCCCAAGTGTTTATTATTATGGAAAATGAAGCAAAACTATTACATGCTCTGCCATATCTCTGTATGCTGACTCACGTATGTAGTATAGCTTCATCTCAACAACCTTTGAAAAAGTGTCAAGTCACAAATAATTATGTTCATTGCTGTTACCTGGTGATTTGTGGGCTGAAAAGTGAGTGTAAGTTTACACTTTATTCACCCCTGATAAATAGACCATGATAACTGAAATTGATTTTTGTTGTTTTGGGCCACACCAAGTTGTTTTCAGGGTTTATTCCTGGATCTGTGCTCAGGATCATTTCTGGTTGTGCTCTTGGATCACACATGACAATAGGGACTGAGCTTGAGTCCACATGCAGTGTAAGTGCCTTACAATTGAAATTTAAATCATGTTGGTAGGGAAATTGTACTACCTGATTTAATTCTAATAATGGAAATTTGTGCATTTTAAGTTAAGTAAAATGTTTGAAATGCCTACAGTTGCACAATAGTTTTCTTTGAATGAAGACAGGAACTCAAATATTCACAAGGATTTTAGGTTGACATTCTAAGTGTCTTCACAACCTTGCCAACAAGTATTCCCTCCTTCATGTCTGAAATAGAGGTAAAGTCAAATTTGCTAAATCAGTCTTTGACTCTCATATTTCATGTGCTGTAGGCTCAACTACTTCTTTCTCTCTTGAAAGAAACTGTCTTCCCTCTGGAAGAAATTAATCCAATGAACAGATTCACACAAAAGGACTGAAAGGAGTCTGGATTCCAAAGCAGTTCTGTTTCTTCCCCAGAGAGAGGGATCAGCATTTGCAGAGTGCTTAGACCATCTTGGAGGAACATCTCCGTTTACAGTTACAAAGTCCAGCAATTGTAAAGTTTAAAAAGTGTGTGGGGTGTGGGTGTGAGTGAGGAGATGGTGTTGAGGGGTTAGGGAAAATTACTGCTTTATTTCTTTTCTTTCTTTCTTTCTTTTTTTTTTTTTTTTGCTTTATTTCTTTATAGAAAAAAACTTACTGATTGAAAATTATTCCTAACCCTTATTTAGCCTTTGATTTCAAACAGTATTCAATTAAGTATTCCAAATGGGATCTAGGTGGCTTGAAGATGTGAAAACCATTCCGAGTGGTAGTTCGTGGCATGATTTTGTTCATGGTTATTTGTGTCATTCTGGAAATCTATCAGAAACCTATCTGGTGAAACCTTTTAAGTTTCTCATGCTGTTTGGGCTACATTTTTCATTCTGCTGACCTTAAGAGAAGTCTCCTGTCTGCACTCCCAAATCTTAATTATCCCTTACCTGTTTTGAAGAAATACAATGCACTGAAAGTAATAACATTTGAGAGAGAAGAGCTCAGTAATCTGAAATGATTTGAGAAACTCCTACATGATTCTTGTTGATAGATTTTCTCTTCACCAAGATGGTCTTATTCATAAAATTCAGAGTCCTGATCACAAAGTCAGAGTATATTTCTCAGATGAAACTTGATAGAAGGTTCCCAGCCTGTTCTGTTGTCTCCTTGATAGTTGTCATTTATGGGTTGAAAATCTGCCTTTGTTTCTTCTGCCTTTGTAGAGTCTGCTCCCTAGATTTATTTGAAATATTTAATTGGGTTCAGTGTGTTCAGGGACATTTTGAGAGCTCTCAAATATTAAAGAAATTACTTAGTCCCAGTACTTCCTTCCCTGGGACTGCCCTCAGGGTTATTCACATCCTGTCCCTAAAGTAAAGTGTAAAAAGACTTGGATGTTTGTTGTTGTTGTTGTTGTTGTTGTTTTTTAAAGGCACTCAATAAAAGAAAGCACTATGCCTGATTCTGACTGGATCAAGGTTCAGCGTTACAGTTATGTGGACCATTAAAAAAAAAAAGTGTTGATGTCCTTGGACTTTTCCATTCAGTAGGTCTAGGTAGTGCTTAGGATCCTGCATTATTAAAAAAAAATCCTTTCAAGGACACATAAAAGACAGTAGAACAGAGAAGGAATTTGTTTGCCTGTGTGTGGCCCCAGTTTGATCCTAGCACCACACAGGGCCAATTGATTGCCACAGTGGTGATTCTTGAGCACAGAGCAAGGAGTAAGGTCTCAGCACCACCAGGTGTGGCCCAAAACCTTTTAATAAAAAGTCACTCAGTAAATGTGAAGGCAAACTGCCTTTGTAGCTCCTGGACCTTTGAGTTCCAGTCTAAGAACAAAGTTAGGCTTGGCTTCTAGTGTCTTGAAATGAATGTAACCTTTAATTGTCTGGACACTGGCCTCCTCTGAGAAATAAATCTTATGCTGCAGTTTAAAAAACCAATTGCTGCTGATTCTTCAGCCTTTAAAACAGTGCATTATCAGAGAACAGTCTCTTTCATCTGACTGAACTATAGATCAGGGCTGCCTAATGTGTCTGCTGGCTTATTCACCTTTTAATCCACTCTCCACTCAGCCTGCTGCTTTCTCTCACTCGTTTGAATGTCATGGTCACCTCTCCTCTCTTTCAGCATGGAGGAAAAATTTCCTGTTTCCTACATGGGATATTTGTTTTACATATTTGTCTGCAGCCTACCCCTGACTACTCAGGGCTTATATTTGGCTCTGTGCTCAGGGTTCACTCCTGGTGGTGCTCAGAAGACCACATATCAGGTACTGAATTCTGGCCAGGCTCAAGGGTCTATATAGGGTACTGAGGATTAGACCTAGGTCTGTTAAATGCAAAGCAAACAGCTACCAAACAGTACTGTTGGCCCCATATGGGTATTATTTAATGCTTTCCTACATTGTTCTCTGCTAGAACAAGCTTCATTCCAATGAGTAGTGACAGGGTTGTCCAAAATAGCAAAATTTCTTTGTTGCTATTTTGTTTGGGGCCACATTCGCTATGTTCAAGCTTAACTTTTCTTTCTTTTTTGTTTTTTGGCACTTTGTGCTGAAATATTTTTTAAATAGTATCTTTATTTAAGCACCATGATTAAAAATATGATTGTAGTTGGGTTTCAGTCATAAAAAGAAGACCCACCTTCACCAGTGAAACATTCCCACCACCAATGCCCAGTTCTTTCTTCCTCCGCCCCCTGCCTATATTCGACAGGCATTTGACTTCTCTCACTCATCAATACTGTCATGGTAGTTGTTAGTGTAGTTATTTCTCTAACTGCTTTTACCACTCTTTATGGTGAGCTTCATATTGTGAGTGGGTCTTTTCGGTATCATCTCTATTATCTCTGGCATTGTTACAATAATGTCTTTTATTTTTCTTAAAACCCATAGCTGAATGAGACTATTCTGTGTCTATCTCTCTCCCTCTGACATATTTCACTCAGCCTAATAGTTTCCATGTCCATTTCATATATAGGAAAGTTTCATGACTCCATATCTCCTGAGGGCTGCATAATATTCCATTGTGTATATGTACCACAGTTTCTTTAGCCTCTAATCTGTTGTTGGGCATCTGGATTGTTTCTAGATTCTGGCTATTATAAATAGTGTTGCAAAAAAAAGAAAAAAGAAAAGAAAAAGAAAAAATAGTGTTGCAATGAATATAAATGTGAGGAAGGACTTTTTGTATTGTGTTTTTGTATTCCTAGTGTATATTAGGAGTGGTATAGCTGGATCACATGGGAGCTCAATTTCCAATTTTTAAGGAATCTCTATATTTTTCATAAAGGCTGGTCTAGATAGCATTCCCACCAGCAGTGAATGAGAGTTCTATACTCTCCACATCCCGCCAGCACTGATTTTGACTCTTGTCTTTTTTTTTTTTTACTCAGGGAACACTCCTGGTGGGGCTCAAGGGACCATATGCTATATCAGGGATCAAATATAGATTGGCTGCATCCAAGGCAACCTTTACCTCTGGACATACAATCGTTTTGATTGGAGTGTTGAATCATTGAGAGATCCTCTACTGACTTGATAACATGAGAAGCCAGTTCTAAGTCCTGCACTGAAAAGATTTCTCTTTCATCTGTTGCCCAAGAGTGCAGTGATTTCCCTTTCCTCTGTGTCCCCATTGCACCATACCACCATCAGAGATTATAGCCTATTACACTGTAATTTGCTGTTGACAATTTATCACCCCAACAATTCATGCTGCATTTGAAGGTAATTATTTGATTCATTGAGAGCCACCAGAGGAATTGAGGTCAAATCACCTGATCCCAGTAACACCTGGATCAGCTGTGGTACAACTGATGGTGGATCAGTAGCCCTAATGTTGCCATCAAAAGTCCTTTGGGTACAGAAAAGACATATCCCGAAGGCTTTGCCATTACACACATTGCAGTGTCCATCAAAGGATTCCAAACCAGCTAGCAAGCATGCGTACCTGTGCCCCATAGACTTCCCATTGTAACTGCTACAGCACATCAATCTTGTTTTTTTACAAAGAGCTAGAATTCATCACATCATCTCTTTGGAGCATATTTCACTGTGAAGCCAAGGAAAGGCAGGACTGTACATTTTTGTTTCTCCTCCCCACTACAGTTCTCTACTTTTACAATTAGACCTTGTAATTGGCTGTCATGATAGTTATAATCAATTAGTTTATGGGCTGTTTTCTCCATCTGGACTAATTGAATCCTTGCTTTTGTTTTTCTTGTTTATTTCCCCTCTCCCTATTCACTGTTTCTATTGAACCATGTGATAAGACTCTTTAACTGCTTCTCTTAAATTAGGATGTGGGATTAACCCATTAATCTCTAGACAGATTTGCATCTGCATAAATTTCTTAAATTTATTTCTTTGAAATGTACATTTCTATGAAATAATATATGACAAAATATGACTCATTTTGATTTTATGAGTTAAGAATTAGTGTCAATTTACAAGAGACTGCTTTTGAAACCAGAAAGAAGCTAACCTTGTGGGGCTGGAGAGATAGCATGGAGGTAAGGCGTTTGCCTTTCATGCAAGAGGTCATCGGTTCGAATCCCAGCGTCCCATATGGTCCCCCGTGCCTGCCAGGAGCAATTTCTGAGCATGGAGCCAGGAGTAACCCCTGAGCACTGCCGGGTGTGACCCAAAAACCACAAAAAAAAAAAAAAAAAAAAAAAAAAAGAAGCTAACCTTGTACACAGTCAATTCAGGTTTCACACCCAGCAACACATAGACAAACATAGTTCTTCGACATAGTGTGCCAAAAAAAGGAATCCTTCCCTCAGACTGGCAAATCAATCAGAGAAGTCCTGGAAGAAATCTACAAAAACTATAATGCAAAGATCTGAGATACTAGTCATGCAAAGAGGAATGAGGAGGAACAAAAAGCACAGAAGTACCACAGGGTGAGGGAGCACGGAGCTTTTCTTGAAAATGAGATTAGTTCAACAGATGGAGATCAGACCAGTGGCTAGTGGACCCTGTTTGCTAAGGAGAATACTAGGGATTTAGGCTCAGCTGGACTTTGATCTTTAGCTGCAAGCAATGGGAATAGTTAAATAGTGCTAGGCTTAACTGTAACAAGATGAATTTTGCCGTTAGGAAAAAAAATCACTTTGCTCTAAGCAGAATAGATAGGTAGGAGGATTGGGATAAAGATCAGTAGCCTGAGGGTAGAGAGGTCAAACCTAGGTTTTAACTATACCTCAACTTTCTCTTATGTATTTATTGGATCTTGCTGTCATCATCTTAACCTATAGCATGAATACAAGAATTTGTGAATGAAAGGATTTCCATATACTCTCTAAAAGTGGTTGTACTTTTATTTACTTATTTATTTATTATTTTGGTTTTTGGGCCACACCTGGTGATGCCCAGGGGTTACTCCTGTCCTGGCTATGTGCTCAGAAATCGCTCCTGGCTTGGGGGGCCATATGGGACCATATGGGGGATCAAACTACTATCGTGGGCAAGGCAGACACCTTGCCCCGTGCGCCACCGCTCCGGTCCAGTTGTACTTTTAGATAAAACTTAACCATACAAATGCAGGATTTGATCCTAAAAGCTCAGAATAAGGTTGGAGTTTGTCTCTTTGAGAAACTTTGAGTAAATTTCTGCTACTCAGTTGGCCATGCTTCTCCCCAGTCCCACTTTTGTTTCTCAAGGTTTCCTGTAATGTTCAGTTCCAAGTCAAGTCATGGAAATCCCCTAGTTCTTACTTTGCTGGCTCGGATTAGTGTTGAGGTGGAATTTGCACATTGACCTTCTCAATGTCCCATAAGGTAGTTCTGCTCATAACATTCATCTCAGCTACAGGAACCAGCTAGCATGGCACTTCTCTTGGTCACACCTAGAAGTATTAGTCAGCCTAGGGTGTCAACTGCAGTGACTTCAGAATGCATATAAATATGTCTCAAGACTCAAAGGGCTCCTCCAGAGTGAACTTGATCTGCACTTAGTGCCTGCCACATGACTCACTTGACATCAAGTTTCAAATACACATTATTTCATTGCCTGGGAAGAACTACTTTGGCAGCAAGTAGGCCACAGAGATGGAAATCAGGGGGCTTAACACCCCAGGACCAGATGCTCAGTGCCTCTCTATACCCTACCCCCTTTCTTTTTTCTTTCAACAATTTTTATACCTATTTGGATTTTATTCAAACGTGATGGGAAAAAATGTGTAGTTACTTTTGGACATCAAAAACATACTTTTCATATGATGATGATTTAATATTATAGTTGTAGTACCATGATTACAATGGTGTTTATATTTTTTTCCTTGGAGGTATACCTCAAAGTTCTCAAAGCATATTCCTAGAAGTACTCAGGCATCACTCCTAATAGGGATCAGGACCATTTGCTTACTGAGGATTAAATTTGGGCTGACTGCATGTAAGACAAGCAATTTTCTTATTATACCATTTCTCCGGCCCTAATCTCCATGAAATCATGAGGCTTGTTACTGCCTACCAAATTGGTTCACCAAAATGCCCAAGACCTCCCAGCACTATCCTGATAAAACTTATAGTCCATCTCTTCACTTTCCTCTTTCACTCCACCCAGTTTAGACTTTTGATGGGCTAGGATTGTTACTTTCTAGTTTTCCATGACCAAAGTGCATCTAACTATGCTCCATAATAGCTCTTTTAATATTATTAATAATAATCATTTGCATATGTACATAAATAAAATAAGTTATGAGTATAATATTATATTTGAGAGTATTTTGTGTATAGTAAAAGCATACAACTTCTAAGCTTACTAGTGTGGCCTACCTCATCATCTTTTTACATTTTACTTTTCTTTGACATATAAACTCACACGACATGCATGATACAAAGGATTTCAAGTCAAAATATTGAGGTATAAAACTAAGTCCTCAATAAAGAACTAAATTGTTGATATAATATAAAATATAAAGTCTAAAGTCCTCATATTGGAAGAGGCCTTCCTGGGCTCTGCACAGCATGGTGCCTCTAAGCCCTTTGGCCTGCAGGTCTGATGAATGCAAGGTAACTATGAAGAAATTAATTCACAAACAGTTAAATTTTCACTGGCGTTAGCTTCTCTTATTCTAAGGCTCTATCCACCATATGCTTTTCCTCACATGGTTTCTATGCTAACTTTTTTTCCAAGCAGCTTCCTCTTGCTGATTCTTCTTTAGCTCTATGCCTCTTTCCTCCCTCCTTTCTCCAAGCCAGACCCTTTTCTTTATTCTCTAGATCCCAACCCACCAGGGTGGGGGGCTGCCCTGTAATCCAGGTGCCATTAACATTTCAACAGAAAGCTTAGGGCCTTGGGGGGAGGGATACCTTAAACTATATGAATATTCTTGTCATCCTAGGCTTTGGTAATTCATCTATAATCACAAATAGATATATTGTTCAATGGCATAATATCGTTATGCCCCTTCTCTTTTTTCCACACCTCCTCCTCCGTGTTCTTAAAACTTGCCCGTTTTAGCATTTAGCACATTATTCTGAAATTGTCTGTTTTATATATCTTTCCCTTGAATATAGTATGGGATGGTGTTAAGGATTTAATCAATTCCCATTACATGAGTTCATTACAATTATTCAGGATTGGATTCACATCACACTTGCTTTCATGTATTCAAGATTTCATCATCTTACATGTTCTTTCATGTAATACCCATTATAAAGCTCTAGGTAAAATGCCCATTCTCAATGGTGATTAGTGAGGAGAAACAGACTAATACAATAGGGTGTAGACAGCTATAAGAATGTAGGTACAATAGGGCAGGAAAAGAAAGTCTAACCTGATTTCTCTCACTCCCTCTGCTGATTTGTTTTGGTAATTAGAGGTTGCATTGCAAGCTTGATGCATTTTAATTGTGGTACTCAATGTGGATGGCTGTGTCACAGTTGTATTGCAAAGCTTGTATTTACAAGCTTTGTATCTACCATCTGGCTATGGTGAGGTCAGAAGGGATCATAGATAGTCGGTCGGTAGGATCACCCCTAGTGCGCACATCAACACTGGGAGGCAAACTCATGGTTTCATGTTTTTCAAGGCAACCCTGAGCTACTGAGCCATCCCTATCCTTTAGTTCAATTTTTCAACTGAGTATCTCTTTCCAGTGAAAGCTCATCTTTTCCTTCTTCTGACAAGTGTCTAGAGAGGTCAGGAAATATATTTTGCCCTTCCAGTTATTTGTGGGCAATTGATTCCTAGCTTGACCAACTTTGTTCCTGAGAACATGTATTAAGAGCTACTTTAGAGAGCCAAGGTTTACTTGACCAACTTTGTTCCTGAGGACATGTATTAAGAGCTACTTTAGAGAGCCAAGGTTTACCTTCTGAAGTAGAAGCTAAGAAATTTATGTAATCTGAAGTTCTCTGTTAAAAACAAAACTTGCAGATACTCAAAAAGCTAAATTAAACTCCTGACTTGTGGCTCAGCCATCAAGCATCCTGGGCAGTCCAAAAAAGTATTAGCAATTCAGGAATGGTGATTATAACAATGCTGATCAAATCACTTGTGTTCATCTTCAAATCAGCATGATTTAAAAGTCTGCCCAAATCAGCTTGTCCTAAAGTACACTAAGGTTGAATTGAACTTTACAATGTGACTTGTTTAATGAGCAATCTTGATAAGAAAAAAATTACTTTGCAAAATTTGATCCTATGTGTTCAAATTTGAGAACTTGTTTTTTCCACTACTTAGGAAGACTTTTAATAAAGTATTATAGACCTAGATTGATGAGGGGAGGCTAAAAATTAATATTATTGGTAGGTCCCCCAGAACCAAGCATATCTTTGGGAACATCTGTGGCTCAATGCATGCCATGTTTCAAGACCTTACTCTGAATGTGCCCTCTAGGTAGGGTACATGGCTCATCAAATGGTTATTCTACTGTTAATATCAAACTTTAAAGTTAAATTTTAATTAAATAGTAACTAAACAAGTACTTTAAGAAAATATACCATTTTGGGGCCGGAGAGATAGCACAGCGGTAAGGCGTTTGCCTTAGGTGCAGAAGGACGGTGGTTCGAATCCCATATGGTCCCCTGAGCCTGCCAGGAGAGATTTCTGAGCGTGGATCCAAGAGTAACACCTGAGTGCTGCCGGGTGTGACCCAAAAACCAAAAAAAAAAAAAAAATCATTTTATAATATAAACCAGATTACAACATTGCATAGAAAGCAATTTTGACAGGGCTTACCCCTTTCTCTGTGCTAAGGGATTACTCCCGGTGGTAGTTGGGGGTCATATGTGGCACCAGGATTTGAATCTTTCTTGTGCAAGGCAAGCACCCTACCTGCCACATTATCACTTCAGCTCCAGGATACTTGGAAGGTCAAACATGAAGATTAATTTGTGATTAGTTGTTTTGAGAATGAATCCCAAATTTCTAGCCTTCTTTTGTAACTTTATACCTTCCATATTCAGTTGTTTCACTTTGTTTGTAATCATTAATTTGGATACTAATTTTTTGCCAGATATTAATAAGCAACCTATAATGCAGCTACTCATTTTCTATGTGTGGGCTGATTATTCTTCTAAAAGTAAATGCAACTCAATACTTATTTAATAATCAGCAAATATTCACTGAGCACCAGCTGAGCCAGATTCTGCCCTCTTTCATCTTCTACATACTTTGTGTTCTGGAATTTTTCTCATAAATATACCATAGTGGATATCACAAAACTACTTAAATCTACTTTGGGTAATTGCTAAAGTCAATATACTCAAATGACAGAATTTTTAATAGCCATAATAATAAGTAATGTTTATTATATTTGCCATTAGCTAGATTATAATTATTAATGCTTTTGTCTATATCTTGTATCATCACAGTGCTGTGATTAAAATATAATTTAGTGTAATTTTTTTGGACAGAGAAGAAATAAGCCTACATAATTTGGCAAGATCATATAGTAAATATCAAAGTTGAGGCTTACTCTTAGCTCATTCCAACCGAAAGTCCACATGATGTGCTCTGTCACCTACAAATGTAATTCTATTAGAGTTGAACAACACTCACTAGTGAAAAAACATGGCTCCCAGTCTCAATAAATACTTTGTCCACTTGACAACAGACACTCAATCAGCATTGTGGTGTTTTTTGTTTATTTGTTTTTGTTTTGGGGTCAAACCCAGCAAAGCTCAGGGGATACTCCTGGCTCTGCACTCAGAAATTGCTGTTGGCAGGCTCAGGGGACCATATGAGACACCAGGAATTGAACCGAGGTCCATTTTGTGTTGGCCGCATGCAAGGCAAATGCCCTACCACTGTGTGCGTTTTGTTATGCTCTTCACTTTTGGTTCTGGAGAGGAAATATTTGAGTCAGGAAACATCTCTGTGCTCAAGAAACTCAACTGGTGAGAGAAGGAAGAATAAAAGAATGAAAGAACGAATTATATTTAGACTCCACAACTAGTCCTTCAGTTTTATGCCCAGGCTAATATTTATCTACACACACACACACACACACACACACACACACACACACACACACACACACACACACACACACGCTTTGTTTATTTGTTTTGTTTGTTTTTGCAATACCTTTGTTTTTGGAAATACCTAGTAGAATTTAGGGCTTACTTTTTTCTCTGTGCTTAGGGATCACTCTTGGCAGGGTTGGGGGACTAATGGGATGCTAAAGATTAAACCCAGGTCAAGCTGCACATAAGAGTCATAGCTGCTGTACTATTTCTTTAGCTCCTATACTTTTTTTTTTTTTTTTTTTGGTTTTTGGGTTACACTCGGCGGCGTTCAGAAGTTACTCCTGGCCCTACACTCAAAAGTCGCTCCTGGCAGGCATGGGGGACCATATGGGATGCCAGGATTTGAACTACTGTCTGTCCTGGATCAGCTACATACAAGGCAAACGCCCTACTGCTGTGCTATCTCCCCGGCCCCATTTTTTTTTATTTAGGATATATTGCTTTGCAAAATTCAATGTTTTTAAATGAAAATAATATGTTTTAGGGATATAAGTCTATACCTCTTCAAAATACATGCTGTCTTATACTCACCACTAAATTACCAGTAATCCATTTGATCCCCTCCCTATTTTTGATATTCTTCTTCCTCCTTCCAGACTCAATTCTAGATTCTCAGAATATTTTCTTTTGACTTTATTTATTCCTTTGCTATTGTTCCTTTATATCCCACATAGGTCACCAACTAGTGATGATGGTAGGCAGACTACATAGCTTCTCTGAACCAGTTTTATTATAGCTACAAAAGAGGTGAAAGTAGAAACTAATTTTTGCCTTATTTGGAGAATTAAGTGGGAGGATGTATGTAAATATTGCAGATGCTTTTTTTTTTGGTTTTTGAGTCATACCCGGCAGTGCTCAGGAGTTATTCCTGCTCCAGGCTCAGAAATTGCTCCTGGCAGGCACAGGGGACCATATGGGGCACCGTGATTTGAATCGATGACCTCCTGCATGAAAGGCAAACGCCTTACCTCCATGCTATCTCTCCGGCCCCTGCAGATGTTTCTTAATAAATGTTAGTTATCACTGTTATTACACCCTTCTCTGATTCAGAGGGACCTTAGATATGGTGTCTGTCATCTTGATGCCCCATCTCATATCTTTTCTGCTAAAGTAATTCAAGACTTGGTCACTACAACAAGCTTCATGCTGGATTGTAATCTTCACAGATGTAATCTGATGCCACTGGCCTTGGCTGCCAGGTGCCTTATATCCAGAAGTTTATTTACCCACCTTGTCATGACAAAACTCAGAAGTGTAAAGGAGTTGACTACTTATGTAGCAATTATTGATAGTAGGGGGTTTGGAAGTGGAAGGAAACTCATAGAGCCCTCCACCATTAATTTGAAGGCTAGTTCTGATATTATTACGAAAGTTACATATTGCAGTTACATATTACAGTGGCAGTAACTTGTCCCATGGATATTCTATTACTGCCTTTCCTTCCCTCTATGTGAACTTTTCTGGTACCTTAATTTCCTAGAATCATTGCTCAGATTGGCCAATCACATGAAAGCTTTTCCTCAGGTTCTGATTCACATCTAGAAATGCATCTGAGAAGGGAATGAGAATAAAAACATGGGAATAAAATGTCAGAAAACAGATTAAGTAGAGCATTACTACTTTCATAATAGATTCCCTCTTGAATATCTGTTTGAATAGTTGTTTAGCTACTACTTTAATTATAATCAGAGATGATAGTAATGTATTAGTTTTTATTTATTTGCAAATACTGTCAGGGCCAATCGAAACCCCAACAAGAGAGTTAGAAACATGGTTTAATTGAGGAAGAGGCAAAGCAGGGAGGACAGGGACTTTATAGCCAGCCTTCTAATAGGGGAGGGAGAGGGGGAGGGAGTGGGAAGGGGGAGGGGAAGAGAGGGAGAGAGAGAGAGAAAGAAGGTGGGAGAGAGAGACAAAGAAGGAAGAGAGTGTGAAGGAAGAGAGAGACAAAGTTGGGACCAGGGCAAGGATTCAGCCAGGAAAAGGACCAGAGTAAAGAAAACAGTAGCAGAAACTGCAAAAGGCAGCAGGATCAGGGAGACAAGCAAACAGTTTCTCCAGCAATCTGATAGCTACCATCCAACTGGAGCAATGTGGCAGAGGGCCTCAGCCTCTAGTACTTCATCTCTGGCTTTATATACTGTAGGCCAAGGGGCTGGCATCTGGTAACTGATGTCTTCACCCTTAAAGGGTGAAGTAGCCCACTTATGGCTGATCAAGGGCCATAAGAATCTCTGTTTCCTTTTAAATGCTTTGGTATTCACAGAATCTTAAACAATAACTGGTGCAAAATAAGAACTTTAACAAGTAAAGAATGTTTTGTTTATTTGTATAATGATTCAAGTCTACCCTTACTTGCCTTCAGCATTAAATCTAGTTTTCCAGACCAAAAAAAAAAATCTTTTGAATCTGTGTGAAAAATCACAAAGCAAATTTATTTCTAAGGAAAACTGTGACTCCTTTAAATACTTTTACAAATGGTAATTATTGAGGAGATTCACAGGGTCAGAGGCAGAGAGCAGAGACTGTACACAGCACACAGGCAGAGCTAACTACCCTACCTAAAATAAACAAACTTGAAGCTTATTCACACAAGTCAGAGGTCATACCCAGAGGAATGGCCTCCAAAGCAGGAAGCTGTTTTATGCAGAAGCTTCCCAACATCTCCCTTGCAGTAGGGAAGATTGACAGTAACAAAACAAACAAAACACTTTTTTTTTTGAGGCTACAAAAGGAGCCATGATAAAGCAGTGCAAAACTCCAACATGTCTTGTGGGTGAAAATTGCAGTCCACCCATATCAACTTCTCTGAACTGGAGTTCAGAGTAGAAATGCTTAGGATGCTCAAAGTGCTAAAAGAAACCCTGGAATGTACAGCCAATAAAACACGGGAGAATGTGAGAGCAGAAATGCGAAAAATACAAATAGAAATGTCAGAACTGAGAAACTTGATAGGCAAAATAAAATAATTTTTGAAAGGCCTAACCAGAATAATAAAAGCTGCTGAGGACAAACTCAGTGAGCTCAAAGTTGAAGGACAGAGAACCTCTGGAGAACAGAAGTTGGATAAATGCCACAAAATACATGAACAGGCCACAGGAGAATTTAGAAATAAATTCAACAAAAACAACATAAGGATCATTAGGGTCCCAGAGAGCCAGAAAAAAAATCCCTATTAAGAAACAACAGTCAAAGACTTCACTGCTGTGAACTTCCCAGAATTGGAGAACACATATGCCAACATTTTGGATGCTCAAAGAGTATCAGCTAGAAAAACGACCCAAATAAAATCATCCCAAGGCAGTCCTTATCACTATGAGAATAAGAATATGATGATAGAATCCTGAAGATTCAAAATCAAAAAAGAAAATAACATATAAAGAATATTCTGAAGATTTATAGCAGATTTACCAAAAGAAATCATCCAGGACCAAATGGAGTGGAGGGATATAGAAAAACAAACAAACAGAAACAAAAATCAGCAGTAAAATTAATGAATACTTTACCCAGCTAGACTATATTCAAATTCCACAGAATTTCACAGATAAACCACACTTTAGGAACTTTATATACTCAAAAACCACATTTAAGAAGCTAATTTAGGATAAGATAAACCCCACAAACATGCCAAACTTCTAAAGAAAGATGACACAAAACTCCATGGTAATGGTTTCTCTCAATTTCAATGGACTAAATGCAACAATTAAGAGAATCGCATGATAGGATAGAAAACTGAACCCAACATTCTGTTCCTTACAAGAAACACACTCGAACAATCAGAGCAAGTAGAGAGTCAGCTAGACGAAAAGTCAGCAAAAGCAGTGTTAAGGAGAAAACTGATAGTGTTGCAGGCAGCCATCAGAAAAACTATGGGATATCTACGCAATGGAATATTATACAACTATTAGGAAAAAATAAAATAATGAAATTTACTTATACAAGGATGGATTTGGACAGACTAATGCTGAGTATGAGAGTCAGAGAGGGGGACAGACATAGAATGCTAACACTCATCTGTGAAATATATATAAAAGAACCCATAGTATATGAATAATGTTCCAAAACAATAGAAATAATGAGTGAGAAGTACATTTAAGACACATGACAATACTTGAAAATGATTACTCTGGGCAAAATGTGAGAATTGAAAAAAAGTAAAGTGTTATGCATGATAGCCCTTCAATAGCAGTATTCCAAAACATGATGTTGAAAAAGAAAAAGAGGATGGAGGGAGGGAGGGGAAGGAGAGTAGAGAATGGAAGAAAAGAAAGGAGAAGAGAGGAGAGAAAAGAAGAGAGGAGAGAAAGTGTCCACTCTAGTGAAGGCTATAAGTTCAGTGTGGGTTGGTAGTAGACAATGAGCACTGGTGAAGGGATAGTTATTGGTATATTAAATAACCCAAACTCAATTATCAATCAACGACTTTTTAATCCTGTATCTTACAGTGATTTAATAATAAAAATATAATAATAGTAATGGAGGTTTGCTCTTCAAGTATTATTTGTCCCTTGAACATTTTACCTTGTTTGTTTTTTATTCATTTGCTTGACTATTTACTCTGAAGAAGCCTGTGTTCTCTCTTGAACATATTTTCTCTCTTTCTCTACTTTCATATCTTTGTAAGCAAATTTCATTAAGTAAACACTACATTTCTTTATAACAATAGTAATTATTAGGATTATTATAATCAGGGCCAGAGAGATTGTACAGAGGTTAAGATACTTGCCTAGCAATTGACTATTTTAGTTTAATTCCCAGCCTCACATGTCCCCCAAGCACTCACAGAAATGAGACCTGAGGACAGAGCCAGGGTTAAGTCATGAGCACTGCCAGATGTGGCCCCAATCTCCCTTCCCAGTAGTGTTCAAAGAAGGGGACAGATAGTATAGGGATTAAAGCACATGGCATACATGTAGCCAGTCCTGACCCTGACCTGGAGAAGTTTCAAAACTGCCAGAATTACTGGGATAATCCTATGCCTCACAAGGCATGGACAGCACCCACTCCTCAAGGTATTGAACTACTGGTCTGGTTGTCTAAGAATCATTGAGTTGCTTCTAGGCTACTTGGATGCTGCTTGTGAGACTTCCTCCACCCCACACCCCCAAATTATTTTTATTAATTTAGAAACTTCTTAGTTTTACGTACTTTTTAAAATGTTGTCAGTATGGGAATTGAAGTATACATGGAGTCAAAGAGTCAACAGTTTGTGTGAGATCTTATTTGAGTGACTGTAAGGTAAATTTTATTAATTTCCTGCTGAGTTACTTCTTTCAGAAAATATCCTAGGTGCTTAAACTTAGTCTAATTGATTAGTTTAGTGGCTTATTAAGTAATGTGGTAGTTTTTGATGGTTTTCTCTAAAATCTAAAGGTTTCTGGAGCACTCAGCTGTGCTTACTACTGACTATGTTCAGGACTTGAGGGGAGACTATCTAGTGCCAGAGATGAAGATGAAGTCCACAGGTGGCCATATATAAAGCACCATATATAAAGTACCCACTGTACTATCTTCATTATCTCCAAACCTAATAGTTTTCAAGAGAGTTGACAAGGAAAACATTACTTGAACTGTGAGAAATAATTGTGTGTTGAGGTTGACATGCTGTTGTCTTAATTAGTGTGTTTACAGGTTCCAAATTATGGGATTTCCATGTTTGTAGAGATTCTCTTTGTACTCCATATTCAATGACCTTTTTTATAAATATATTTTGGGCTGCAAAGGTAATTAATTTTCACAAGTTAAGGATATTGGGTTACAATGCAAAAACATGTAGCTTTCTTAAGGATAAGTGAGAATTCTGGCCTGCTTCTAACATGTAGGACAAGCAAAGATGTACCATAGAAGACAATGTATTTTCTTGTGAGCTAACTTGATGGATTATCATGTTATTTATACTGCATTTGGGAAGTACTGCAATAATTTTCCAGCAGAGTATATTTCCTTTCTTTGGATTACTTCCTCTCCTGACAATATTTTTATAGATATAAAAATTTTGTTTATCCAGCCTCATCTGTTAGCACTTCTTTTTGCTTCATCTCTAGAAACCCAAAGTAACTTGAACTTTCTGAAGGAAATGCTTTGATTATACTTTGCTGGTGCCTGAAACACAACCTAAGTAAGAGAAGCTTTGGTATGTTAGCATATTTTGAGAGTGAGAGAGACAGAGACAGAGAGAGACAGAGAGAGACAAGAGTGAGAGAGAGTCCAATATGAGTTAACACACAGATTTCACTAGGTTAAATGTAGCTGAGCAAGGCACAGTTTATGACACAAGTTGAACTCTCTTCATCTATATTCTCTGACACCTATTGACCTACTCTAAACAGAGTCAGATTACTCTCTCCCAGGACTGTTGTCCAAAATAATCTACTTTCTTGATTTTCACAAGAAACAGATATAGCAATTACACATTTTGGGAAATGCTTCAGGCTTCTTAGATGACTTGATATTAATTTATCACTTTATGAAACTTTATGTATACATAAAGTAATTTGGATCCATATAGGTTAAAAAGAAATTCCCAAACATAAACCATTATTATGTTTTAGGAAATGCTAAAAACTTTATAACTGAGTCTCACTCATTTTATGATATGCCTCTGAAAAAAAGTAATATACTAAAGAACATTAACTATTAACTTTTTGTATCAAATTAACTTCCTATTCAGGAGAAGGTTGTAGTTCTTTGTGTGTGTGTGTGTGTGTGTGTGTGTGTGTGTGTTTTGTTGTTGTTTTTGTGGTTTTTGGGTCACACCCGGCAGTGCTCAGGGGTTATTCCTGGCTCCAGGCTCAGAAATTGCTCCTCGCAGGCATGGAGGACCATATAGGACGCCGGGATTCAAACCGATGACCTCCTGCATGAAAGGCAAATGCCTTACCTCCATGCTATCTCTCCGGCCCCGGTTGTAGTTCTTTTTATAAAAAAAATTAAAAACGGTGGAAAATTTGCTGACAAATCTACAAGGCAGGCTAAGTTCCTGGCAAGATTAGACAAAACACTCTTTGGGTAGACCTATTGTAAGACTGGCAAAAGTAGTACACAATTATTTTTCCACATAATATTGATACCTTTGAGGCAGTCTTCTAGCTAATAAATTAATACTATTTCTCATCTTCTAACTAGAGATGTTAAGTGTCAAAAATACCTAATTATGAAAATGCTTGTGTCTAACCAACTCTGTGTGATAATGCTCTTGACCCTATCAAGCCTTACCTCTTGGGTTGGATTTTCACATTGTTCTTATTTGGTGTCATGCTTGGCAGTGGTCAGAGCTTACTCCTGGCTCAGTGCTCAGAGAATACTTCTGCTGGTGCTTTAGAAACTATATGGGGTCCTCAGATCAAATTACAGTCAGTATCAGGAAAATCAAGCTCCTTCCCTACTGTCCTGTCTTATTGAATCTACACACTATTATTCTTTTATTTTTCACACCATTATTTTTACCCTTCCTTACCAGTATTGGATTTCTTCCTGAGACTGTTGTCCTTGCTGCCTTCTATGTACATGTTTCTACCTTCACACAAGCGTGTTTTTTAATAGATATTTTTAAAAGAAATTATTTAAAGAAAATACATCACATAGCTGGCATAGCTGACCATAATACATTAGTTTCCAGATAAGTGAGAGCAAAGGTATTGAAAAAAGAATAGAAATAAAAAATAAAAAGGAAGAGAAGAAAGAAAATTTAGAAGGAAATACAGAAGAAGCAAGCACATTGTGAAAATTATTGTATCTCCAATGATGTCATTTATACAGTGTCAGAAGGTTTAGTAAGCTCTTGTTGTTATCTGTCCATTATATTAAATTGCTGTGCTCCTATAGGGATGACAGCATCAAACAAATGAAGTTGTCTAGCAATTCAAAACTCTTTTTACTGATACTGTGTAGCTTTTGGAGGCATGTTCTTTTCTGCCAAGCCTCTTGATAAAAGGAGAATGATGTGCGAGAAGGGTACTTGTACTCACTCCAAAAAAAGCTTTGGGAATATCAGCCCATATACTGGCATGCCCAAAATTTGGTCAGATTTGTGTTCCTAAAGAGAATCTTAGAGAGGTGCTGAGACAGGACCATAGGCAAAACAGTGATTCTGGATGATCGATGCAGCAAACATGGCTGGCCCACAATTTCCATTCAAAATGGCCAGCTTTCTTCTGCATAACCAGTATACCCATAATTTTTTATGACTTGGTTTATATCTTTTTCTGGTTTTATATTTGTATTTTTTGGTTTAAATTTTTTTGAGAAAAAAAGAGTGACTAGTTGTACTCATATAAGAAAAATAAGATACAGCATGGTAATAATATCCCAAGAGAACAGATATGAAGGCTGGAAAGACCAGCCCATGATATGAAGCATACCACAAAGAGTGATGAGTACAGTTGGAACACTAACTACACTGACAACTATCATGACAGTGACAGTGAGAGAGAGTAGTAGAATGTCTGTCCAAAGACAAGAAGTGGGAGAAGGGAAATGGGGAACAATGGTGATAAGAAAGTTATACTGGTGAAGGGTGGTATACATTCAATGACTGAAATCTAACTATAAACATTTCTGTAATCATGGTGCTTAAATAAAAAATTATTATTATTTCAAGTTTAATACTTTAATCCATCTGCCAACAAGAACCCCACCCTGGCCTGCCAGGGCCATTCCCCTCCACTCCTAAGGAGATGAGCCCTGCCCAAGGTCATGAGGAAGATTATATAGGGAAAAGATATAGGGAGGTTCCAACTTTCTGATGGTCTTTCAAATGATTAACTATTGTCTAGGGATATCTTCCTGCTGTTTCTTTGTCCTTCCCCGATAGACTACCTGGTATGGCCAGGTAGCATGGGGCGGTGTCTATGGGAATAAACTTGTGGAGACCTACCATCATGTGGTTTTTACAAAATGATGTCTCTCTCTGCTCAGAACTTGAGAAGAAGGCTGTCATCTGACCTTTACAAAATGGTGTCCCTCCTGTTCAGAAGTCAGGTCTCACCATTTCTTCTTTTTATAGACCTGAGTCAAATCTATGTCTCTCCTTGAGGTTCCTCATCCTTGTCCCTACTTGTGGACACATACTGGGACTTTAGCACAAGCATCTTAATCAAGGAGGTTTTCCCAGGTGATTGAACCACTATTCATACCAAAGCTTAGGTCTTGTCCCACCAGTCTGGAGAGCAACTTCAGCTAACATCCCAATCAGCATGCACTTGATGGGAGAGTTCAACTTGTTCTCACCCACCCTCTCCTGCCAGGCATGACAGCTGAGGTGGGAGAATGACTATGATACAAAACTCATCTGGGTTTGCAAAAATAGTGGCAAACACACAGAAGGTCAGTGCCTGGATATACAAAGCCACATCCATTCAGTTTTCGATGGGGATTACTTCCCCATGCAACTATATTGGCCTCTACATTCTCATTGCAATAGTCCAGGTAAGGGGAGGGAACTCCCCTCAGTCCAGTGTGCTGTCTGGACCACTGCACTCATTATTATGGTCCTGAGTGCCTTTTCCCTTTTAGTTACTGGCCCAAAAAAAGGTATAGGGTAATGGAGCTTATACTGGCACCTTAAGGCAGTGTTGAGCTGCTGACTCCCTCCTTCTTACTTGCCTTAATTGATTCTCCCGACTAGGAAGTTAGTCTGGGCACATTCTCTTAAAGGCACTACTGATATTTTGGCCAGAAAATTCAGGTTAACAGTACTCCCCAAACTCTTCCTGAGACCTCCAACCTTAGCCGTAGGGTCCAGTTCCCTCTGTGCTGTCAGATGGCTTCCCTGACACATGCTTATACCCTGTGGAGAAAATCCCTCTTTCTACATACATTTTGGAGAACTCCATCTGTACAAGCATAAAATGAGAATGCTCTTGGAGCAACTTTTCTATCCCAGAACCCAAACCCATGTGTTCTTCTTTTAACACACCTCAGTAGAAGATAAATAAAAAAATTATAAAAAAATTAATAAAGGAAAGAGCGAGAGGTGAAAAAAGGAAGAGTTAGAGGGAAACCATGGAGAAGAAAAAAAAAAGAAAGAAAAGATTGAGTCTGTGGAGCTGAACTGGTTTGAATGTGGCAACTGTTTGTAGGCAAGGTTCCTTATACTCTAATAAGTTTGTGGGTCCTGCCCTCTCTTGAATACGTGCAGAGTACGTCATCCTTCCTGTGAGTCTTTGGATCCCAGCAGACAGCTGTAGGGGGGAGGAACCCAATTTTTTTTGCATCCATGCACATGCAATTTTTTTTTTTTTTTTTTTTTTTTTTTGGTTATTGCATCCATGCACATTCTCTCCTCTCCACATATCTGCTCCATGTCAGGATCTTCTCATAGCAGGCATCCTTCTGGTAGTGATGGCATCAGGCAGCTTCCTCTGTGCTCTCTCTCTGTTCTCTTTTTCTCTCTCTTCTCCCTCTCTCCCCTATCTCTTCTCACTCTCCTTTCCCCTCCTTCTTTCTCTAGCTCTCTTACTCTCTCTCTCTCCTTTCTCTCTCCCCCTTGGCCTTCTCTCTCTCTCTCTCTCTCTCTCTCTCTCTCTCTCTCTCTCTCTCTCTCTCTCTCTTCTCTTTCTTCCCTCCTCCCACCTCTGTAACAATTGTGTTGCTCTCTTCATAGGGTCAGGGCAGCCTTTACTCTTAGGGCTCTCCATAGCTCTGTTCTCTAGGTTGTCTGGGGCAGCAGAACCTCCACTGGTTTCCTAGGTTCTCTGAGCTCATCTCAGTGGCCAGGGGAAACTCTTAACTAACAGCATCTCCACACACTTGTTCACTCAAGTTTCCCCATTTTTTACAGTCTTATAGAGAACAAATATAGTCAACCCTGTGCCAAGGCCCAGGCACACACACGCACACACACACACACACACACACACACACACGTATATATATTCAAGGTCTCACTGTTGTTTTGGAGGTCCCATTTCAAAGGTTTCACTGTTTTCACTAACTCAAGGCATCATTTCTATTTAAAAAGTGTATTCAGGTGTAGAGATCCTACAGGCTGAAGGCCTCATTGTGCTTAGTAGCTTAGTATGGGAGAAAAGTCTCTTACTTCTACTGGAAATCCTATACCAAGAAATTAAGTTTCATTTCAGAAATCTGAAGATGCTGATACAGAAATCAAGACCTTGTGGCTGGCTCCTCTCTATGCAGCAGCTCCCTGTTCTGCTCCATTTGATTGCTTTATTCTCTCCATTTTTTTTTTTTTTTTTTTTTTTGCTCTTTGACAGATTTGAAGTGTAATGTCTCTACCCACACCTCCCTCTCTCTTTTGGTGTCACTCTGGAGATCGCTGGGAATAGTTGGTTGTAAGGGTCCTTGGGAATTCAAGGTTTAACTGTAAGTCCTGAAGTTCTTACTGTATTTGCAGATCTTCATCTGCATCCACCATCTGCCTATCAAAGCTAGGCTTTACTAAAGCAGTAAGAGCTATGGATATTTGTAATATCAATGTGAATATTCACCACTTAGTGGTCCTTTACCTGTCAGCATTTTGCTTCTTGTTAAGTTGGTTCAGAATGTTTGATTTTAGATCCTGATTTTACAGTCACAACACTGAGAGCCAACCTAGGATGTAATGTTGGATACAGAAACTTGGTAAATATAACAGGCTATAGTAAAGATGTTAATAATATTAATAAAGATATTGATAACATTAATAAATATTATTAATAATATCAATATTTTATATATATTATCATTATTTTAAAATCATGCAGACTGCATATTCTAATATATGCATTTTACAGAGTATAATTTTTTAGGGGGTTGGACCACATCACTTATGCTCTGGGATTATCCTAGACTATGCTCACAGATCACTCTTGGCATTGCTTGGGGGAACCTATGTTATACTGGGTATCAAAGCAGGTTAGCCATGTGAGGCAAGTATCTTTTCAATCTAGCTCCTTATTTTATTGAGAAGAGGAAAGATTATTGGCCATACTCTATGGTACTCAAGGCTTACTTCTAGTGCTCAGGAGGAATTCCTGACAATGCTCAGGCGACCAGATCTGATGCTAGGGAGTGAATCCGAGTTGACTGTGTGCAAGGTAAACAGCTTACTCTCTCCAACCTTATTTATTCCATGTTTCACAAGTAAATTTTATGAAAATACAATTATATACACGTTAGAGTTTAGAAACAGAATATAATTTTGCATATCATTTTGTTTTACCAAAGCTCACATTGTTGTTAAGTGGCAGATGTGATACAAGCCACAGTCCTTTAAGGCTAGTGTTGGTAGTATTAAATCATTAAATCATTAAATAAACTTTAGAGGATACCTATGTTACCAAATAATACATTAAAGTAATAATTCATAAGACTTAATACATACTCTCTAGATTCACTGGCAAAATAATCTTACAATCATGAACAAAAGTTCATGATTGGCACAAGATTCTGTTATGTTCTTCAGCACATTACAATTATATTAAAATGAAACACCCACTCTCATATCTGCAAACCCATCTCCCAGATATTTTATTTTATTTTAGTTTCAGAATTGCTTGAAACAAGTTTCTTAGCCAATTTTGGAAAGAACATTTCCCTTTCAGTAGGCCTAATTATAATACAAATTGTTACCATACTTTATATATCAAGCACTATGCTCAGCTGTTTATATCTCTTAGCATGTATTCCCATTTATATATGGGAATGAGGCTTAAGTGCGATTCAGTGACTTGTCCAAAGGTTGGTAAGTTGATAAGTTGCAGATCATTTCAAAGTACAATCAACCTGTGAAACCAAAGTCCCTATTGTGAAGTTAAAATATTTTACTAAAGTTCTTCTCAAGGGTTTGCAAAAAGGTGGCCTCATATCTGTAACAGGGATTGTCAACCAAATTTTAGAAATATCTTAGAAACATTAGTTATCAGTGAGAGATTTTTAATTACGTGAAATAGTTCTACTTTAAAAAATTTTATTTTGCTTTGGGCCACACCTGGTGATGCTCAGTTGTTAACTCCCAGTTCGGTGCTCAAGGATTACTCTTGGCAGTGCTAAGAAATCATATATAATACAATGAATTGAATCCAAGCCAGCCACATGTAAGGCAATATCTTACCCTCTATACTATCTCTCTGGCCCTCTCATGACATATTTTTTCAACTATAATTTAGTGCTTTGGGCTTTTCTGTTCAGAGAAGAGCATCATGTGTGGTAGAATGAGGAGGTATGCAGTATTATTCCTGACTCTGTAGTTGGAAATGATTCCTACTAGTGCTCAGGGGACCATATGGGATGCAGATAGTGAGTCTGTGTTGGCTGTATTTAGGCAAGTGCCTTATCTGCTGTACTCTCTAGCCCCAAGTATATTTTAATTCTACTTTCATCATCAACAACTTTCTTTTTTTTTTCATTTTTACATATATATTTTTTAAATAATATCTTTATTTAAACATGATTGTAGTTGGGTTTCAGTCATACAAAGAACACCTGCCTTCACCAGTTCCCATCACCAATGCCCCCATCTCCTCCCTCCTCTAACCCCTCCCCAACCTACCTCCTCCTGTATTCAAGACAGGCTTTCTACATCCCTCACTCACTGACATTGTTATGATAGTTCTCAGTGTAGTTATTTCTCTAACTGCACTCATCACTCTTTGTGGTGAGCTTCATATCTTGAGCAGGTCCTTTGGCCCTCATCTCTGGGAATTATTTTAATGTCTTTTGTTTTTCTTACAACCCATAGATGAATGAGACTATTTTGTGTCTCTCTCTCTCTCCCTCTGACTTATTTCACTCAGCATAATACATTCCATGTACACCCACATATAGGAAAATTTCATGACTTCATCTTTCCTGATAGCTGCATAATATTCCATTGTGTATATGTACCACAGTTTTTTTAGTCATTCATCAGTTGAAGGGCATCTTGGTTGTTTCCAGAGTCTGGCTAATGTAAATAGTGCTGTAATGAATATACGTGTAAGGAAGGGATTTTTGAATTGTGTTTTTGAGCTCCTAGGGTATATCCCTTGGGGTTCTATAGCTGGATCAAATGGGAGCTCAATTTCCAGTTTTCTGAGGAATCTCCATATTATTTTCCACAAGAGCTGGACTAGATGGCATTCCCACTAACAGTGAATGAGAGTTCCTTTCTTCCCCAGTGAATGAGAGTTCCCCACATCCCCACCAGCACTGATTGTTCTTGTTCTTTGTGATGTGTACCAGCCAGTCTCTGTGGCATGAGATGGTAGTTCATTGTTGTTTTGATTTGCATCTCCCTGATGATTACTGATGTGGAGCATTTTTTATGTGCCTTTTGGTCATTTGTATTTCTTCTTTGAGGAAGTGTCTGTTCATTTCTTTTCCCCATTTTTTGATGGGGTTAGATGAATTTTTTTGTTAAATTCTGTCAGTACCATGTATATATTAGATATTAGTCCCTTATCTGATGGATATTGGGTGAATAAGCTTCTCCCATTCTGTGAATAGCTTTTGTATCCTAGGCATTACTTTTTTTTTTTTTACATAAGTTTGCTCACTTGTCAGGTCAGCAAAATTTTTCAGAAACACCTCGTGTAATTATCCTTCCATACCACTAACATTCCATTTCTTTCTAAACAGTACCATTTGAAGTGTAGCCTTTTTAGATTAGATATTTATAGAAAAGTTTGTTGATACTTAATTTTGCTACATGAGAGCTGATAAATATGAACTCACCCTGGTTTTAAGAAGAGTATGGTCAATCAAAGATTCTTAAAGCAAATTAGCTTCATGAGACCTGCTGCTCAAAAGCTTATTTAAATTAGTATTATAAAAAACTCACTGCCAGCAGTTTGATTAGTTACTTATGATTTCTTACAGAAATGTAATTTTTCCTAGATTCCTTGCATAATTAAAGCTCAAACATGTGTTTTTATTTGAGTCACTTTCTCCCTTTCAATAACAAATTTAATAGTATTCACTGTAGTTGAAATTTCTTGAGCACCCACTATATACTAGATTCTATTCAAAGCACTTTGAAGTACTGGGTAGAAAGAGTAGAGAGTCTTGGGGCCACAATAATAGTACAGCAGGTAGGGTACCTGCCTTTCAAGAGACCAGTTCAGGTTCAATTCCTATCATTTGGTCCCTTGAGCACTATCTGTAGGAATTCTTGAGTGCAGAGTCAGGACTAAACCCTGAGCATTAAGAGGTGTGGCACCCCAGCAAAATCAAACCAAGAAAGAGTAGAGACATTCTCTCTTCCCACAAGACAAAATATTATGAACAGTGACTGTAATTTTTCTTGAGAGCAAAGAACATGTCTTGTTATTGTCACATTTCATAATAATATAGGCTTTTGCATGTATAGGTGTAAGTAATGTGAATATATTCATATATAAATATGTATATATATATATATTTTGAGGTCATACCTGGCAATGTTCAGTGTTCTGGTTGGATTAGTAGACCATGTATCATACTGGGAATCAAACTCAAGTCAGGCACATGGAAGGCAAGCTCTCTGTATCCAGCCTCTATCTCCACATCCTTTTTTTTTTTTTTTTTTAAATAAATGAATATTATAATTTATTTATTTATTTTTTTAATGATGGAGATTCTTAGCATCTTGGATTACAGAAAAGGATATTCATGTTTGTTAAACAACTTTTAACTCATTGAAATTCTGTTTCTCTAGGCTCCCATGGTGCTGTTCAGCACTAGTATAAAATAATTGCTTCACTTTTGTGGCTGGTGTTTTATTATTGTTTTCTTTCTATGGCAAACATTCATAAGCACCTGAATTGATCCTAAGGAACTGAATTTATCCTAAACTGCCTCTTTTCCCTCTCAGAAAGAGAAAAAACTATAGTCTTGGTTATTTTAGTTTTCCCTTTTCTTCAGTTCATTGTAATGTGTATTTACATCTAACATGTGAACAGCAAATATTTGTCTTTGAAACTCGTTTCATTATTCCCTTCATTGAGTTCTATGTGCAATCATTTTTGCCTTTTCATAATAAAGTCCCCAAAAGTGTGAGTCAAAGAATAAACCTTCCCCGACTGTTTTCCGAGGGAAATTTTTTGACCAGTCTCATTGTGCCCGTCGCTTACTTCTGGTTCTGCACTCTTGATGGGGATTAAGAAACTCAATAAGGTACTAAGAATTGAACCTGGTTGCAGTAATTTGATTGATCCACTGTACTATCTCGTTGGGCCCAAAAATCATGTCGAAAAAAATAATTATAGTCAAATACATAAAGTACCTTCTCATATAGTCACAGATTATGCCTCTCTTACCTGACAAGTTGGGAAATGGGATTTAAAAAAGGAAGAACTTATCTAAAGACACCTGGAGACATTGTTGGATTCCCAGTTGCCTTTAGTTTATATTTTGATTTTCTTAACTTTCATCTTCTTTTTTTCTTTCTTTATTTTCTCCACCACTGCATCCAGGATCAAACTGGGTCCCTACCACCTGGCCTGCTGCATGAATCTCCTTCTTTCTCAGCTGGCTGCCTCCACAGGGTTGCCATGGAGATTTCTAAAGTACAAATCAGTTATGTTTACTCTGTTGTTTAAAGTCTCTTCAGTGCTCCCACCACATGTGTTATAAAGTCCACAGTACTTAATATGACCCACAGAACAGTAAAGGACATCCTAGGAGTCCTAGGACTCCTAGGTCTTCCTCTCATGTCTCTCATTTGGAGCCTTCTTTGCATACATGGTCAGGTGTTCATTCATAGTGAGCACAACCTATAGTTCTCTGTGCCACTGTGACCAGCTGTCTGCATTCCTTCTCCTCACTTTGTCCAAACCGTTATATAATCTTTTTCTAAGGAGACTAAAAGGAATTTCCTGTACCTAACCACAGTTACTCTCCTCTGTTCCTCCCCACACATAGTTCTTTACTCACTAGAACTGTTCATTAAACACTAATGCATGTTCTTCTTCCACCCTGTAATCCTTTTTTTTTTTTTACTATTTGAATACATCTATCTTCCAGTAAGCCATGAGCATCTTAAGGATGAAGACTGAATCATATTTTTATTTGGGCTTCCAGAACCTGACTCTAGGTTAAATATAGTACAATAGACACTGATTATATAGGTGCAATTCTCTGGAACAAATACACTTTTATATATCTTCACGGTAAATGCTCTCTGGACTGACAACTTCCTTTTCACTAACTTTCACATTGGATAATAGTTGAATTATGTAAAACTTAAAGGAAAGAGTGTGTATATATCTATAATTATAATATAATTATGATTATAATATTATATAATATATATAGAGAAAAGTAGCACTTATATGTGCCTCATTTTGCTGGGTAATAAATATTTTATAGTAATTATGGGATAAAATGTTAACATATTAGCAATGACAAGGGGGCCAGAGAGGGCCAGTCAATATTTCTATGGTCCTCTTAGTAAATACTTCTCCACTGCCATTCTTTAAAGTCCATGATTTTCTGAATGAAATCCATGTGGATTACCTGTTCCATGAAGAAAACTTGGATGACATTCAGATTTTTTTGTTAGGGAGCACATTTTTAGCTACTTTTCCAGTTCAATTGGTAAACTCATTCCTGCCCATTTACCAATTGCTGAGTTGTTTACTTATTTATGATGGAAGTCCCTGGGCTTTGGAAGGAACTTCAAAATGTTCCTGCTCCACTTTGACAAAGAAGAAATACGCATGGCCAAAAGACACATGAAAAAATGTTCCACATCACTAATCATCAGGGAGATGCAAATCAAAACAACGATGAGATACCACCTCACACCCCAGAGAATGGCACACATCACAAAGAATGAGAATAAACAGTGTTGGCGGGGATGTGGAGAGAAAGGAACTCTTATCCACTGCTGGTGGGAATGCTGTCTAGTTCAACCTTTATGGAAAGCGATATGGAGATTCCTCCAAAAACTGGAAATCGAGCTCCCATACGATCCAGCTATACCACTCCTAGGAATATACCCTAGGAACACAAAAATACAATACAAAAACCCCTTCCTTACACCTATATTCATTGCAGCTCTATTTACCATAGCAAGACTCTGGAAACAACCAAGATGCCCTTCAACAGACGAATGGCTAAAGAAACTGTGGTACATATACACAATGGAATATTATGCAGCTGTCAGGAGAGATAAAGTCATGAAATTTTCCTATACATGGATGTACATGGAATCTATTATGCTGAGTGAAATAAGTCAGAGAGAGAGAGAAAAACGCAGAATGGTCTCACTCATCTATGGGTTTTAAGAAAAATGAAAGACACCCTTGTAATAATAATTTTCAGACACAAAAGAGAAAAGAGCTGGAAGTTCCAGCTCACCTCAGGAAGCTCACCACAAAGAGTGATGAGTTTAGTTAGAGAAATAACTACATTTTGAACTGTCCTAATATTGAGAATGTATGAGGGAAATGTAGAGCCTGTTTAGGGTACAGGCGGGGGTTGGGTGGGGAGGAGGGAGATTTGGGACTTGGGTGATGGGAATGTTGCACTGGTGATGGGTGGTGTTCCTTTTATGACTGAAACCCAAACACAATCATGTATGTAATCAAGGTGTTTAAATAAAAAAAAAAATTATGCATTAAAAAAAAAAAAAAAAAAAGAAAATGTCTAATGCTAAACTCCTTCCAAGAAAGTCTAATGCATCTAGGGTAAGGTACAATGGATCTAATTGTGCTTTCCTCCAGTTAATATGAAAATACTTCATACTTGGAAGAAACACATGGACGGGCAGCTTTTTAAAAAAAAAAAGTTGTGAGTTTCCAATTGGTTCTCGTAGTTTTTTGCTTTTCTAAGAAGTGTGCCCATACGTGAGGATTGGTATCCCTGTGTTGACATAGACTTTTATAAAATACTTTATTTTTTTTTTTTTTACTTTCTGTTGATTCAATAAAATGTTTACGAGTCTTAAAAAAAAAAATGTTCCTGCTCCATCTGGTTTAAATAGAGCTTACAAAGAAGAAATGAGAGAAACAATGGGCAATGGGATCTTGAGGTTGAATGAGATAAGAAACTGTCTGACAAACAGAAAGCAGGGAGAGACATTTCTGTTCTCTTTTCTATCTTTATGATTCTTGTGCTACAGGAGAGGGGAATGCTATTTTCAGTAATAAGCTCTGCTTTCCCTTTAGAAGTTAACACTTATACTTGCAATGATCTGATATTCAAAATCAGTAAAGTCTAAGATTTGCATGACTTTATGAATCCCAGTTAGGCAAAGATATCTCCTTCATCCAGAACAATGGTCTTTGTTCTGTTCTCCTATTAATTTCTTCAGTATTCTCTGAAGCTCTTCATATACCTGAGTGCAAATAGATTTCAAGGGCATTTTCTGACTGGGCAAGAGAGTAGGCACTATGATTTTTGAACATCCTGGATTCTACAACAGAAGAGGAATTCACTTTAGTAAATTGTTTCCATTCAGGGGAAGGAATGTATATTTATTGACTAGACATGTGGGCAGTTGTCATATATCTCTATCAGGTCCCAGTTCTTCATTACCTCCCACCCAGGTGAGAATGAAGTTGTGACTATTAAATATTTCTCAGCTTGAATTTCTCTATTTTGTAGGAGAGACTTATGATGATACTTAATAAGATTGGCAGGACTACTCAACAATTCATGCAAATTATTTAAATCGTTCCTATCTATTTTTATGAGATCTGAATAGTTTCTCTTTCTATGACCACTGTTCTTATGGTGTTGCCTGCTGAGAAAGACCAGAAAAAATGGTGGCCCCTCACCTGACAGACTTACATGAGGGTAGAGCTCATAAATCTGAGCCTTTCTCCCTCCAGAATTATCCCTTTTAACTTTGCCACCTTTTACTTGTAGTTGCCTATCCTTGCTTTACCTTTTCCAAAGCATGACTCAGATCTTGGCCTTCTGATGGAGTAGCTTCTGAATGGAAACAATAACAATCAAAGAGTTTGGCATTATTTACCAGGAGAGTGACTAGTTCTTGTTGCCTTCCCCCACTTAGAGAATGAAGGATATAGCATTATTATAAAGAACCGTGTGGGATCAGAGCATAGTTAAGGGTTACATGTGTGATTTGTACCTTTTCCCCTTTCTTCAAAGGAGAGGAATGATAGAGTGTGTGTCCTCGAGCAGGAGAGGAGCGCAGCAGCATGCGCAGAGCTGCAGACATTGTCTCCACGTCTCCTGCTGCTCATCACTTGCTCATAAGTCACCTGCTGTTCATTTGGCCCTTTCACAAGGGGCTGTAAGGCAGGACAAGGACTCAGCTTCCCCCAGTCAAGAGAGTGCATTAGAAGTTGTGAGGCTTCCAAGGCTGTGTAATGATTTTAGAAGATTAAGGGAACTATTGTTTTATGAGATGACTTTCCCTATAGACACTCTGACCCTAAATTCATACAGCCTGGTCAGCTCATTCACCATTAATTTCAAATCATTAGAAGAGGTAAAATTGTCAGAATAACATTTGTTGCAATATTAACTCTTGCTGCAGCAGACTCCCAAAATGAATAATGGTTTAAACACAATCATTTCTTTTCTTTCTCACGAGTCCCAAATTCGCTTCATTACTCTTCAGGACAATAATTCAGAACTTCTTCCATATTGTGTCTTTTTCATTATCAACATATAATTTTTATGCTCCAAAAATGCCCTTACATCTTTTGAGAACTAGAACAAGAAGGCTTGTAAAGAATGTTTGTTATACCAATTTCATTGGGCAGAATTCACATTTTGTGGACCAGAAAGCAGACCTATTGTCACTTCCAACTTCCAGGACAGAGTCTAGTTTTGTGTTCCAAAAAGCAAATGAATTTGGTGGACCAGCTATTCTAGCTAATCTCTGTCTCAAAAACATCCTTTGTGCCAGACATTTACCAAACCTTTTGTCTATATTATTTTACAACTCACATGCCGTAGTATTTGCCATTTAAAGTGGAAAATTCAATGGCTTTTAGAATATGTACAGTATGGTACAGCCATCAATTTTTGAAGGCTTTTTATCATCTCTCAAAGAAATCCCATAGCAATTTGCTATCCTCCATATGCCCACTTACCCAATTCCAGGCAATTGGCAATTCTCTATTTCAAAATAAATGTATATAAAAAGTACATGAATGTTCTACTTCTTTTCTTTCATATAATCCTCAGAAAAATCTCCAATGTAGGCAAGTTATTACAGACTATCAGGCTATATAAATTGTTTACTAAAAAGTTTCAATCTTGCTCATCATTGAACTCCACAATATTGTGCTGTGTCCAAATTGATTCCTTCTTTATTTTCAATGAATATCATGAAAAAAAAAAGCTGACTTTCTTTAGATATACAGACCTATAACTTAGAAATGTAAATTTATGCTGTTAATTTCTTTTAAATATTAATCTGTAGAGTAGGAATGTGGAAATCTTTCTGTAAGGATTCAGTAATACTAACCTATGCAAAAGTTTTTCTACTTCATTACTAAGTTGATAACATGTCAGGGTGTACTTGTTCCTGCTTAGAACAGAAATTCTGGTTGTGATTGGGCAATCTCAGGCCTTATGTTAATAAATCTAGGCTCTAGAATATTATTTAGGAGACAGTACTAGGTGACTTAGCATTTTACTGTTGGCTTATTTCCATCTAGGAGAGACATCTACCCTAAAGAATCTGGTAGCTTCCAAGGATCTTTGAAAAGCAAGAGACATAATCTTTGGTGAAAAAAAATATGCAGAGTTTCATCTATCGACTTCTGATCTCAGTAGAATAGTATGGCTTATTCAAGCTAGCACCTGGCAAGAACCAGCTGAGCCAGTGTAAGTTTGAAGCTCCTTGGGAGAGAAGATAAGCTGGCTGAGTTTCTGTAGGCAACAAGCCAGTAATAATGTTTCCAGCTTTCCATCACATGTCCTTTTCATCACTTTCAGCTCATTCAGAGACAGCAAAGCTTCATACTTGGGGGCCAAGAGAGATTCAAGGAGGTGGTTATGAATGAAAGAATTGTACTTTTGTTCCACTGGCCTGAGTCCCATTCTGCCTGTCATCAGTCATAACAATATTCATATCTAGGCATGCGAGCACAAAGAAATTGAGGTGGTAAAGAAAATGGGCCAAAATCGCCATACAGTGTGGAGTTATTAAGACTTTGGAGTCATAACTCATCTTGGACTTTGTATGATTTTAAAAGAATCGCTGAAATATGCCTGTCGTCTAAACAGCGAACTGAATGGGAAATGTACTATTCAGAAGGCGTAAAAGCTAAATTATATAGTCCGGATGGTATGAAAAAGCAAGTGGCAGGTGTTACTCTATCGTATGAATTATTGATGGCAGAAAATCAATTTGCAAATATTCAGACACAAGCAGCTTTACCTAAGGAAATCTTAAATTTAATCAGGGAGATTGCATTGTCAGCATGGGAAAAAATTGATTCTAACAGCATTGGTAGAGGAAACTTTTTTAAAAATTACCCAAGGCCCTTATGAGTCATTTGCAGAGTTTGTAGGTAAGATTAAAGATGCTCTGAAGTTACAGGTGGAAGATGAGGAGATTAGAAACTTCCTAGTAAAATCTGTGGCCTATCATAATGCAAATTCAGCCTGTAGATTAGTATTGAATACATTAAATGAAAAGTCAGATCTGAATGATTACCTTTATGCCTGCCGGAATGTCTATGTGGAACCCCAACCCCCACCCCACTCAGACTCAGTACAAACCTTCCCAGTTACCAAGGGAACAATGTCTTACTCCCCCCGGGGACAGAACACTTTCCAGAAACCAGGTCTTTGCCCAAAATGCAAAAGGGGTCGCCACTGGGCGAAAGATTGCAGATCCAGAAACCTCATTAATAATAACCTAAGTAGAGGTTTCAACACAGTCCCCAGGAGGCAAATCGCCTGCTACCATTGTGGAAAACAGGGACATATCAAAAGAAATTGTCGTCTCCTTATAAATTCAGCTCCCCAAGAACACACATACAAGATGCAGGGAAACGCCCACAGGGCCTCCCCCCCAGGCCCTTCCAAATCAGGGGCAAAGTTCACAGACAATAATCCTTCCAAGCCCAGCCCAAGAAAATTCATCACGATAAGGGAATTAACCCACTCTACTTCAGGGAGTGCCGGATTAGACATATTATGCCCAGAGGACATTACAATTTACCCAGGAGCATGCCCTTACATGTTAGAAACTGGCATTGTAGGCCCGCCACCCCCAGATACCATGGGTTTGATTCTTGGCAGAAGTTCCCTCAACATAAAGGGTATATCAGTAATCACTGGTGTCATTGACTCAGATTCCATGGGAGAAATCATTGTAGTTATTACTGTACCAGTTACATGGACCTTTAAAAAAGGAGAAGCGATTGCCCAGATAGTAATAGTGCCTTATGTCAAATTTGGGACTTCAGATAAGACTAGAATTGGAGGTTTTGGAAGCACAGATCCGGGTGCTGCTCAAAACCCAATCGTGGCTCTGGTTACTAAATGTAAAGATGAACACCCAATGATCAAACTTCACTTGGAAGGCAAACCCTTTGATGGAATGATAGATACGGGTGCTCAGGTTACCGTAATTTCTGATAAAGAATGGCCAGAAATTGGCCTCTTCAGGAAATCCCGTATTCCCTAGAAGGAATAGGAGGCCTGAGTTCCTGTCTGTTGAGTACGAGGACTATACTATTTTACGGCCCAGAAAATCAAAAAGCAATAATCAGACCTCACGTGGGCCCATTTTCACCATCCCTGTGGGGCCGTGACCTACACAAACAGTGGAAAGCAGAATTCCACATCCATTAGCTCCAGAAGAGTCCGAACCTTCTTTTGATTTAAAAACCAAAATTTTTAGTGGGGGCCACTACCGTAAAAACACCAGCACCAATAAAAATAAAATGGAAATCTGATGAACCAATTTGGACAGGTCAGTGGCCCCTTAAAACTGATAAATTAAAGGTGCTGACAGAATTAGTGGAGGAACAGCTAAGTTTAGGACATATTGAACCATCTTTTTCTCAATGGAATTCACCTATATTCACTATAAAAAAGAAATCCGGTAAATGGAGACTTTTGATGGATCTTAGAGCTATAAATTTATCCATGATACCTATGGGCAAATTGCAGACTGGTTTACCATCACCTGTAGTTATTCCAAAGGAATGGCCACTAATTATAATTGATCTGAAAGACTGCTTCTACCATATTCCTATCCACCCAGATGATAAAAAAACGTTTTGCATTCTCAGTTCCTTCTCTCAATAATACCCATCCCTGCAGACGTTTCCAATGGACTGTTCTCCCCCAAGGCATGCTGAATTCCCCAACCATGTGTCAGTTTTTTGTAGATAAGGTTTTGAGCCCTGCTCGTGAAAAATTTCCTCAAGCCATGATATTTCATTATACAGATGATATCTTGCTCACAATGAACAACGAAACAGATTTACAGGAATTATACTCTTATGTTACTGACTGTTTACAAACATCAGGACTGAAAATAGCTTTAGAAAAAAATACAGATAATGCCACCGTATCAATATTTGGGTTTTATTTTGGACCGGACGTCTATACGTCCACAAAAATTTTCTATCAAAAAAGAAAACCTCAGAACGCTTAATGATTTTCAGAGACTTTTAGGTGACGTAAATTGGCTCCGCCCTGCACTAGGAATCCCAAATGCAGAGTTATCTAATCTGTTTAAAACGTTGGAGGGTGATCCTGCTTTAGATAGCCCGAGAAATTTAACAACAGCTGCCAAAAATGAATTGGACATCTTCTTGAGCAGATTACAAAAAATCGTTTCTCTCAAGATTCATCCCAGGAGAAAAGGTATTACTGTTAATCTTCCCTACTATAGAAACCCCCACAGGGGCCTTGATGCAACAGTCAGGACCTTTGGAATGGGTGTATTTACATAACAAACAACCTCGCTCAGTTGTCCCCTACTTACAACTGATTTCAGAGATTATTATCAAGGCAAGACTCAGATCTATATCTTTACTAGGTTTTGATCCAGATATAATAGTTTTGCCAGTACCAAAAAAGGAAATTGAGTCAATATTGCCAATTAATGAATCTCTACAAAGGGCCCTCTCAGATTTCACAGGAGAAATATCCTCCCATTATCCAGCAGGAAAAATTTGGGACTTTTTAAAGAAAACTCAGTTTGTTATTTCTTCAATTGTTCGGGATTCCCCTATTCCCAATGCCAAGGTTTTTTACATTGATGGATCCCAAAATGGAAAAGGAGGAATAACTGGAGACAACATTAATATGACCATAGATACCAAATATAAATCTGCACAGAAAGTTGAATTAGCAACGTTAATTTACCTATTAGAAAATGTATCTGAAGCCATGAATATAGTTTCTGATTCTTTGTATGTGGTAAATTTATGTCATGTGATAGCCACTGCATCCCTTAATGCTAATAACCCGATCATACAGGACTTACTTAAACAATTACAGCAGCTTCTTCAAAAACGAACTGAGCCCATCTTCATCACACATATTAGAGCCCACTCAGGTCTTCCAGGACCTATGGCTCAAGGAAATAAAACTGCTGACTTGCTAGCAATGCCTATATTTAAATCACCTATAGAGGAACATTCAGCCCTACACACAAATGCTCGCCGTTTACATGTGAATTACCAAATTCCATGGAGGCAAGCTAGAGAAATCGTAGAAAACTGCAACGTATGTGCACCGTTAACAAAAAAGACTCACATAGCAGGAGCAAACCCAAGAGGCTTACAGTCTAACGAACTTTGGCAAATGGATATAACTCAAACAGATTTATTTCCAAGGAAACCTTATCTTCATGTTGTGGTGGACACTTATTCTCGGTTTATGTGGGCAATTCCCATGTCTTCTCAAAAAATCTAAGGCTGCTTGTAGTTTTCTTTTACAATGTTTCTCTGTGATGGGTATTCCATATTCTATAAAAACTGATAATGGGCCAGCCTATGTTAGCAAAACTTTTGAATTTTTTTGTAAGGAATGGCAGATAAGACATCTCAGAGGAATTCCTTACAATTGTAGGGGACAGGCCATTGTAGAAAGGACTCACAGAACCTTAAAAACTCAATTGCAAAAAAATAGAAAAAGAGGTTTACCACCAACGGATTTGCTGTCTTTGACTCTTATCACACTAAATTACTTTAACTTACCCCAAGGGGAAAGCTACACTGCAGCGGAAAGACATTTTAAAGAAGATATTCAGAGACAAGAAACAACCCATAAACCTATTTGGATCAAGGAGGATGAAAAATGGATAGCTGGCTATCTTCTCCTAAGAGGAAGGGGTTATGCCTATGTTTCTATAAATGATGACCCTCCCAAAAAATTTTGGGTTCCATTACGTCTTGTTAGAAATCGGGCTAGCACAAATGATCAGGTTCAGACTACAAACTCCCCTTCAGAGAAAAAAACAGAATACTTCAGACACTAACAGCAGTAATATTACTAAGGTCTCTGGGGCAGGGAACGATTTAGCTGTCACACACCATACAATGAGTGAGACAGATGGTAGTGATAAACCCTTACACTCCGAGATGCAAAAGGAAAGACAGGAACCTGTCTTAACTGGGCTCCAAAATATAGGAAACTCTTGCTACATGAACTCAATATTGCAATGCTTGTATAATATTTCAGACTTAACTCAGTATTTTTATAAAGATCATTATAAAAAGGATATTAACAAGAAAAATCCGATGGGGCATGAAGGTAAATTAGCCGAAGAATTTGGTCGGCTCATCAAAACCATGGGAAATGGATTTCATAGATATATTAACCCTGAAAGCTTCAAAGTAACAATTGGTTTACTTAATGACCAGTTTGCTGGACACAATCAGCAGGATCCTCACGAACTACTGATGTTCCTAATAGAGGGATTACATCAGGACTTGCTTACTGTAAATCTAATGACAGACAAAACTACACATCTCATGGAAATGAAAATTATGAACAATTTAGTCCAGAACACCAAAAGGCTCATAAATCTATTATTTATGATCTCTTTCAAGGACAATTCAAATCTATACTCCAGTGTCTCACTTGCCACCAAAAGTCTGAGGTTTATGAGACATTTGTTCATTTGTCTTTGGCTGTTACATCTACAGATAAATGTACATTACAGGAATGCCTCTCTGAATTTTTTAAAGAAGAAGAATTAAGAAATGACAACAAAGTTCTGTGCAACAGTTGCAAAAATAGAAGGGATTTTTCAAAGAAAACGTACTTATGGAAACTGCCACCAGTACTTATAATACACTTGAAACGTTTTGCTTTTGATGGCAAACAAATAAAAAAATTGCATACTTATGTAGATTTTCCTTTAGAAGACCTCAATTTAGAGGAATTCACTTCAGAGAATAAAAGCAAGATTAAGAAATACAACTTATCATCGGTGTCAAACCATTATGGTAAAGTTCACTATGGACACTGTACTTCATACTGTAAAATTGCTGCAAAACAACACTGGATCAATTTTGATGACAAGAAGATCAAAAAAGTCCCTAATACATTGGTGAAATCCACAGCAGCATACATACTGTTTTATATTTCTTAGAGATCTACAATGAACACCAGATAATCATTTTACTTCCTTATCAGTTGCTATTAATGCTCTAGGATTCTTTCCACAGGCATGATCAATGAATATAGATTGAAAATCATGAATCCCCAATGTGTTTCCTTGTAGGATGGATTTATGTCTTAATTTCATTATTGCTCTAGGTCTCAGTTAATCATGAAATTTTACAAATTAATTTAGTCAAGGTTCACCTGAAAGAGAAATTTCTCATCATATTAATGTTGTTTTTCTTTCTAGGTATACTCATTTAACGACTTTCACTCTTTTTATTTTAACATCATTGCTTTATTTCCCTCAATTTAGGTTTTAAGACGCTTACATAATGATAATTTTAGGTGGACTTTCTTCACAGTGCTTCTTGCCTATGATTGATTATCATAAAGTTACTGTTATACAATAACTTTGTATATATACTGATATACACGTATAGTAGAGTTGTCCATGTTTGTATTATGCATGAAATTCTCTTTCAGATCTGCTAGGCAAAACCATAAAAAAAAAAAATTTTTTTTGTGAATTTGAAATGATTTATCTAAACAATTGCCGGCTATTACATTTTAAGGAGCTTTTAATTGATTCAGCTGAATTCTCTTTTCTTTTGCTCTATTTTGGATCCTTTCCAACAAATATTTTTTAGTATGAGTGAGTGTTATGGCCATATTTTTTGTGAAGTCTGTGTATGTATGTCTTGTTTAGTGTCTGTCTGTTCTGCATATTTTGTATATAGTTTCCTTTTTCCTAACTTTATCTTCCCCAAATTAGTCTTCCTTATCCTTCCTTCTCTCTTCCTAGTCCTTAACATTTTAATTTTCAGGATTTCACATGTGCAACCCATCTCCTTCACCCACAACTACAAGCTTCCTGATCTCGGCGGGAAGAAGAAATCCATGACTGTTGGAGTTTTACACCATATATGCTGCAAACTTGTTGGAAATGAAGCCACCTGGGATTTGTGTCACAATGTAACACCAGAGAAAAGATCCATGGACAAGACCCACAGTCTCTGGATCCCAGTTAAACTGTGCTGTCTGAATTTCTGGTTTTCCATCCACATACAAAATGCTATTGTTGACCGTTTCTACAATGGCTACCCCAAGATTGCACCAATCCTAAAGGAAATACAGAAGCCCAACCAACTTATGATGTAATGATGTAACGCTTGGGGATGCCCCAACACATGGATGACTGTACTGGCCTTCCCTCTTCATTCAGCTTGATGTTATCTCCTGTACAAGGCTTCAACCGGCTTTTCCAGACCCATCAAGTGTCTTCTGCCGGTCTTTTTGGAGTCCCAGGCCCCTCATATTTACACATTGGTATTGAACTCTGTAGAAATTACATCTGTTGTTTTTCCTATAACTGTAATCCTTTGAAGTTATGTTTGGTACTACGCTTCTTTTGACTATCGTAATTAATGTTTTTCTATTTTAGTTTTTAATATTAGGAATCGATGTTGTATTACATTAAGGTTTTGCTTTCTTGACTTTAGGTTTGTGAGTTATATACTATTGTCTATAATTTCCCAAATGATATTTTTGTCTGTTCTCAGGGTTTTTTTGCGTGGGCGCATCATAGGCAAAATACTAGGTTTATAGAAGGTTCCATCCATTTTGGATGGGCCCTCAAGTTGTTTATTTACACAGGGAGGGTCTCTGCCTTAAACATTTTGTTTTGGTTTGTGACTTAAGCTCCCATCTATAAATAGTCGACATCAATTTCAGACATCTTATGGACTTCAGACCGGATTAAGAACTTGGACTAAGTTCAGATATCTATTGATCATCATTGCAGTGGCTCCCCACTGTGCAGAGGGTGTATGTGCCACTTCTTCCGAAATAAAGGCCTAGTTCAATGCCCTCAAAAATGGGCTTTCTGGTCTACCTGAACTTGAATAAAAATGGAGCTGGAGAGATAGCATGGAGGCGAGGCGTTGGCCTTTCATGCAGAAGGTCATTGGTTCAAATGCCGGTATCTGCCAGGAGCGATTTCTGAACGTGGAGTCAGGAGTAACTCCTGAGCACTGCCAGGTGTGACCCAAAAACGACCACCACCACCACCTACAACAACAACAAATAAAGAAAAGGTGCTTCTTCTTGCCTGCTACACAACCTTTCTGGTGTCTCTTCGAAAGATCTATGTACGTCTTAGATTTATCTTCTCAGGAGCTTGTAGTTGATTCCTTGATACATGTTTCTGGTTTTAGACACCCTGTGCTTAGGTTAGAAGTTTTTCTTTACATTTTCCTGTGATGCGCTTATGCAAACAGCCGCTCTTTTATTATTGACTAATTTTTCTTTTAATAATTGTAGACAATATTGTTTGTTTACTAAAAACAAAAGGGGGAATTGTTGTGTATGTAAATATTTTGGGGGATTACTATGTTGCTCACCCTAATCTGATTAGGTGATTGTGCCCTACCCTAGGGTGTGACCTGGCATTCTGGCCCCACCCCAGGGTAGGACCTGATTCTGCTTCCACCATTGGTTGGTATCTGATCCCACCATTGGGTGGGACCTGACTCTGGACTATAAGAGCAAGGGTCTGTGGAAGGCGAGAGGCTTTTTGCTGGCTGGAACTGAATCGGAGTCTTTGGACTTCAGTTTTGTCCATCCGAATAAAGCAAATATTTCCACGAGCCTGATTGTCTGCGAGCTGTTTACCCGCCGTTTCACCTCAGAACCGTGGGCTAGACAGGGTGGCAGACACGTGCTCCGAGCTGGAAGAAAAGGGCCTCATTCTCCATCCCTCCATCAGTCAACCTCTTCAGGGGCTGTCCTGCTACAATTCTCTTTGACATTTAGGAAGTAAAATGATTAATTCCTTGCTGCTTAACTTTTGACAGTATTAAACAATTATTAAAATAAAAAACACGAGGTCCTAGAGAGATAGCACAGCGACGTTTGCTTTGCAAGCAGCCGATCCAGGACCTAAGGTGGTTGGTTCGAATCCTGGTGTCCCATATGGTCCCCTGTGCCTGCCAGGAGCTATTTCTGAGCAGACAGCCAGGAGTAACCCCTGAGCACCGCTGGGTATGGCCCAAAAACCAAAAACCAAAAAAAAAAAAAAATAAAAAAAAATAAAAACACGAGGGCTGCAGCCATAGCACATGGTAGGGCTTGCCTTGCACAAGGCTGACCCAGGACGGACCCAGGACGGATTTCGGTTTGATCCCCGGGGTCCCATATGGTCTCTCAAGCCAGAAGCAATTTCGAAGTGCATAGCCAGAAGTAACCCCTGGTGTCACCGGGTGTGGCCCAAAAAGCAAAAATAAATAAATAAATAAATAAATAAATAAATAAATAAATAAATACAAAAACACAATACTGCTTTGGACATATTGTTATGTTATTTGTCACCCAATTGTTTCTCCCTCCCCAATGTCCAGGGTGGCTTTTTTAATTTTTAGACTTGGTTTAATTAGATTAATAATTTTTAGTACTTAGACTGAGTATAAGGTTTCTTTTTTTTTTTTGTAATTTTTTTCTTTATTTAAACATCTTGATTACAAATATGATTGTGATTAGGTTTCAGTCATGAAAAGAACACCCCCCTTCACCAGTGCAACATTCCCACCACCAATGTCCCAAATCTCCCTCCATCCCACCCACCCCCACCTGTACTCCAGACAGACTTTCCAGTTCCCTCATTCATTCACATGATTATGGTAGTTCTCTGTGTAGTTATTTCTATACCTGTACTCACCACTCTTTGTGGTGAGCTTCATGAAGTGAGCTGGTGTTCCAGCCCTCCTCTGATTGTCTCTGAGGATTGTTACAAAAATGACTTTTATTTTTCTTAAAACTCATAGATGAGTTAGACTATTCTGCATCTCTCTCTCTCCCTCTGACTTATTTCACTCAGCATGATAGATTCCATGTACATCCATGTATAGGAAAACTTTATGACTTTATCTCTCCTGATGGCTGCATAATATTCCATTGTGTATATGTACCACAGTTTCTTTAGCCATTTGTCTGTTGAAGGGCATCTTGGTTGTTTCTAGAGCCTGGCTATTGTGAATAGTGCTGCAATAAATATAGGTGTGAGGAAGGGGTTTCTGTGTTGTATTCTTGTGTTCTTAGGGCATATCCCTAGGAGTGAAATAGCTGGGTCGAATGGGAGCTCAATTTCCAGATTTTGGAGAAATCTCCATATGGCTTTCCATAAAGGTTGGACTAGAGGGCATTCCCACCAGCAGTAGATAAGAGTTCCTTTCTCTCCATATCCCTGCCAGCACTGATTGTTTTCATTCTTTGTGATGTATGCCAATCTCTGTGATGTGAGATGGTATCTCAATGTTGTTTTGATTTGCATCTCCCTAATGATTAGTGATTTTAGCATTTTTTCATGTGCCTTTTGGCCATTTGTATTTCTTTTTTATCAAAGTGTCTGTTAATTTCTTCTCCCCATTTTTTGATGGGATTAGATGTTTTTTTTTCTTGTAAAGTTCTGTCAGTGCCCTGTATATTTTGGATATTAGCCCCTTATCTGATGGGTGTTGGGTGAATAGTTTCTCCCACACGGTGGGTGGCTCTTGTATCATGGGCACTATTTCTTTTGAGGTGCAGAAGCTTCTCAGCTTAATGTATTCCCATTTGTTGATCTCTGCTTCCACTTGTTTGGAAAGTACAATTTCCTCCTTGAAGATGCCTTTAGTCTCAATGTCATGGAATGTTTTACCTACGTGTTGTTCTATATACCTTATGGTATCAGGTCTGATATCAAGGTCTTTAATCCATTTGGATTTTACCTTCTTATATGACGTTAACTGGGGGTCTATATTTGCTTTTTTGCAAGTGGCTAGCCAGTTCTGCTAGCACCACTTATTGAAGAGGTTTTCCCTGCTCCGCTTAGGATTTCTTGCTCCTTTGTCAAAAATTAGGTGATTGTATATCTGGGGAACATTGTCTGAGAACTCATGCCTATTCCACTGATCTGAGGGGCTGTCTTTAGTCCAATACCATACTGTTTTGATAACTGTTGCTTTGTAATACAGTTTAAAGTTGGGGAAAGTAATGCCTCCCATTTTCCTTTTCCCTAGGAGTGCTTTAGCTATTTGAGGGTGTTTATTGTTCCAGATGAACTTCATAACTTCTTTGAAGAATGTCATGAGTATTTTTAAGGGGATCACATTAAATCTGTATAATGCTTTGGGGAGTATTGTCATTTTAATTATGTTAATCCTGCCAATCCATGAGCAGGGTATGTGTTTTTATTTCCGTGTGTCCTCTCTTATTTCTTGGAGCAGGGTTTTATAGTTTTCTTTGTATTGGTCCTTCATGTCTTTGGTCTAGTTGACTCCAAGGTAATTTAAGTTTGTGTGGCACTAATGTGAATGGGATTGCCTTCTTGACGTCCATCTCTTCCCTATCATGATTGGTGTATAAAAAGGCCATTGATTTCTGTGTGTTAATTTTGTAGGTAGCCATCTTGCTATATGAGTCTATTGTTTCTAGAAGCTTTTTAGTAGAGTCTTTAGTGTTTTCAAAGTAGAGTATCATGTCATCTGCAAACAATGAGAGCTTGACTTCTTCCTTTCCTATCTGGATTCCCTTGATATCTTTTTCTTGACTGATTGCTATAGCAAGCACTTCCAGTACTATGTTTGAAGAGGAGTGGTGAGAGCGGACAGCCTTGTCTTGTACCAGAATTTAGAGGATAGGTTTTTAGTTTTTCTCCATTGAGGATAATATTTGCCATTGGCTTGTGGTAGATGGCTTCAACGAGATTGAGACAGGTTCCTTTCATTTGAGTATAAGGTTTCTTATAAATAAATGAAATGAGACCTTTTCTCTTCAGGAGTTGTAAATATTCCCCAAAGTCAGTATATACATCTGTGAGTATATAAGGTGAAGACTTCTATATTAATTTTCATGTTAGAATTTAAATTTCCCTATTGGATTTTCAATGTATATACTATGTGATAGTACTATGGTTGTATGTTCTGCATATAAAATATGTGATTTATATATATATATATTCAGATTCACTTAATTTTTGGAAGGAGTGGTGCCTAGTGGTGCATAGAGCATGGTTTTTGTCTCTGTAGGAGGGATCACTTCTAGCAGGTTCAGGGATTTGATCATATGAGGTGCCAGAGATTGAATCCTGGTCAGCCCCAAGAAACCTATCCATTGCACTATTGCTCTAACCCAGCACTTGAAGTTGGGGAACTTTTGTGGTAGCACACCCAGTGGTGCTTAGGTTTTACTTCTGGCTCTTCACTCAGGGAGTACCAATGATGGTGCTTTGGGAATCATAAGGAGTGCCACGGATTGAACCCTGACCTGACCAGTTATGTGCAAGGCAAATATTCTATCTTATGTATTATTGCCCCTGCACTTGATTAAAAAAATGATATTGGTAATTTAAGATTTGAGAAAATTTGTACAAGAGAAAAACACATATATTGCAATGGGATTACAGTATTGGTCTGGTACTTGCTGCCAATGAAGAAAAGAATTTTAGTATACAAAACACCATTTATTATGATGTCTGTGAAAAATATTTCTATACTAAATTTCAAAACTGATAGCTCTTTAATACAATAATACTATCTCCATATTGAAGATGAAGAATTGAGTTTTCATTCAGAAAAGTTAACTAGCAAAGGTCAGCTTGATTGACTCAAGACATTGTAACTGTAAAGCATGACTTTTTAGATTTCAGCCTCATAACACTGAAAAGGCTCACACACACAAAAGGGATAATTACTCTGAATTCCTAAGTGCTAAAGTTATTCTTTTTTGCTTGTTCGGGGTCACATCTGGCAGTGCTCAGACTTACTTCTCATTCTGCCCTAGGGAATCGCACTTGACTGGGTTTGGGGCAGGCAGTGCTTCTCAAATAGTGGGGCGCACCCTGTAGGGGGTTTGACTTTGGCAAACACTGTCAGAACAATCTCAGCCTCGTGTTTATGTCTCTGTATATCTCTGGAGCTGAGAGTTGCTGTGTCCTGCTTCAAACCCCGCTTCGAAAAGCTATGCACTGCAAAACATGTTCATTGTAGCCATTAATCCAGACATCACCTCTGATTAATAAATCAGCTCAAATTATTTTATATAGTTTTTATTGCAGTTTAAAGTTTTTTTTAAATAAAGATACTATTTACAGTCGTGCGGGGGGGGGGCGTGAAAATGTTTTCTTCCTAGGGGGGCATGACAGAAAATAATTTAGAAGCACTGGTTTAGGGGAACTAGATGTGGTGCTGAGGATAGAATCTAGGTCCACATTGTGCAAGGCAAGCATGCTACTCCTGTATTATCTCTCAAGTCCTTAAAGTTATTATTTTTTCTATTAATACTTCATTTGTTTAGTAAGTGAGAAATGATAAAATTCTACTCCCTTGGGGATCCATGTCTCTTGTCACTGGAAATTTGCATCTCATTCTAATTGACTAGTTTCTACTTATTTGAATACTTTAATATTAATCAAGGTTCAACTAAGACATGGGCTCAGGAATCTTTTTTGGCCTTGTCCTCAAAGTTGTAGCTATTTCTCTAAACAAATATTTATAGTTCATTAGTGAAACATATTCTTAGAAATAAGCTATGCAGCTCTGTAATTAGCTATACGTTTGTTACTCTTTAGAACTGGAAACCTTAGGGTTCAGAAAATATGGTTTTGGAGCTAGAGAAATAGTCTAGTGAATAAGGCATTTTTCTTGCATATAGTCGTCCCATTTGAACACTTGTCACCACATATGGTCCCCCAGTCACTACCAGGAGTGATCTAAACACAGGCCAGGAATACAGTTGTGTAACTCCCTACCCACCAGATCAAAATAAAATAAAAGCAAAAATAACTAACTTTGATTACACTGTTTGGGCATTAAATGTAGTAATACAATGCCCAGTATAAAATGGACTCTTGGGGCTAGAGCGGTGGCATGGAGCAGTAAGGCGTCTGCCTTGCTAGAGCTAGCCTAGGACAGACTGCGGTTCCATCCCCCAAGCCAGGAGCAATTTCTGAGTGCATACCCCTGAGTGTCACCGCATGTGGCCCAAAAAAAAACAAACGAAAAAGAACTCCCCATCTCTCCATTAGTACTTATGAAATAAAGGAATTTCTCCTTCACAGATTTGAAATCAGAGATAATTTTAACAAAAAGATGGAATAAAAATTTCCTTTATAAAGTTTTCCCATTTTTGATATATTGGTGTCTCTAAATTTAGATTATAGGGACCATGTAACAGTAAAACAAAGAAGAAAATGAAGTATATGTATAAAGGCTTTTTTCTTCTTGATTTCTCAGAAGAAGAGGGGTATATACATGACTCAAATTTATATGATTTGTCAGTATATATCCCTCTATATAAATATGTTTATATACTGTACATTATAATACCACATATATTCATAAAGTTTAATTCATAAAATAGAAAATAATTATAAACATTGTCTACTATAATTTTTCAGTTTGTGGGGTTGTCTCCCAGGTGGTATTGTGGAGACCCTGGTTGTTGGTCCTTCCTATTGATTCTCAGCCAATTAAGTCGGTGGTTCAGTGTAAGATCGAATGCTGCTAAGCCCTACAGTGCTAGAGATGATCTGGGCTAGAGATGATCCTGGAAGTGCTCAAATACCTTCAGAGCAACACCTGGCTATCTTCAGGGGCTCACATGGTGTCTGAATCTAACTGGAGTCATCCACAATGCAAGGCATCTGCCTTAATCCCTGTAATCTCTCTACATTCCTTATTGTAATTTCTGACTTATGAATCACTAATGTTCAGTAAAAGATAGAATTCACTAACATTTCCCAGGTTGATTGAGCTTCAGTTGATTAATAGTTGATCAGCAGTCAAATTCTTCAGTTCTTCTAACTCTTTTGTCCCAAGCCATTTCCCTCCTTTAAAGGGAAATAGCACTTAGAGTTTTTCTGATGTGCAAGATCCTTAATGGAGGTGATCTCATTTAATCCATAGATATTTGCACAAACTCACAGATACTAAACCTCAAAGAAAATAAATATAGTCAAAAGAAAGGAGAGAGAGAGAGAAACATAATTAAAAAAAGAAAAAAAGAAAAGAAGTAAGCAAGAAGGCTGGATCACTTAGAAAGATAAAAGGAAGAGTTAAAACAAAGTTCAAATTTTGCTGGCTCTCATCATGTTTGGATATTATTGAAGTCAATTGATGCAATTCTGTTTCATGGGATTATTTCAGATAAATTTATTTAAAATAAGATAAAAATATCACCATTAGAGCAAACATTTATGAGTAAGGAGAAACAATTATAATTAAAATTTTCTTTCCCACTATCAAATATGGCTATATAATAAAGGGTTCTCTTACTTAAAACTTCTCTTAGAAGGTGACATAATAATTATTTCTACATTTGGGGATGTAATATATGAAAAATATTTCAGAGCAAACTTTTATATGCAAACCAAGCAACCAACTTTTTATCTTTTCAATAAAATGAAGGATATTAAAAAATAGACAAGATCAAAGCAGCAATCTATTCTCCTCATTTCAGACATCTATGAAGCAAAAATAAGAAGAAAAATAGTAGGCCAGACATGACCTTATCAAAAGGAAGTTTTTTTCAGCTAGATGAGAAAGTATTGCAGTTAGATTTCTCATTCTGCTCTTGACCAGCAAGGATCAGGAACTAGGACCCATTACTTAAGATGTATCTCAATTTTAATCCATGACATATAATTTTTAGCTGTGAAAACCTAGAGAAACATACTCAGCTTTCTGATATGTAATTTTCTCATGTGTCAGATAAGGATAACATCTGACTGACTATTCATTTCCTACGGTTGCCATAATAAAGCATGGCTAGGTGGAAAATGTTGCAATAAGCGATTCTGAACTTGCAGACCCGCTAGTTAAAGGAGATTGGAGCCACGTGGCCTGGGATGGCAGAGAAAGGCCCCTTCATCCCATCACCATCCAAGCCCATCCAAAGGGCTTAATCATGCAACAGAAAATACCAACAGAAATCCAATGTTCTCTACTTTGGAAGCTCGAGTGCTTTGACTAGGACATAGCACAGTTACAATCTTAGTCTGCAATTTCTCCTCCCTTCCCTTCCCCCACCCCAATTCCCCTTCACTTCCTCTGTGTGCATTCTTGTCTGTATGTGTACCTCCCCCCCCCCTTTTTAAATAAGGATCCTAATCATGGATTAAGGATCCACTCTAATCTGATCTCTCTTTGTTACATCTTCAACAAAACTAAATTCAAATAAAGTAGTATCAAAGATTGACAATTCAGCGTGTGATTTTGTTAGTTTTTGTTTTTGTTTTAGACCCACATCCAAGGCTCTCTCATAACAGGTACAGGCACCATATAGGGTGCCAAGG